>NC_071392.1:141214803-141563553 GCF_022682495.2 Desmodus rotundus | reverse complement strand
TTGCGTAGATCAAGAGCTGTTGTGTGTTTAAATCCACCTATAAATTCTAATTTGGATTTGAGTATTTGCTCTCGTGCTGACGGCAGTGGACAATGGTCGATGGGTGGTGATGATAACAGTGATTCCCCTCCACTTGGTGCTCGTCAGCTCAGTTCTCGTGCACACTTCTAGGGAGTTGGAGGAGAGTGTCCCTGAATCCTAATGGACAGAGACACGTGAGACCAGGCAGGGGAGGCAATTGTAAGGCACAGCCTATGAATATGGAGTAAAAGAAATGGTGACCTTGAATCAGAAGAGAAGACCACTGTAGTCTTGGGAATATGTCTTCAGTGTCAAGTGTATGATCAGAACACCTTTTATGAAAATCCAGAAAATAGAATCAGATTCACTGGTTGAAGCTCCAGAGAAATTAACTTTTAAATAATATCACAACCTTTTCTCTGTGATTTTAATATCACAATCTTTTCTCTGTGATTTTTTTTTTAATCACAGAGAAAAGATTGTGGTATTAGATTGGACTGTGTTAGAGTCCCAGCTTGGCCACTTACTGTTACCCCATTATATTACTTCACTGCCCCGAGCCTCAGTGATCTCATCTGTAAAGTGGGAATAATATTAGACTCTACCTCAGAGGGCACTTGTACAGATTAAAGTGAAATAGTACCTGCAAATTAATAACACAGTGTTTGATACAAGGCACACACTCAATGATTGCTAGATGTGCTAGTGCTATTAATAGTTAGGTCTAGAATAAAATAAAAGTGGGGCTGCTTCAAGGAGAGATAAGGTAGTTGTTACTGGATATTAGTTTTTAAAAGTGAGGAGAGATGAGGTTCACAGAGGATTTGAACACAGGGCATGGGTGTTCATAACCTGTGATTCTAGAAGCACCTCTCCGGCATCATTCTCTAGGCACCTCCAGTACATTTCCACTACTGCCCTGTTCTGTTCTGGCCTTTCCTATCCTAGGACCCCCATCCCTGTGATGTAGTTAGGCATCTGCTGGACCAAATTTAGCATTCTTCCCACCATATAATTATCTGCAACTATTTGAGTAGTTACATGTCTAAATTTTTCATAAACTACTTCATGCTATAATACCAATGGCTAATCATAGAGCTTTGATTATAATCTCTTCAGCTCTGTCTCCTGTTTAGAACTGATTGGCCAGAGCTCATAATAGCAGCAGACACTGAATACAGGGTGGATGCATGAACAGAGAAGCAAACTAATGGGATTTCATGTGTGGGAGTGATACCAGCCATCATCATACTTATTAACACGGTATTTCATTCAGTGCCTAAATAGTTATCTTTAATATCTCTTCCAGGTGGTATTTAGCCTCTGCTTGGAAGCCTCCTACACTAGGAAAGTCATCACCTGTTCAGGTGTCCTATTTTCCCCTGGAGCAGGACTATTAGCATGGACTTGCACATTTTCACCATATATTCAACTGCCTTGCATTACTCAGCTAATGAATTAATGGAATGGCCCTTCCCGTGATATTTAGGAGGCTCCTGAGAGCACATCCTTTAAATAAAAATAATTTGCATTTTGAGGGCAGGGTTTCAGGCACCAGGCTGGCAGAGAGAAAAAATGCTAAGCTCCCGCTTCCCAAATGCCAGATCTTATTGTTACGTAGGTGTGGGGGTGCACAGGGTGACAGGTGTTTGCAGGACTGTATGTTACAGAAAGAAATAAATTTTGTGCATCAGTAAGTATGTGGGAGATGAGATATAAGTTATGGTGGAGCTAAATACACGTTAGTCATGCTTCATGAATATAAAGACGGTTGTTCAAATTACATTTCTTTCAGTTTCAAGAAATGCGCTCGAAGTGAATTGTAGTTTTTCTACTCAACTCTTTTAAAGTTTAAAAAAACATGAGAATCAATTTATTTGAATCAGACATTGAAAAGGGTATTATTATAAGCAGCAGTTAAGGCTTAAATGTCATCATTTGCTTTCCCCCTGAAAAGCATTTATTTGCCATCCTATGACTGAGCCGTTAAATTGGCCACATCTGGAGATAAACCAAAGACAATACTATATCAAACCTATTGTCAGAGGGCACATCTGCTTCTCGCGGAAAAAAAAATATGAAAAAGCAACCAAAGAGAAATCAAAGAACCACGATAAATATGTGGAGATGGGCGGTAAGTTGGTTACCATGGAGAACTGTTGGATTAATTTGCATTCCGCACACCATCCGGTCCCTGCAGCGTTAGGATGACTCTTGACTAGGGTAGAGACTTCTACGGAGAAATAGTGTCCCAGGGCAAAGCCCCATGTAGATTTGTGAGTGTGTGCGCAGCCTGTAGTGGTCTTGTGCCTGACAGCTGCCAGAGCCACTCCTGGGGGTGAGCCCTAGAAGCCATGTGGCTATGGTGTGACTCCATGCCCTTCTCGGGGCCATAACTGACGGAGCACACCAGGGTGCACACCTGCCTTGCAGTGGATCAGTTGGATTTTCTTAGGTATTTGGCCTTTGGATTGAGATATGTCTCATTCTGGCTTGTTTGCCTGACTAGGGGAAATACGTATCTTGGAGCTCTCAGAAGTTATGTTCATCCAGGTGCCTGGGAAGAAGATGGGGGAAAGATGCGGGTAGATTATAGCCACACTTCTGAATGACTTTCCAGTCTGTGCTTTTAGACCTTTAGCTGTCCTTGACTTTTAAGAAATCGACAAATATTTTCCTCGTGTATCTCACTTACTTGGTTTGAGATATTTGAAGTCAGTTTCTACAAATTGGAAGCAAAAGAGCACCAACTTAAAAGGTGTAAAAAATGATGACATTGTCTTGGTTTCTCAGTTTTCTGTGATAATGTCTCAAAAGATTCAAACAGGGAGCCCTTCTTCCATAATTCCTCTGTACTGGATGGTGAGGAGAGCACAGAGAAAATATAAATTTCCATATTATTTTCTTCTTGTTCTTGCATCACTACTGTTTATGTTAATACCACATCTACTCTAGGCTTTGCCAGGAAAAGTGAAATTCAGCGGAACTAGATGGTTGTGTTTCTTTAAGATAAAAACAATTTCAGGAGGACATTGTATTCCAGTGATTTCATTTCAGCCTTTACTAGAACAGTAATGTTCCTCCTGATAAATGACCACCCCCATTTCTCTTAACATGGTGGTTGCAATTGCTCTTTTAATTAGATGGCAGCTTCTGCTTAGCCTAGAAAGTGTTTTCTTGATTTTATGTTATTAGTAAAATTAATAATTCACTGATTAATTTTCCATTTCTGTCTGGAGTGAGAGAGTACGCAACTATGAGATTCTGAGTCAGGAAAGCCTGAGAGGATTGAATTTATCATAAAGCTCCGGGCGGGACCACCAGGTCACAGACACTGAAATGAATCAGTGGGTAGGGGTGAGAGTGTAGGTCTCACGGAGACTTCTCACTCCTCCTTTATGACAGGCCGTTCTTTCGTTTGCTGCATCCTCTGCTTCGCCAGACTCCTCTTGGGCTGAGTTCACACCTCTGTTGTATGGAAGGTAATCACTTAATGTGACCCCAAACACACACACACACACACACACATACACACACAGTGTGTGGTTACCCATCTCCATTTGCTTTCCTATTAACGTTCCATGTGTTAGTCCAAATGTGAACTTAATTTTGTGTTGATTAATTTTGGAAATTAAAAATCAGACCCTAGAATTAGAAAACGTTCTTATGTTCAGCAGGCAGTAGAAGACAATTATTAAAATTCAACATTAAGAAAGCAATGAATCCTATTAAAAATTGGCAAAAGATCTGAACAGATAGCTCCCAACAATGAGATGCCACTACAAACCTATTAGAAAAGTCAAAATCCGAAGTAAACAGCAGGAAACGCTGCGGAGGATGTGGGGCAGCAGGAGCTCTCTTTCCCTGCCGGTAGGAATGCAAAATGATGCAGCCGCTTGGGAAGGCAGTTTTGCAGTTTCTTATAGAGAAGTAAACATATCTGTACCGTATGATTCAGCAATTACACTTCTCGGTATTTACCCAGGTGGGCTGAACACTCATGCCTGCAGAAAAATCTGCACACAGATGTTTATAGCAGTTTTATTCATAATTGCCAAAACTTTAAATCAACTACGACATCCTTCAGTAGGTGAGTGAATGACTAAACCGTGGAGCTTCTAGGCCATAGAAATGAACTATTAAGCCATGAAAAGACGTGGAGGAACCTTAAATGTTTATTACCGAGTGAAAGGAAGCAATCTGAAGGGGCTGCCTACTGTATGTTCCCGACGAGAGGATATTCTGGAAAGGCAAAACTATCAAACAGCAAAACGATCAGGGTTAAGGGGGAGGGAGGGAGGGATAAGCAGAGTACAGACTTTCAGGGCGCCAAAACTCTTCCATACGCTGTGTGTCATTATGCCTTTGTTAAAACCCAAAGCACGCACAACACCGGGAGTAAACCCTGTGTACACGCGGACTTCGGGCAACAGTGTGCCACCGTGCGCTCCTGCACAGATGTGCTGTCCTGGCGCGGGTCGGTGGTGGGGAAGGCTGTGCGTGTGTGGAGCAGGGGTGTATGGGAAGTTTCCGTGCTTTCCTCTCAAGTTTGCTGTGACCCTAAAACTGCTCTGAAACCTAGTTGACTAATTTTAAAAAGTTGATCCCTAACTTGCACGAAAAATCAAGGTAGAACCTAGATCTTATATTTTTGATATATTTAAAAATGTTTTGATTAAGGTTATGCATGAATAAAATAAAACCTTTTTCTCTATGTTTCGTTTTTTTGTTTTGTTTTGTTTTCTTTTTTACTCTTCAAAGGAGAGAGATTTGAGCACAGGAGAGAGAGCTGTGAAAATCCAGCAATAAAGGCCTGAAAAGAGCTTAGTGGCTTTGAAGCTTAGAGTTCATATTTCGGAGCAGTGAAGGGAGGCAAGAGGAGGCAGACAGAGGTCAGGGTCAGGAGAGCCTAATATGGAACACTGAGGAGTTTAGACATTCAAAGCTGTGCCTTTCCAGACAATTTGTAGCGCACATGTGATCCACCCTAATGAATTCCACAAACCAATCTTGGCTACAGTCGCAGTTCGTATACCATGACGCTGCTGGCGTTCTGCTGGAATGTGGTGGGGGGTTCCTTTCTCTTCCCTATCCCCCAGCTTCTCAGACGCATGTATACAATCTGGTGCCAATGGCTGCTATATTGGGGTGACCCCAAGGGACAACCTCCTGTGCTCCCACCTTTCAGAACAGTTTGGCCTGTGAGGTGCTTCCCCCTTTTCCTTCAGAAGGCCCACCATTGGAGGCTCACTCACGCAGCTGTGATGTACCCTGTGTGAGGCAACGCCCCACTCATCTTTGCTACCCAGACCATTCTCTTTTTCATCCTCACTTGCCTTCCGATTACCCACATTCCCCCGCCATCTTTAAAGCAGTACTTCTTTGTTGTTTTCTCACAGATATCGGGATGACAGTGGTTAATACAATTATATAGGTTTCGAGTGTAAGCTTCTATTATACATCATCTGTGTGTTGCATTATGCCCACCACCCAAAGTCAAATCTTCTTCCATCACCATGTTTGACCCCCTTTACCTTTTATCTCCCTCCCACCAGCCCTCCCTCTGGTAACCACCATACTGTTGTCTGTGCCTGTAAGTTTTTGTCTGTTTGCCTTGTTTTTTCATTTGTTGCCTTTTTGAAGTTTGGCTCTAAAAGCTCTGAGAACCCAGCAGCTTTTCCATTTGCATATGTCATTATCATGCCCACGGCAATCTGCATGATAGACATATAGCACCCAGAAAGCTCCAGAGACAACATGGAGCGTAGTGAGGGGGAAAGGGTACATGGAACATTTACAGTTTATCGCAATGTAAGTGCTAGCACCTCACTAAAAAAAAAAAAAAAAGAACAGCATTTTTTATATTAGCTCTTAGAAAGCTTTGTAACAATTTGTCTTCCAAAATGGGAAAGAGGCATTCGTTATAACTGAAGCTGTCTAAAGGATACAAGTGAGACAGATAGCTGAGTGTTTGGGAAGACGGGTAGGAAAGTGTTCTTGTACAAGCAAACACGATGCTCACACTGATGAGGAAGGCATGAAGGGAAAGAAGGTGCCGGGCTCTGCCTTCTTGGTTCAGGCCCAGGAACAAAGGAAGGGCCCACATCTGACCCCTCGGCAACGCCGAGATGCATCGGGACAAGGAATGCCCAGTTTCCACGAGGGCTGGGATTTTTTTAACATGAGAAACAACACGTTTCCCTTCCTGATGAGCATTTCTAGAGAGTTAGTCACATTCAAATTCAGCTCACATTTATTATGGGCAAACTGTGTATAAAACACAGTCTAAAACATTTTCACAAATATTTTGTTTGTGTAACAAGCCTGGGAAGCAGGTGTTTAGTCAGCTAATCTTCCTACTTCTCTCCTTTCTTTCTGTCCAGCATCTACAATTACCTCTCAGTACCAAGCTGAGAATACGAAGAATCTCAGAGCTCTGTCCCTGCCCTTGCGACAGGGGTGGGGGTGTCACAGCCTGGTAGGAGGAATAGGCCCCCTGGTGGTGGCACAGCACTTGGAACAACACACCCGTGTATTTGGGGGCATGTGTGACAGATTAGAATGCTCACACGTGACGTGCTCCTGCAGAATGTCTGGTGTCTCCATGGATTCTTCCTCTCGGTACTCTTCATTTTGATTCTTAGGCAAACATTTCCCCCAGTCATCTCCATGAAGCTTGAAAAAAAATTCCGATTTTCAACTCTCCTCCCTGCTACTTACCATCATTTCTTCTCAATTGCCTCAGATGGTTTGCTCCCCAGAACCTTCACTTAGCTGCTTGCTCCCGTGTTTTCTTGAGGTATAATTGATGGGAGGCAGCACTGTGTATGATTAAGGCATACGACACAACGGTTTCACTTACATGTTTTGTGAAAGGATTACCACAGTAAGTTTAGTTAACCTTCATTATCTCCTATAGATACAGAAAGAAAAAGAAAAATGTTGCCGTGTGATGAGAACTCTCAGGATTCACTCCCCTCACAGCTTTCATACGCAGCGAACAGCGGTGTTGACGATAGCCATCTGGGTGCACGTTTAGTCTCTGTTACTCGCTTGTCCTCTAACCAGAAGTTCGCACCTCTATCCACTTCGCCCTCCTGCCGCCCCTCACCTCTGGTGCCCACAAATAGGGTCTCTTTTTCTATGAGTTTGGTTCTTTCTTTTTTAAAATTAATTTTTCAATTACAGTTCACACTCAGTATTATTCTGTATTAGCTTCAGATGTACAGCACAGTGGTTAGAAAGTCATGTGCTTTACAGAGCGGTCCCCCGATTCTTCCAGCAGCGCCCCCCTGCCCCATGCGTAGCTGTCACAGTATCGCTGACTGCACCCCCCACACTGTGATCCACATCTCTGTGATCATTCCGTAAGCTACCGTTCTTACTGCCTAACCCCTCACCCTTTTCACCTAGCTCCCCAACCCCTCCTTCCGATAACCGCCAGTTTTCTGCATCTACGCCTCTGTTTCTATGTTGTTTGTTTGTTTGTTTTGTTCTTTAGATTCCACATATAATCATATAAGTGAAATCCTATGGTACTTCTCTTTCTCTGATGAGCTTGTTTCACTTAGCATAATACCCTCTAGGTCCATCCATGCTGTCGCAAAAGGCAAGATTTCATTCTTTTTTATGAATGAGTAGTATTTCACTGTGTAAAGGTACCACAACACTTTATCCACACATCTGTTGATGGGCATTGGGATTGCTTCCAAATCTTGGCTGTTATAAACAATGCTTAAATGAACACAGTACTGCGTGTATTCTTCTGAACTAGTGGTTCAGGTTTCTTCAGATATATTGCCAGAGGTGGAATCACTGGGTTATAAGGCAGTTTCATTTTCAATTTTTTGAGTAACCTCCATACTGCTTTCCATAATAGTTGCACCAATCTGTATTTTTACCAAGAGTGCATGCGGGTTTCCTTTCTCCACATCCTTGCCAGCACTTGTTGATTGTTAATTTATTAATGGTAGCCATTCTGGCAGGTGTGAGGTGATATCTCATTGTGTATTTAATTTGCATGTCTCCGATGACTTATTTCACTTATTTCACTTAGTGACTTATTTCACTTGGCATAATGCCCTCAAGGTCCATTCAGGTTGTCCCAAGTGGCAAGATTTTCTTCTTTGATATAGCAGAACAATATTCCATTGCATAACTATACCACGACATTTTTATCCATTCATCTGCTAGTGAACACTTAGCTTGTGTCATGTCTTGGCTATTGTAGACAGTTCTGTTATGAACATGGAGTTGCAGATACCTCTTCGACACAGACCTTTATTTCTTTCAGATATACTCTCGAAAGTGAGGTTGATGGATCATAAGGTAGTCCTGTTTTTAAATGTTTTGAGGATCCCCCGTACTGTTTTCCCTAGTGGCTGCACCAACTTACAATCCCACAAGCAGTGTGCAAGGACGCCCCTTTCTCTACAACCTCGCCAGCATGTGTTATCTCTTATCCTTTTGATTTTAGCCATGCTGAGCAGTGTGCGGTGCTATCGCATTGTGGTTTCGGTTTGCATTCCTGATGATTAGTGGCATTGAGCATGTTCTCATGTGTCTGTCATCCATTCGTATGCCTACTTTGCAATAACATCTATTCAAGTCCTCCGCCTGTTTTGCAGTTGGATTGGTTTGTTGTTGTTGCTTTTCTGAAGAGTTATATGAGCTTTCCCCCTAGATTTTGGGTGTTAACCTCTTATTGAATATATAGTCTGCCAACATTTCTCCCATTTTGTACATCGTCTTTTTATTCTGTTATTCCTTTTGCTGCACACAAACTTATTTAGTTTGATGTAGTCCCACTCATTTATTCTTTATTTTGTTGCTCATGCCTTAGGTGCCATATCCAAAAAGTCATTGCCGAGACCCACGTCACAGGATTTCTTACTGTGTTTGCTTCTAGGGATTTCATGGTTTCTGGTCTTACACTTAAGTCTTTAATTATTTTGAGTTAATTTTTATGAGTGATGTAAGATAGGGGCCTAGTGCCTTTTTCTGACATGTGAATATCCAACTCTCCCAGCACTATTTATTGAAGAAACTGCCTTGTCTCCACTGAGTGTTCTTTACTCCTTTGTCAGCTATTAGTTGGCCACATGGCATAAGTTTATTTTGGGACTCTCAGTTCTGTTTCATTGATCTATGTGTCCATTTTTATGCCAGTACCATGGTTAGTATGGACATTTTAACAATATTAATTCTTCCTGGCCATGAACATAGGATACCTTTTTATTTATTTGTGTCTGCTTTGATTTCTTTTTACCAAATGTCTTAGAGCTTTTAGCTCCTTGCTTAAACTTATTCTTAAGTGTTTTATTGTCTTTCATGCTGTTGTAAGTGGGATCATTTTCTTTATTTTTTTCAGACAATTCATTTTTATTTACCTCTTAATATCTGTGTGAATACCACATGGTAAAAGAAAGCCAACTTTGTGATGAGTTTCATATGGGCACGAGCTAGTACAAAACCACAATGCATCTCAAAGACAGCAGTAGCCAAAATAGTAATGACATCTCCATCCCGCTCTAGGTTAGTTACTTCCAGTCGTGGAGCAAAATAAAAGCCAATCCCAGGGTATAAGGTGAGAAATCAGGGAGAAGAGAAAAAAGGCCAGGGGAAGCCATCAGAGAGATGCAAATTAAAACTATAATGAGATAGCACTTCACACTGGTCAGAATGGCCATCATAAACAAATCAACAACAACAAGTGCTGGCGAGGTTGTGGAGAAAAGGGAACCCCAGCACCCTGTTGGTGGGAATGCAGACTGGCACAGCCACTGTGGAAAGCATTATGGAATTTCCTCAAAAATCTAAAAATGGAACTGCCTTTTGACCTGACAATTCCACTGCTGGGATTATACCCTAAGAATCCTGAAACACCAATTCAAAAGAACCTATGCACCCCAATGTTCACAGCAGCACTCTTTATAATAGCCAAGTGCTGGAAGCAACCTAAGTGCCCATCAATAGATGAGTGGATTAAAAGACTGGTACATTTACACAGTGGAATACTATGCAGCAGAAAGAAAGAACTCCTACCCTTCCATGACAACATGGATGGAACTGGAGAGCATTACGCTAAGTGAAATAAGCCAGGCAGTGAAAGACAAATACCATATGACCTCACCTATAAGTGGAATCTAATCAATAAAACAAACAAGTGAACAAACTAGAATCAGAGACATGGAAATAAAGAACAAACTGACAGTAACCAGAGGGGTGGGGGAATGCAAATAATGGGGGAAAGAAGGGGAAGGGGCAAGCCAAGGAACTTGTATAAAGGACCCATGGACAGGGACAATGGGCGGGAGGATTGAATGTGGAAGGTGGGGGATGATAGGACAGGAGAGAGTGATGGGGGGGGAATGGGGACAAATGTAATTGAGCAGCAATAAAAAACATTGTTTTAAAAGGCCAGGGGAAAAGCAAGTGAGGAAAAGACAAGTCTAGAGCTCCTGCAGTTACTGCAGCCTCGACTGTGGGGTTCTATGAGACGGGCTCCTTTTCTGCAGCTTTCCTGGGTGATGGGGAACCGTCCTACATCACCATGTCAGAGACGATTTTATCTGGACTGATCCTGCTTTCTGTTCCCAGAGCTCTCTCTCCTTACCCCAGCCACCGGCTCATTCTTACTCAGCCACAGCCGCTTCCTTGACTCCTAGGAAAAAAAAATAAAACAGGTCATTTTGGTTAGTAGTGGGGGCTCATGTTCAACTCTGCATTGAGTCCTATGTTTGCTGGTTGTGGTAAATCTCACCTCCTGAAACAGCTGGGTTGATGCTGCTCCTGTGCCTTCTGTTCCTATGAACATTCTGCATTGATTCCTTGGGATAGATTCTGTATGTATTGGTGCTTCACACACCCTAGGATCCTGCCCTCACTACTCATCTCGATATTTATTTCATAGAAGTTTAAACTGCACTTGAGCGAAGTATGACCCTTCTGCCTCACTTAAGCCTTGCCCCAGCAGACAGAGCTATAATGTGTACCGCACAGCATCGCAAGCCCTAAAGGCAAGCCAGACCTTTCGGGAGTCACCACCCTGCTAAGAATCTTACCTTGAAGGTAGACTGTTTGAATGACCAGGAAATCACGTAGACCTCTCCACTCTTGTTCTTCAGAGGTGCTCAGCATCCCTTCTCTATTCCTGTGCATAAGAATTATTGTATGAGTTTCATTATGTAATGAAATATGTATCCTACTCTGTGGGAGATTTAAATAATTTTAAGGGTACTTTTTTTTCTATGTGATTTCCTCATTATCTCTGGTCAACAGCAAAACCTTTTGTGAAATGTAGTTCCACTGTGAGTCCTGCACTTACCCACCCCCAGCTCCTCTGTGACGACTGTAGGTGGGGTATACACACTCCTTCTACCCAAGTCAAATGCTCCTTGGTCTTCAAGGCCAAGCTGAAAGTGCCCTTTTCCATGAAACATTGTTGGTCCCCACCCCCCAGTCTAAGGCATCATTCCTCTCCTCTCCTGTTGACCCCCCAGCATCCATCTGTGCTGGTATCTGAGTTATGGGTCTCTCATTGTGCCTTGCCTCAACTGGTAGCAGGCGTGGGCATGCCTGCCATTTCCCCTGGACTAGAAAGCTCCTTGAGGGGCCTGGACATTGTGATCCTCTTTGCTTTCCTTGAGATTTCTAGCACTGGGCTGTATGTGCCTAAATACATGTTTATTCAGTTTAAAAAAATGAAAATATACTTGGAAATGGGGAGATACCACAGTTCTTCTAAGTCAGGCTTTTTCCACGGGAATAAACTGTGGAGATCAGTCCAGATACTTCTGGTTGCTTGATTATTTGTATATAGGAAAATACTTTCTTCAGTGGTTTAGACTTGAGTTTTTTTCCTCTAAATAGCGCCATGTAGCTAGTGTCTGTGAAGCTGACACCAGCCGATTATAAATGCTGTGATAATAAACGTACTAGAGAAGAACACTGCATAAAGCCCCAGAAAATCTGCATTCTAGCTTCAGCTCTGACAGCAATATGCTCTGTGACCTGAGTGAGGTCCTTCCTATCCTGCCTTAGGAGCTGTAGGTAGGAAATGAAAAGACTCTGCTACACGGTGCCTTTCCTGTGGGTCTACTAATGTGCCCCCTGTGGCAGGGGTTCTCAGCGCTGGCTTCGCATTAGAGTGCCCAAGGAGCTTTAATGTTAAGAACAAAGCAAGTAACAACAATAAGAAAGCCCAGATGCCCAGGCACTTTGTCCGCAGATCCTGATTCCAGCATGTTTGGGTGGGGTATTTGGATTCATGTGCACCAGGGCACTCCCAGGGCACCCCCACGTCATTGCAGTATGCACACAGGTTAGGAAACCACTGCCCTAAATGAAAAGGGTGTGGATCTACACTCCAGTCACGGGTCGGGGCATATTCCGCTGCAAAATATCAATTTCTTTATCTTAAAAGTGGCCTCCAGTTGTTTGTTTTATTGAAAAAAATGTACCTATGCTTGTTTTACTCTGAAACTTATTGTTACATTCTGTACTCACTGTCAGATACAGTTGTTTTCCCAGAACGTTGTGCACTGTTTCCTTGTAGCTTTGTCTGTACCCTGGCGCCCACTGGGATCCGTACACTCCACCCCAGGCTGAGCCGCACGGGGCCTGGTGGTCTCTGAGATCATTTCCGGTTCAGACAGCTCTTCATCAGTGCTCGGAGCTGGATACATATTGCCCGAGTTTAAATGTGTGGTGTCCGCCCTCTGGGTCTTGAATACAAAATAGCACTTACGTTACCTATGCCTACAGTGGAATGAGGCATTGAGAAGTTCTTTTAATTAGTGTCTATTTAATTTTGAGCTGCTGGCAGATAAAATGATGTTGGTTTTTATTATAGTAAGTATCATACTTTAAAAAGCGAACTCTCTAGAAATAGGTAATTCTCTGAAAGTTTTGGTAGCTATGGCGAAATCCAAAAGTGTGTTCATAGTCTCTCCCCAGGTTATTCTGCACCGCTCTTGAAGAATGTCCGGCCTTTCCAGACTGAGTCTCAGAGTTTTGTAATAGAGAAGGAAATGTATAGTCTACGAAAGATAAAGCCAAAATGAGGAAAGAGGAGAGGAAAGATTTGATAAAACATGTTAGGGTCACTGACATAACGGACCGGGAGAAAGAGGAAAATGCACGGACTAAGAGCACTGCGTGCGTGTGCGTTGAGAGGCTGGGAGAGGAGGAAAAGTCATATGAGAAGATTAATAGAAACTGAGTCTTCTTTTAATATCTCTTGAGAGACATACCAAAAACTTACACTATTTAAGAATTAATTTTGACTCTGGACTGTATTTCCATGTAAGTTCCTGGGGCTCATAGACTAACCCATGCGATCAGTGAGTTTTGAAGGGTCTCTCAGCCTCTCAAACTTCAGTGTATCAAACTGAAAATAATTTAATTCAAGGCCCGTGGGACACAGATTCTGAGGGGCAGGAGGAATCACAGAAGTAACTGCAGGGAGATTAAGTCCTGGTTCTGGGCGACGGGGTTCTGCACTCACCCCTGCTTGTGTAAGGGCCCTGGACGCACAGAGAGATCAGCAGCCCGCACGCAGTTGTCTCGCTGCATCAGCCGAGCCTGCAGGAACCGCTAGGGGTCCTTGAGAGTGTGCCGTCACACACACGCTCCTGAGGTGGCCACTGCCTGCGGTCATTAGGGTTTCGTGGCAGCCACGTTGGACAGGCCTGTCAAAACAAAAGAGCAAAACAGAGAAATCTGCTATTGGGGCCTCTCCGGATGCCAGTCCTGGACTCTGTGCTGCATCGTCTGAAAGAGCATAGTTGATTTTCTCTCCCGATTCCATATGCGTATTTGCCCCAAACCTGCTGCACTTTGTACTGCATGGGAGAGGCCACGGGTTGAGCTACCCACGTTTAAAGCTCAGCCGAAGGGCCACCTTTTCCAGGAAGCCTGTGCCAATCACATCAGTGCCCAGGCAAACCTCCCTTTGCTGAGCTCCACTAGCCATTTCAGCTGTGCCTTATTTCACACGTCAGATACTGTCTTAACGACCATGGTAGCCACATGCCTGTGAGCTTCCCTGATGTAAATGCGACTCTACGATGCTCATATAAGAACCTGAAGATGTGAGTACTTGACAAGGAGACATAGGGAGAAAATCATTAAACATTCCCACAAAGGTGAACAAAACGTAAGAATCCTAGAAGCAGAGGGACTCGGAACTGGGTGAGCTTTTTGCTGGGGCTGAAGTGAGGGCCAGGGCTTGGCAGCCTGAAGGCAGATTCGGTGCACGGACTAAGTGTGTTCAGCCGGAAGAGAGGTTTGGACTCTGTTTTGTGTTACTGTCTTTAGATGAGGCAGGCACTCTCCCAGATTTGTTAGTACCCAAGTGCTTCAAATGCTTATACTTCCCGGTCCGCTGATGCTGTCTGACTTGGACAGCCCTCTGAGAGTGTTCACACTTCACAGACAGCCCACGAAAGTACTTAGATTAGCAGTATCCGAGAGTCAGAAGACCTGGGCTCCCGGCTCACGTGCCAGCGTTACTTCTCTAAAAACACAGTTCCATCCACTGCAGAGTGGTGATGGTAATTCTCTCCCAGTGTGTCCCATGGGGCAAATGAGAAAAATGGTTAAAGACCTGTAAAACTGTTGAACAAATTATAGCATTATTATCGGATGACCTCTTAGTCCCCTTCCTGCTGTAAAATATTTTGTTTCTATGATTCTAGAAAAATTACTGGTTATTAGAACTTCATTTTC
This sequence comes from Desmodus rotundus, assembly GCF_022682495.2. Taxonomy (NCBI): domain Eukaryota; kingdom Metazoa; phylum Chordata; class Mammalia; order Chiroptera; family Phyllostomidae; genus Desmodus; species Desmodus rotundus. The sequence goes on along the minus strand of NC_071392.1, from coordinate 141,548,802 downwards.
AAACAAAGCCATCAGCCCCATGGCTATGAATATAAATGGATATGCTACTTAGAGTTATGAGGACAAAAATGCTAGAAATCCTTAACTGGCTTTCCGACAGAATTATAATTGTCATACATAAAATAAATGCATTGTGTTTTGCGTGTTGGCATCTCAAGAAATTGTGTGATAGAGTTTGATGGGAGCCTGCCTCCAAGATTAATTGTAAATCAGCTTGGATATAAACACTGTTATCAGGATTGAAAACTGTCAGAGAATGTAATGGCCAAGCTAGCAAAGCGTGGTAGTGAGTGGCATCCCAGGCTGCAGGGAGGTCAGGGTGTCTACAGGGGGCTTTCTGGGATCAGAGTACAGCCCAATCTCATTACCATCTTCATTAACTACTTCAGAATAGGGCTACAAGTCTCAGAGTGATTTATAGAGGGTGCTTATTTGGCAGGTGCTAAAAACAAAGAGGTGCAAAATCCTACCAAGGAATCAGACATGCTACGATACAATTCTAAGCCAATGTCAAAATCCCACTCTTCTGGAGATGTGGCACTTGAGGTGTGACCTCTAAAATCGCTTTTCGTTCTTCTGTCACTGAACTAAAACCACATTTTGAATTCTTTCAGCCTCTCTCTGAGGTCTTTCATGGTCCCCTCAAGGGGAAGCATCCCTCTGCCTCTGTCTTCTGAAATCATGTGGCTTTCTTCTATCTCTTACGACTTAGTTGGGCTTCTAGAAATGAAACCAAATCTTACTCCTCCCTAAATTTTAAATTCCCTCAGGCAGAGGACAGCTCTTTTCATCCCCAAACCTCACAGTACCAAGCCTGATGGAACATTCCCATCACTTTAGAATTTGGTTCTGATTGTCTTTTCTGTCTCCATTATCCCTTTCCAAACCCTTTCTGTCTTTCTCTGAACATACAGCATCAGCTTCCTTAACTGTTCCTCTCCCCTTGGAGTCTCCGCTGCTCCCCTTCCCTGTGCCCTTCTGTTCTTCTTTTATACGATGCAACAGAAAGGTTCCTGACATGTTCACCTGGTCAAGACATTCCTCTTCTCAGCAACTTTCGATGGTTCTCTCTTGCTTCTGGATTATGTATAAACACCTTAGCCAGGTTCCTGACACCCCGCTTGGTCTATTCCCACCCTGTTTTCCTATTTTGTTTCCTACTGTGTATCCTCACCAAAAGGCCCCTGCCAATTTTTCTGCTCATGAAACCACCCCACGTGGGCCTGTAGCTCACCTTTCAATTACGCAGTTGCCTCCCCTTTGGTCCTCTTTGCCTTCCCCAGTTCCCCTATAGAAGTGGTCACCTGACTTGGCTGCCTTCCCATCACCTTTAGCTCATGCTGACAGTTCCCTCTCTCTCCGCCTGCTCTCTCCTATTCAGTCTAAAACCTACTGCCATGACTGAGTACCCCTGATTTCACCCCTGACACTTTCTTGAATCAGCCATGTCTCTACCCCCATTGCTAACACACAGCAGTCTGCCTCCGGGACTATACAATGTATCCCTAGTTAGTTTGCTTTCTAGCTTTTTTCCTTGCTCTGTAATTCAATACAACCAAGTCACTGCTATGCTCCAAACCCTGCAAGTATTTTTTGGTTACTCTGAAACTGAAATCTGTGCCATAGCCCACCAGAGCCCTGCAATGTTGGCCGCTACCTTCGCAGTTTTACTCCACGCCAGGCCATTCCAAGGCCAGGCTATTTCTCAGTACCCTGGCTGCTCTGGCCTTCTTCAGGTTCTCAAACACACCGCGTTCCCTTGCCCCTCAAAACGTTTGACCACGCTGGGTCCTCTGTGCAGAATATTCCTCCTTTCTTCATCTTTTTAACCCTAGACCCTCCCCAGAGCCTTAATTAATACATCATTTCTCGACAAGAATCTTCTCGATGCCCCAGAGAGGCCCCGCTGTATGTTTCATAGCTCCCTGTGCTTCTCTACTGCAAACTGTCCTCTGTGTGATTGGATCTACAGAGGCACGATCATTTGCATTGGTGCCTAACTGCCTTGCTGAGGCGGCATCACTGTGAGGGCTGTGCCTTTCTGAGTGGTGAGCACGGTGGTGTTCTCATCTCTTGGCATGGTGGACTCATACACGTGCTGAAAGACGGAGAAAATTACTAGCTTCCAGTCTCTTTTTTCCATCTACAAGTTAATGCATGGCTGTGTTTCAAATGCAAAATGTTAGTAAAGCCCTCAGCAAAATATCTGATCCATAATACATGTGCATTACTGATGTTTTAATTATAATCATGTTTGATCACACTGTCATCCAGATTCTTGAGAGTAGGCAATACCCTCCTGTTTCAAACTATAATTTTGTGTGGTTCCTATGATACTTTGGGCAGAGAAAGCCACTGACAAAGGAATGCTGGTTTATTAATATTTGTGCAAGTAAGTCTCTTACAGACTCTGCCACCCCCATCCCTGCACCCCTATCCCTTTCTCCAACTCACCCGCCACAGTGAGTTTTCAGGTATATGGAAGATATAGTTTTATAAGTACATGGGGGGCTAGAGAAAAGCAGGACCATATATGGTAGGAATGAAGTACTCAAGAAATCCCCACAGGCCACCAAAACTATCATGGGAAAGGCCTGCCTAACCAGAGCCTTACTTTCCCCTCATAACAGTAATAGGTTCAAGAACGGTCCTGAGAACAGGCGGATGGAAAAGAATGGAATCCTTTCTCTGAAGTTTAGGAAACAATGCTCTTGTTTTCCCTATAAGATGTGAAACCAGCACTTTATAGGGGCTGGGATATATGTAGTAGAAGAACCAAAACAGGAAAGAAAAAGAGAGACCTGGTTCCTAGTGACGTTCGTTTATCTTAAAACAAGCTATTCATGAAGGCAGATTTCCCCAGGACTGGTCACCTATGTAAGATAACAAATTTCCTTTTTAAACATAAACTAGTTAGAATTGGTTTATTTTGTCAGGTGCAATCAAAATAAAGCTGAGAGACTCGTGGCTTCAAAGAGGAAATAGAATTTAACCCAGTCTTAAAGACTGTCCGGTAGGCAACGCAGGAGGGAGAGAACCTCGCACAGGAAGTCGCAAGTCCGGTGCACGAAGACCTGGAGCAACATCGCGTGTCTGGGGAATGGCGAGTAGAGGAGGATTTTCGTCTTCAGAGTAAAAGAAAAGAGATTGTTCAGCCTGTGAACATGCCTGATTCCTGAGAGCTAGAACTCCCCCTAGTTCCTGCCATGGACCTTGCCCATTGTGGACTTAGCAAATGTTAGTTAAGTTAACAAGCGAGTAAATTAACAGAAATGTGAAAAGAAAACAGCAATGCCCAGAGGAAAGAGAAATTCTAGGGGGAGAGAGAGGAGAAAAAACTCTAATTTCTTCCCACATTGCATTAAAAGAGTGGAGAGAAAAGCTGACTTTAAAAGCTATCTACTGGATACTATACAATTATTAGTGTCATAAAGCATGCAAATTAAAATTCTGCTGTAGACAGATAAAGCTGCATTAGCTAGCCAGTGTTGATTCTGATATTAACAGAACGATTTTAGCGCAAAAATGGTAATTAATTGGCATCGCTGATCCTCATATAGCCCTCATCTGTCCAGGAACCCGGCTAGACCGACAGTGTCCCAGACTGTCAGGGTGCTTGGGCTGCCCAGGGGCCACTCTCCGGTCCATAAGCAAACGCACACACTCAGCAGCTGGGATGCTGTCCCCTCCTCCGGGGTACTCTTTCTTCCTTTTCCTCATTTCCTCACACCTGCTCTCCAATCTCAGCTCAAGCATCATTTTCCAAGTGGATCCCTCCCTGATAAGGTCAAGTCTTGCTATCATATACAATCATAGCAACTTATATTCCTCATTCTTTGCCCTAATCCCAGTTGGAGTTTTATTTTTATCTGGTGAATGAATTGGGTGCGTTTTGACTTCACCCTGGGATTTAATCTTCTTGAGAGCGAGAACTGCATCATTCATGTCTGCTCACTCTTGTATTCCTCTCGATACCCTCTGGCACAGTGTTTCACACACAGTGGGTGCTCACAATTTGTAGAATAAACTAGTTAGCCTGTATTAACTTCTTTGCAGATTTCCTCTCTCCTTCTTAACCTTCCTGCTGGTCTCTTGCTCTTGCTTTTTCCTAGGTTTGGAATAGTGCTAGTCCTCCAAGATGTAATTGTGGCAGAAGCAGAGAGAAAGGATGGAGTTTGCTTCCTAAAGGAGAAGACAAACAAAAAATACATTGGTAAATGAACAAAGGAGTTTTGAAGTGCAGTTCCAGCTGTGAAGACAATCAGGCTGGTGGGCCAGACTGTGAGGAGGGGGCTGCTTCAGACAGCATGGTCAGAGAAGGCCTCCCCAGGGAGATGACTTCTGAGCTGAGACTTGAACTCTGAGGAGAAAGTTGCTGTTGGTCCAGGGTCTGGGGAAACTGGAATTTGAGCGGAGGAAACAAGGTCATCTGTATTGGTTGCTTCTGTGCCCAGGAGCAGATACCTGGGAACTGGGAAAAAGCATGGTGTTTAATAAGTGGCAGGATCCTTGGATTTCACCCCAGTTCTTGAACTTGACCCAGATGCCCAGTCTCTGTACAAAAAGTAAAGAAAAGGTCCCTTCCTTGACATCTCTTCTGGCTTTGAAATTGATGTGTTTATGAGTCTGCCACATCTCTATGCTGGGTATGTTGGCGAGCACAGGAATTTTGACCTCATTTGATCTGTGGTCCTCCAAGCTTTGGCCCCTGTTTTCCTGTTCCATTTCCTCTCCAGCCGTTTTCCTCAGAATCCCGTGTGCACCAAAGTAAAGCATCTTTCTCCCTGTGTACACCACATACTCCCTCCATGTATTGCCTTTGCTTTGGGAGCAGAAAGTTCTGTCTCTCACCTCTGGCAGTTTCAGTCCTCTCCTCCCTGGAGATGGTGGAGCACTCTGCATGTCACCACAAAGACACGAAGACCCCCCACGCCTGCTGGTAACATGAAACCTCTCACTTCTATTTCCCTTGAGGCTGTGCCTTTCTTTCAGCCCTTGGAGCGTGCCCACCCCAAGGCAGGGTTATTTCTGCCAAGTTGTCTGTTCTGATGCTAAGCCCCCTAAAATCGGCTATCTCCTCATTGATAAACACTAACTAAATCACATAATAAACACTAACTAAATCACAGTTTACAAATGGAAATTTTTGTTGGAAGACTTGTTGGCAAAGAGCAAATTAACGAGGACTGACCGGTGGGCCTAGGACATGGGGGAGATCAGTGATATGAAAGAGAGAGAAGCACCAAGGAGGACCAGAGGAACACAGAAAAGAAACCATATGGAAGGCTTGAAGGCGGTCAAGGTGCCGGATCACACACTAGCATCTCTTAATGAGTAGGAAGTGTGCCGTGGATTCCTTCCAACATACCAACCGGCCCTTATTTCTCTCTAGAAGTACACCCCCTCTCTACTCCATGCTACTGGAGGTTTAAACTAAACATTTCCTTTTGAAATAATCAGGTTCACGGGCAGTTTTAAGAAATAAGACAAAGATTCTATGTACTATTTATTTAGTTTACCCCAAAGTGGACATCTTCAAAACTGTAGCACAGGGTCACGGCCCAGGCATTGCCTCTGACAGTCAAGTGACAGAACCTTCCTGCCACCTCAGGGGGCGTGCTGCCCCTTATACCCCACCCCCACTCGATTCCCGTCCTCAGCCGCTCCTTGACCCCGCGGACCATCCATCTGCTGCCCATTTCTGTAATTTTGCCATTACAACCATGTTAGATGCATGAGATCACACCATGTGTGCAAACATTTTGGACTGGCTTTTCTCTCAGAATTAATCCCTGAGGATTCATCTAGGGTGTCTCAGGGTCACAGGCATCAGTAGTCCCTTTTAGGGTGTTGTTGTTTGTTTGTTTGTTTTTCCCGAGCCGCATTGCAAGGTGTGGAGCTACTGCAATTTAACTATTCGCCTGATGGAGGGCAGCTGGGTTGTTTCCAGTTTGGGACAATTGTGAATATAGCTGCTACAAACATTCATATACAGGATTTTGTGTGAACACAAATCTTCATTTCTCTGGGACAAAGCCCAAGATTGCAATTGCTTGGCAGTACCCTAGGTACATGTTTTGTTTTTTTTAAGAAACTGCCAAAAGGTTTTCCTGGGTAGCTGCACTGTTTCACATTCCACCAATAATGTGCTCAAGGGATCACATTGTTTTAGATCCTCACAAATACTGGGGGCTTCACCACATTTTATTTCAGTCATTCTGCTCGGTGTGTAGTGGTATTTCATTGTGGTTTTAATTTGCATTTTCCTAGAGACTGATGATACTGAACATTTTTTCATCTTCCTACTTGTTACCTGTTACTCCTCTTCTGTGTCTGTTCATACATTTTGCTTATTTTTTCATCTGACTGATCTTCTAGTGTCACCTTTTAAAAGGTCTTTCTATTCTGTAGATAGGAGTTATTTGTCAGATAGGAGTTTTGCTCTGTAGCGTGCGTCTTATCTCTTAAAATGCAGTCTTTCACAGAGCAACGGTTTTTAATATTAATGATGCCCGATTTCTCAATTGTTTTCTGTTGTGGATCATGCTTTGGGAGTCAAGTCTGCAAAGAGACTCTGCCTAGACCTACATCCTAGAGATTTTATCTTACCTTTTTTACCTTAAATGTTTATAGCTTTACATTTGAGACGTAAGTCTGTGATTTGCTTTGAGCTAATTTTTCACAAGGTGTGCGATTGAGATGCAGGTTGAAAAACGAAATTTGTTTGGCCTGCAGATGTCTAGTGGTTCCAGTACCTCGTGCTAAAAAGCCTCTCTCACCTCCACCGAATACCTTCTGTGCCTCTTTAAAACCTGAGGTGGGCGTACTTGTGTGAGTCTATCTCTGGGCTCTCTCTTCTGTTCCACTGAACCCCATGTCTGTACCTTTGCCGATACTACACAGTCTTCCTTATGGAGGCTGTGTGTTAAATCTTGAAATCACGTGGACCGATTCCTTCCACATTACTCTTCTTTTCAAAATGGAATTACCTATACAGGTTCCTTTGCATTTCCATATATATTTTAGAAAAAGTAGCCTATATCTACAAAAAAATCATGCTGGGATTTTGACAGGAATTACATTGAGCCTATATATCCATTTGGGGAGAATTGACAGTTTTGCTATATTAAGTCTTCTGATACAGGGACACAGTATGTCTCTTTATTAAGGTATGTTTTGATTTATAAGCAGTCTTTAGTTTTCAGCATGCAAGTCCTATACATGTCTTGTTAGATACACATCTAAGTATTTCGTTTTGAGCTATTATAAATCATCTTATTCTTAATTTTGATGTCCATGTGCTCATTGATAAACTAGAAATGTAACCAATTTTTGTATGTTTATTTTATAGCCTTTGGCCTTGCTAAAGGCTATAAAACGTGTTCTAGGTTTTGTTTTTATTTTGGTAGAATCTTTGTAATTTTCTTTATAGGCAATCTTAGCATCTGCAAATATGGGCAATTTTATTTCCTTCTTTCTGATCTCTATGTCCTTTATTTCCCTTCCCTGTCTGTGGCACTAGGTGGAACTTCCAGCACCGTGTTGAATTAGAGAGGAGAGAGCAAATACTCTTGCCCGCTCCTCACCTTTGGGGAAATCTTTCAGTCCTTTGCCACTAAGTTCTGTGTTAGCTGTAGGGTTTTTTTATAGATGCTCTTAGTTGGATGAAGAAATCCTTCTCTATTCCTATGTTTCTAAGAGGGTTTTTTAAAATCTTGAATAACTATCGAATTTTGTCAGATGTGTTTTCTGTATGGATTGATATAACCATGTTTTTCATCTTTAACCTGTTAATATGGTGAATTACACTGAGAGATATTTTTTTAATATTGAGCCGGCCTTGCATCCCCAGAATAAACTCTACTTGGTCACAGTATATAATTATTCTTATATATTGCTGAGTTCTTTTGCTAATATCTGGGCACAGATTTTTGTGCCTGTATTTATGAAAGATATTTGTGTATAGTTTTCTTTCTTTGTCTCTTCTCTGTCTGGTTTGCTACCAGGGTGGCACTAGCTTCACAAAGAAACTGAAGCGTTTTCTCCTCTTCTGAATTCTAGAACAGATTGTGCAGTATTGGTGGTACTTCTTTCTAATAATTTGGTAGAATTCTTCAGTGAAACCATCTGAGCCTGGAGATGACTTCATTGGGAGTTTTTAAATTATGAATTAAATTATCTTAATAGTTATAGCGCTATTCAAAATCTTTATTTCATATTGAGTGTTATAGTAGCTTCAAGGAGTTAGTCTATTTCATCTAAATTTTCAAATTTGTGTGTGTAGACTTGTTCATAGAATTCCCTGATTACCCTTTTACACCTGCACAGTCTGTAATAACAGCCCGTGGCAAGGCTGATATTAGTAATTTGTATTTTCTGGGTGCCTGTCAGTCTTGCTAGAGGTCTATCAATTTCATTAATCTTCACAAAGAGCCAGCGCTTCACCTCACTGATTTTTCTCTGTTTTTCTGGTTTCAATTCCATTTACTTCTGCCCTTGCATTTATTACTTCCTTCCTTCTGTGGGAGCAGGAATTGTTGGTGTGAGAGTGTTTCTCTTCTCTACTGCATGCACTTAGTGCTACAAGTTTTCCTCGCTGCACTGCGTTAGCTGTGTTACACAAATTTTGACATGGGGTGTGTATGTGTGTGTGCTTGCTCATGCTTGTGTGTATTTATTTATGACTTTTTTAAAAGTAGTGTTAGGCTCACAGTAGAATTGAGGGGATGTTGTAAAGATTTCTCCTATACTCCTTGCCCCACACCCGCATAATCTCCCCATAAAAATATCCCCACCGGAGTGGTGCAGGTTCATTTGTTACAATTCATGAATTGGTACATCACCCAAAGTCCATAGTTTGCATTATACTCACTCACGGTGTTATGCATTCTGTGGGTTTTGACAAATGCATAACGGCATGTAAGCACCATTGTAGTGTCATGCAAAAATAGTTTCAGTGCCCTAAAAATTCTCCACGCTCCACCTATTCATCTCATCCTCCCTCTCAACCCCTGGCACCTACCGATCTTTTTCACTTTTTCCACAGTCTTACCTTTTTCAGAATGTCATATGGTTGGAATTAGACCATATGTAGCCTTCTCACATTGGCTTATTTTATTCAGGAATATGCATTTCAGGTTCCTCCGTGACTTTGCATGGCTTGATAGCTCATTTCTTTTAAGTGCTAATATTCCATGGACTGGATGTACCACAGTTTGTTTATTCATTCGGCCACTGAAGGATACGTTGGGTGTTTCCAAGTTCTGGCAGTTAAGAATACAAGACTGCTAAAAGCATCTGTGTCCAGGATTTTGTATGGACATAGTTTTTAACTTTATGGGGCAAATACCAAGGAATATGATTACTAGTTTGTATGTCAGGAGTATTTAGTCTTATAAGAAACCATCAAACAATTTCCTAAAGTGGTCGTACCATTTTGCATTCCCATCAGCCCTGAATGAGAGGTCCCTCCTCTCTCCATCCTCACCAGCATTGCATGCGGGTAGTGTTTATAGGTGTATAGCGGCGTCTCGGTGTTGTTTAACGTCTGTTTCCCTGATGACATACGCTATGGAGCATCTCTTCAGATGCTTATTTGCCATCAGTCTATCTTCTTAGATAACATATGTTGTGTTTTTATTTTCACTCAGTTTAATAGATTTTTTATTTCTCCTGCAACTTTCTCTTTGATTCATGGATTATTCAGAAGTATGTTGTTTAGTGTCCACGTGTTCGGAGACCTCAGTGATATCTTTTCGGTATTAATGTGTAGTTTGATTTCATTGCAGTCAGAGAAAACCCTGTCGCATGAATTCTTCCTGGGACCGATGACATAGGAGTCCCTGTGGCTCTGTTTATTTTTTTTGTCTGTTTTCTCTCCATTGTTCATATTGGGTAATTTCTATGATTCTGTGTTCCAGTTCACTGATTTTTCCTTCTGTCTCCTCCATTTTAATTTGAGCCCAATCGTAGACTTTTTCTTTCAGTATTGCATGTGGAGTTCTGCAATTTACATCTGGTTCTCCCTTATATCTGTTTCTTTGTTGAGACTCTGTTTTGCTTGCTTCAAGTGTGTCTTTAACTATTTGGTGAAGCACTTTTGTGATGACTGTTGGCTGAGTCTGGCCTGTGCCACACAAGCCTCGCCTCTCTGTTACCTCCTTGTTGGTGTTTGTTAAGTCTCTTTTATGCAGTTTGAGGTCTTCCTGGCTCCCAGTGTGATGAGTGGTTTTAATGGAAATCTGGGTACTTGGGGTATTATATTGTATGTCTCTGGATTTTGCTTTAACTAGTTTTTCTGACACCAGTCCGGCAGAGCAGTGCAGGAGGGTTCTATCCCATTGCCACCAAGTAGGACTGGGTGTCCAGGTTTCCCAATTGGACTCCACTTACACCCATGGGTGGGGTCCCTCTCGGTTTGGCTGGGCATTGTTGGGACTGCCGGCTCCCCATTAGGCCTCCCCTGAGGTCTCCCTGCCTGGAGGAATGAGTCCCCCTGACTGCTCCTCAGTGGTCCCCACTGACACCGAGGTGGAGGAGTGGTCTTGTTACCACTGGGCGGTGTTAAATCCAGACTCTCCATCAGGCCTCCTGCTGTAGCGCCCAGATGGGGGAGGTCTGAGTGCTTCCTTACTGCTGTGTGTGGATGCTTATTCAGGCTCCCAATGTGGTTTGTTCTGACACTGATGGAAAGTGGGGGTTTATTGCTGCCTAGCAGGGAAGAAAGCCCCAGCTTCCTGCCTGACTTCACAGACAACGCCCTGTCAGGGTTGGGTTTGGAGGGGTGGGGGGTGGGCCAAGACTGCTCTTACAGCCTGGCAAGGGTAGCAGTGCAGGCTCCCACTCGGCCTCAGGTACAGGTGAGGCCAGGTTTGTGTGTGGTGCTGGGCTGCAGTAGCGTAGTTATTGGCTGAAAGTTCCATTTGGCCTGTCTCCCCCTTCCCTTTGGCCGACTTTTGTGTGTCTTATTCTGTTGTTGTATCCACTGGCACTTCCCAGTCACAGGCTGCTCCAGCACCAATCTGGGATGCATGAGGCAAAAGGAAAGCCCAGGGAACTCACTGTGCCCTGTCTGCCCTGCCTTCCTCTCCTTACCTTTCAGAGTCATCTTCTGGTTGTTTTTTTTATATATATAAAGCCCTTACTGGAGAAATAGGGGGGAAATACACCTATTCTGAAGTCTGCTACCCTACTCTGAAGGACAGCTATGTGCTTAGGAGCATGCCTGATGTCAAAATGGTTATATATAGACATTTTAATATGCCTATAAATCCTAAGGATTCAGAGGAATGAAGAAAGGACCAGAGAAGAAAAAGATAATCGTGTTTTCAGGGACAGGCAAGCACTCCATAGAGCTGTGAAGAAATGGGCGCACAGTGAGAACAAAGCAGAAGCTGCCGCAGGCAGGGACCTCAAGCAGCTTGGATTTCTCCTGTGCTCATGGGCAGCCATTGAGGCCTGTTGCTCAGACCAGAGCACGGCTCAAGGGCATTTTCAAGGTTGCCCCCTCTGTAACATCCTCACCTGAACTGATAAGCTAGAGACAGGTAGAGCTTCCCTGGAGGTGGAGGTGGGGACAGAAATAGCACACTTAATAGGTGATGCAGATCATTGAAACACTTAGTAATTGGAATATTGTTGTACATGGTCAAAACTGAGCTTGGTCCAGGCTGGCTTGTGTACTGAACACAGAAAATGCCAACAGTGATTTGCACAAAAGCTGCTACCACCATCCTGCTGACTGTCATGTATACCTGTGATCCCTACAGTTTATTGCATAATGATAAATTTTGCAATTAGGCTTCCGTCACTATGCATATAAACACTACGGAAAAACTGATTACAGTTTTATATTCCCTGGGTGCATTTGCAGAATCAATTAGGCTGCGTTTTCAGTATGACAGACTGCTGGAGAGATTGCACACGATTATTTTTCTTCCTCATTTTTGTATTGGGATTCGGGAAGTAATTATCACCCCAGGCAAGACTTGCTGTTACTGAGATGAACCGTTTGGGGAAGCTGGAGACCAGAGTGAGAAGTCCTTTTGCAGGTCCCTTTTTCTTCGTGTTCTCTAGACTGCGTCTTCTCAGTCACCTCCTGCTGGCTTTGAGCAAATGTGTGGATCATTTCGTTTTCCAGAATAGGATGTGGGTAGAGTCAAAGAACTTAGCACTGAGATATTTCTTCTAAATCTTACACATAGTTTTAGAACTATTTAATTTTTTTCAATGAACCATGTTTAAACTAAATTTCATTGGAACCTCAATGTAAAAGAGAAATAGATAAGGAGGTGCTCTGGCTGCTGTAGAAACCATGTGCCTGGGTCTCTACCTGCTTCTGTCACCTTCTTCTTCAGTTTAGGGAAACCCAGAGAAACGTCTTCAGAAATTGTGGCCTAGTTCACAATGTGACTTGGTTTGAAACGTGACAGTTCTACATGACTTGGTTCCCTGTGACATTTTGATTTTATAGACAAGAAAGTCCACTTACTCATTTACTGCTCAAAGTTATCGAGTACTTACCTGTCAAGCTCTGGGCTGAGAACTGAGACTATAACAAAACAGAGGGTAAGAGCCCCATGAGAACTCTTGACCTTGAGTCCACAACCCTCTGTGAGACACCACTGTCCCTGGAGAACCTGTACACCTACCAGGCGTCTTCACTCAGAGTTTGCCCTTCTCTTCTCCCACCCAGCTGGGCAGTGACCTTCTGGGCTCTGCCTTCCTAACAAGTCCCGCAAATAGAGTGTGTGCACCATGTTCCTTCTAAGCATACTTAACTGTCCTGTTCCATACTAGTACTGAAAGTAGGAAGGAGCTTCTAGGAGAACGCGAATCAAGTCTTGCTTATAAAACCATGTTTGCGTCCTTTTCACAAGTCGTGAATGCCTTTCCTTCCTGAGCCCACTAATCAATGGACAGTTTCTGCCACCTCCAGCCTCTTCCTTATTCCAGATGCTTTTCCACTGAAGGAAGACAACCTTCTCTAATTCAAAAACTACATCTCTTGACTCATTGATTTAGTCTGGGAAAGCAAAAGAATGAAGGTTGCCAGATATTGGAAATACAAATACAGAATACTAAGATAAATTTGAATTATGGATAAACAAGAAATACTTTTTAGTATGAGCATGTCCAAAATATTATGTGACACATATTTATACTAAAATTATTTTTAAACACTTTTTAAAATAAAAATGTGACCCCAGATAATTACACTAAAATATTGCTTGTTTATCTGACATTTAAACTTAACTGAATGTCATTTATTTTTCCTATATACACATAAGATTAATATGTTTATATATATGCATATGTAATGTATGTAAATGAGTTTTTCATGTTTGTTCTGCCACACGAAACCATCTTGCTGTATAAGCAGGGGGAGGGAAAATGGATGCGTGGCCCACAGTGTTTCTTTCAGGATTGTTGAGGGGAAAAATCATAGCTATGAAAATGCAAGCTGCTATCATGCAGTTAGGTTTCCTGGCCCACTGGGGAAAAATCTGGGCTTAACTTAAGAGTTATTTGTATTGCTTACAGGACAGCACGGATATATACTCAGCCTGCCACGCTCCTTTTCATGTCCCATGGGCTCCGCAGAGCTTAAATGAATTTTGCCAGCCATGTTCCCATATTGAGAAGCCCAAGACTTATGTTTCTGATCCACTTACACTGAACCAGTCAAATGGTTCCTTTCTTTTTTTTCTTGCTAAACTCTCAGATGCTTGCAAGGTTTCAGGAAGTATTTTATTTTGATATCCTAGAGTGAGTACTTATTAACTAAGATCCTGGTGATAATAAATTCACGTGCCTCCTTGCCTCTCCTCCACCTCCTTCTTTTCTGTAGTTTAATTAGTGATTGAGCATGGTGGACTGGGGGAATTTAGCAAAGCGATCTTGTTCAATGTCCTCTCTGCGTTCCCTTGGCTCTGCATAGCATGGCGGACACTTGTTTACCAAACATTTGTTTTTCCATAGCCTTGTGAATTGCCTTCTTCCTGTTTGAATCTCAGACTTCTACATCTTCTCCTTATCTCTGGAAGGCACAGAAGCCTCAATCCACTGATTGTCTTTGGGCCCTCTGGTTCTTAGGGAACTTCTGTACTTAAGAAATTAAAATTGTTTTTTTTCCTCCTGTTCATCTGTCTTATTCGATTAGCCATAAAACCTGTAAGAGTAGGAAAAAAACCTCTTCCTCACTCCCCTCCCCGTTTGCTTTGTGTGGTCATTTATTGTCAAGCCTATCAGGCCCATCTGAAAGTGAAGTTAATAAATCTATTAAGATTTTCACTATGAAAGATTCTGCAGGCTACAGAGATTATCGTGTACCTGGAGAGAATATCTAATTTTGGGTCATCCCATACAAAGGGCTGTGGGTTTGTAATCAGAAGACCATAGTATTTGTCTTATTTTCACAATGCACTAGAGTGCTATCTGTGAGGAGTTAGAGAAATTCCTAAATTTCTGGAATTCAACTCTTTTGTGGATAATAGCACTCACTCACCCTGTTTCCCCTTAGAGTCTTTGCGAATATACAACCCAGAGTATCTTGCACTTCTCAGGATCTGTCCTGTAGAGAAACTATTAGGAACACACAGAGACGGTGACAGTGAAGTTTATTGCAACACTATTTGTAGCAGCAGAAAGTCACAGGCAACCTAAATATTCATCAGCTGAAGAAAAGTAAGTTCTGGCTCATCCATTAAATTACTACTATAAAACTATTAGCGCTGCAGATCTGTGTGCTGATAAGAACAAGAATCACCATGATATACTTTGACTAAGGAAGAAAAGAAATTTAAAAACCTGTTTTAGCTTGTGGTCCCATTTTTAATAAAAGGCAATAGAGATAAAAGGTTTCTTGAGGAGATGGTTAGATTGAAAGCTACATGTCGGGCACCTGCCAGGTGTCGTTGGCTGTGGAGAGGAGGAGTAATAAAGTAGATAGTGAGAGTAGCTAATATGTATGAAGCTCGTAATATGTGTCAGGTACGACCCGAAACCTGACATTTACATTTTACATTACATTCATAAACTAATCCTTTCTTATGCAGGTGCTATTATTATTTTTACTTAAGAGATGAGAAACCTGGAGTAAGAGAAGTAAAATAATATTTCTGAGGTTATAACAAAAAAATGTCAGGAGGCAGAAACAGGATCTAAATCCATGTAGTCTGAGTATAGAGAGTCTTCTCTCCACCTCGGCATCATACTGAGGTAGCAGGGTATGTTATCTTTAAATTGTACACGCTTCTCTGTAGTTTGAATGTCTTCATCTAACAGCCTTTTATTTATAACTCTATATTAATATAATGCATTTGCAAAGTGAGATCATACACATGAAAGCATTTTGTCTCATAGTCTGCCGCTTGCTACACTTGTATAAACACAAAGCACTAAGAGATGCTTATTGTATTAAATATATATATATATATATATATATATATATATATAAAGTTGTTTTGCATAGCAGCATCTCTTTACACAATCTTTGCAGGGTAAGGGAAGTTGAAAATGAGAGCCACACCCCCAGCTTTTACTTGCATTCTCTCCATGATGTGACTCGTGATTGCTTTGCAGATGGGGTCTGATTATCAAATTGTACATCCTCCTAAACCCACTTGTGTCAATGGCACATCAGACAATAACTAGCAAGTGGTGTCAATGCCCCTTCGTCAGAGCTACTGTCAGCACCAAGCGTTCGGGCCAAGAATAAGAATGACAAGTGTATATACATTTCCAGCTCTGCAATCAACATGGAAATTAGTCAGCTTATAGATGCTGAGTGGTCTTATAGAGAGGGCCCCAGCTGCAGACGAAATGCCAAACGGAGGATGATAAACAGCAGAGGCATTCAGCAGCTTTTCTTTACAGCTGCTTGAAGCCTGAGAGCCTTGGCAGTAGGGTGGGTTGGCAGGAGCTGCTGAATTATTTCAGAGCTGGAGGGGGATCTTCAAGGCCTATTGTTCTCCCTCAAGGAACCTGAGGCTCAGAGAAGAACTAATGGGTAAGGCAGGAGAGTCCTGCACAGGGCTGCAGCCCTCGGCTTTTTCTGCACCGTCGAATCCGCAGATTTATGCGCTTGTGCTGGGATGTGTGTACTTGGACATTTATTTATTAAGCATCTACGAATGCCAATAATCCGTCCGTTCTCCTCACTGCAGCCAGATTCATCTTTTAAAAATGGAAACTGGATCATATTTCTGTCAAACTCAAAAAGAGTCTAGAGTCTTTGCTAGAAATAAACGATAAAGATTTATTGAAGGGTCTTAGAGTTTGCAGACTGGAAACACAGCTAGGCAAAAACCCAGAAGCGTTCCAAAGAAGAAAGAAAAGTTGGAGTCCTTAGAGTAAAAAGAGCATTCTTGAGAATTATCAGTGCTTCGTTCTTAGCCCTTGGATTGGTCCGAGGCAGTTATCAGTCAGGGGTCAGGGGTCTGGATGGTAGATACCAGCTGGTCTGGAAAATGTGCACGAGGAGGACTGGGCATGCCCAGTGGTCTGGATAACAGGTGTCTGTCTGGTGGAGGTCAGGTGGTCCAATTACGTGAGTCCTTCAGGGGGTAATCAGAGGCCTGATGTATACCCAGGTATTGAGACAGACGAAATGATGTATACCCAGGCAATAATGCAGAACTAGAAAGTGCAAAAGTAAAGTTCCCAGGCTAGTTAGAAAAAGAGTAAGACCATTTCCTCATGCCTTAACCTTCACAGTGTTAATAATTTTAGCAGCTTGTTTAAAGTGAGTTCATTTTATATATTCCCTATGTTATTTCATCTGCATTTGTCTTCCAAAACACTTCAGTAGCTTCTCATTATTCTTGGAACACAATCTGAATAGTTTACCAGGACCTATGAAGCTAAGTAGGCCCTTGCTGGCCTCTGTCAGCTCATCTTGTATGGGTCTCATCCCCCACTTTCTCCATCACCACTGTAGGGAGAGAAATAATTTGTTCTCTCCCCTTCTGCGTTGCTGGCTAAGAACCCCTATAATAAAAAGGCAGTTTAACAGACAAAAGACAAACAAGTTTAATAACATGTATACTTCCTGTACACATGGGAGGACCCAGGAAAACTTAATAAGTTCCCAAAAAGGCCCAAGCCATCACCTTAAATACTATCTCCAGCTAAAGACCAAAAAAAAAAAAAACAAAAAAAGATGTCGGGGTGGAAGCCAGTCACGGGAGGGTTTCAGGCACAGCAGGTGAAGAAGGGCACAGTTGGGGCGCAGATGTCAGTGTCTGGCTTCCTGACTGATAAGAGTTTCCAGACATTTAGTCACCCCCTCTTCCTCACATGGACGGGGAGACACCCTCTGAATGGAGATTTCCCTTGTAAGTGCACATGGCTCTTACGAAAGGGTGACTTCTCTTTCCAGAGCTGCTTCTGTGTCTGCTCTTTCTTAAAAATACTGACCCTGACATAGTCCTTGTGCCAAAGAGGTGACAGATTCTGCTCCTCCTCACCAGCCTCTGGCCCCATGTCAGGTGTTCTGTGCTGAGATCACACTAAGCCCTATTTTGCCTCCACTCTTTGTATTTGCTGTTCCTTCTGCCACGTATGTTCTTGCTGGTTCTCACACTGCTGCCTCCTTCTCATGGTTCAGCCTTGGTATAAAACTACCTTCTCACAAGGCCAGACTTCAGCATGCTCTCTAAGTTACCCCTGCCATCTGCTACCTTTCTGCACCTGTGTCTTCCTCCTGGCACATCACTGCCATCTTGTTCATCATTATCTGTTCACTGATTGGTTGCTTGCCTCATCCATGGTCATATTCCCTGTGATGCCTAACCCAGAGCTCAGCCAATGTCTGTGGAGCAAGTGAAGGGCCCCACCAGGCGAGATGCTTTGTCCTGGGCATCGGGGCTACACTGGTGAATGTAACAGACCCCTGGCTTGTGGCGTTGATAATCTGGGTAACAAACATCCAAACATCACCATTTATTCATCCATGTTTCAACCTTACTAGACCCGAAGCCCTCCTTTTCTAAGAAGTAGTTTTAATGTGCTCCTTTCATATCCTCATACAAAGTTTATAGATAATATAACCAGCTTTGAGGTATACTTCTATAAAAATCAAAATAATGATCTAAATAAAACATAAAAGAGAAATAAAAGAAAATCAATTTATAATAAACAGATATTAGGCAGGGCCTGGGTACAATTATACTAGAACCCATATCTACTTATAATGAATGTGCTTGAATTTGAGAGAAGCAAGACAATATCTAACTGAATATAATCAATGCTTTTTCTTATAGTTGCTGTTTTGAAATTAGGACTTACACACACACACACACACACACACACACACACTCACACACACAGGTTTAGAACCCCGATGACTGTCACAGCTGCCAATGCAGGCTGATGCGAGTTTGTGACACTATGAACAGCATTGCTGTTGATCGCGTGGTTCAGTAAAGTGGTAAATGATTCTCAGTAAAGTGCTGAATGAAACAAAATGCAATCTGCCCTTGACCTTCTTTGTATCATTAACATCATTTTTATGGTAGATGTGTGTATGACTTTTGGCACATAACTCAGAAGGAGTTTGACAACTTGACATCTCATCTCATATTTATGAGGACAAGGTTTCTCAGCATTGTTATTATTTTTTTATTTTTGATTGTTGACTCTATTACAGATATCCTCCATTCCCCCTCTCCCCCCACCAAGCACCCCCTGTCCCCGCCTTCCCCACATTGTTGTCTCTGTCCATGGGCTTTGCATATGTGCGTATATGTTCTTTGGCTCATCTCTTCCAGTCCCCCTCCCCCCCGAGATCTATCAGTCTGTTCCGTGTGGCCATGCTTCTGGTTTTACTTTGGTTTCACTTTCTTTTGTTCACTACATTCCACATTTGAGTGAGATCATATGGTACTTCTCTTTCTCTGACCGGCTCGTTTCGATTAGCACAATGTTCTCCAGGTCCTTCCATGCTGTCACAAAGGAAAAGAGTTCCTTCTTTCTTACGGCCATGTAGAATTCCCTTAATCACTCATCTACTGATGGGCACTAGTGCTGTTTCCAAACCTTGGCTATTGTAAATAATGCTTCTATGAGCACAGGGGTGCATGTACTCTTTCTAATTAGTCTTTTGAGATTCTTGGCATATATTCCCAGAAATGGGATCGCTGAGTCAAAAGGCATATTTATTTTTAATTATTTAAGGAAACTCTCTACTGTTTTCCACAGTGGCTACGTCCATCTGCATTCCCACCAACAGTGCAAAAGAGTTCCCCTTTCCCTACATCCTCACCTGCACTTGTTTGTTGATTTATCAATGAGTACCATTCTGACAGGTGTGAGGTGATACCTCATTGTGGTTTTAATTTGCATTTCTCTGCTGATTAGTGATGTTGAGCATTTTTTCGTAAGTCTCTTGGCCATATCTGTATGTCCTCTTGGGAGAAGTGTCTATTCAGGTCCTTTGCCCATTGTTTAATTGGATTGTTTGTCTTCCTGATGTTAAGTTGTGTAAGTTCTTTATATATTTTGGAAATTAACCCCTTATCAAATATATCATTGACAAATAAGTTCTCCCATGAAGTGAGTTCCTTTTCCATTTTGCTGATGGTTTCTTTAGCTGTGCAGAAGCATTTAAATTTGATGCAGTCCCATTTGTTTATTTTTTCCTTTATTTTCCTTGCCCTAGGAGATGTACTGGCACAGAAATTGCTATGAGAGATGTCTGAGATTTTACTGCGTATGTTTTCTTCTAGGATTTTTATTTTCAGGGATCTCTCCTGTATAGTTTGTTCCCTTCACTTCCTTATAGTTACATTTCTAGAAAAATCAATGTATAAAACCATGCAAAAAAAAAAAAGGTCAATACCCATTACAGTTGGTAATTAAAATATTGCTGAAACATAGGGTATACTTACATGAAATGGGTCAATTTACCTACAGCACAAAGTTGCTGTCTGGGAAGAAATGTAATATTCAAACAGCTTGTAATCAAACAGCTACTTCATATCTGGGATAAACATATTGGTAATTTTGTGAGTAGGACAAGGTTAGAAATCAGCAAACACTTTTCTTTGCAGCAGTAATAACTTTAAAAGCTATTTTCTATTTTTCTCCAATGTGATGATTGCTTTGTTTGATTGTCACTGAGCATAGGAAGTGGCAAGGTCCGAGCATACAGCTTGTGCCTGCATGAGAGTAGAGGAATAGGGCCCTTCAGGAATGGCCTATACTGTTTGAACGTGACACTTTCAGTAAGTTATGCAGCCAGCACTGGAATAAACCTATAGGGGAGAAAATTTTTTTTCTTCTACCCTTCTAGGTTCTTTGGCTGGCCTAATCATCAAATTAGTGATCCAGTCTCTTCTTGCCCCTTTTTGATGTTCGGGTGCCTCCCAATGGCTCCTCTCAAAGATTCAGGATGTTTTCACCACTTCTAGTGACTAGGCCCTCCTCTGCGAACAAGTGTGCTATGATCCTGAGTAGCTTTTGCTGTAAGAAATTTCTTCTCTACGTTGAGCGGAAAGCTCAGTCATCTTTCCCTATATACAAAAGCAGCTCCTGGCGCCCACCTGAAGTCCTCTGTTCATTCAGCAAATGTTTTCACATCCAAGACACGAATGAGAAATAATTATTCTAAGAATTCAGATATAGGGAAACTTAAGGATTTGGTCCTAGAATAAATTACTCAGCATTTTTTCAAAGAAATAGAAATTCAGAGACAGTAGAGGTCAGGCAAATGCCACCCAGATGTGGTTAATATTTATCTCCCACCTAATGTCTTCATGTCTCTCTGACCTTGCCATTGAGGATTCCATTGGCTTCTGAGATGTGGGCTGTCACTTTCTTGGAGGCATCCACATTATTTAGATGCATTTGTATATTTGCTTACCAAAGAAATAATTATTTCTGAGCATAGTCTGTGTGAAGAAGGTTTTGTTGGGGACTCTGGGTCTACAGAGATAAAGCCCAAGTGGCAATTAGCTTTTATTTGTATATTAACTTGGCATCACTAGAGTGTCTCTCTTGAGTTTCTTTGTTGTTCATGGGGACCGAGGTGACTGACTAGTGATGTGTCATGGGTAAAGTAGTGGAAAGAGCCTCCATCCTCATTCTGGCACAGTGTGCGTGGGTCCTATTCTCGATCCATGGGGAGTGCATACATGCATACCAATGAGCATTAGAGAGAGGACATGCTGCTGGAAGAGACAAGAAAGCGGTCACTGTGGGCTGTGAATGCTTTACAAAAAAAAATGTGCTTTGAATTTTGATGGGTAGAAAGGAGGATAACATGTAGGCAAGAAGAGAAGCAGTAACAAAAATGCAGAGAAAGGAATAGATAATGTACTGGGGACAAGGATGAAATTAATAGTCTCTTGTCCCAGACAAATGGACAAGGAGATTTTTAACAAATCTGAGCCATAACAAAGTAAAGTTACAAACTCTAGAAAGACTTTTGCACAGTTCTAGTAACTGAGAATGAGAAAACAAGACAAAACAGGTCCTTTTCTTTTTGCCAGTGACTTTCAACAAGGGAGACAGATGCCAGCCTGAGATCAGATCAGTTGATTGGGCTAAATAACGAGTCAGTATCTGCAATGTCACATTTTTAAGTATTGATAAGAGTTTATTCCATAAGAAGTAAAAGAATATAATTTCACAGTTGTTTTTAGAGCATCATTCTAAGAGTATCCCTTAAAATAATTGCACATATAAATGAAAGCATGCTGGAAAATTTGAAAAATATGTTGTATATTGTTGACGTTTAATTGCAAAACAGAGATCAAATTTGGAGTATCTTTTTTTCTTCTTTGTTAAGTTTGGAGTATCTTGAGAGCACGTATGCTCAATAGGGATGATATTGACACCAGGGGGGCAAAAATTGATTCTTAAAGGGAGGAGCAAAAGATTTTACTCTTGACATGTACATTGCAAATAAACATACTACACACACAGATATGCAATATATCTGTGATAATAAAATTTTAGGGGGCACCACTTAGGAAGAAGGCCTAAAAGACCTTTTATAATTGACTTGTTTGTCTTCCTGGTGTTAAGTTGTATAAGTTCTTTACATACAAACAGTGTGTAAAGAAAGCCCAATTGCTCAATCAGAAGAGGATCCAGTCTTGCAAATTTAGAAACCGTATTTTTATTAGTAAACAAAGTGTAGACCCAGCTTTCAGTACTGTCGTCATTAATCAAGTTCATAGAAACTGATTGACTCCAGAATGACCTTGGTGTTGGTCACTGTAAATGAGTAAAATGTTGCATGAGCTAGGGTATCTGTATTAGCTTTCTATGCAGAAAGCTACATGAGAAACCATAAAACCATTCAAAGTTTTCTTGGAAAGCCTAAACCAGAAAAGGGAATTTAATTTCAAATGTGCAATGGTGTAGCTTAGCAGAGCCTTGCACGGCTAATTTCCATGTCAAGACTCTACCCACCATGGATGCTGGGAGCCCCATGAGTGAGCTGAGGAACTAACTGCCCTGGATGGTTGCTCCTCCTCTCTGCTGCTGGGGCACAGTTTTCCCATGCTTTTCTTTCTAAGTGACCTCTTCCAGTGGACACATTACTGTTAAGGTTTATTGACCTCAGTGTCCCATCTGGATGTCAGTAAGGACTCTTTAAAGTGACTTTACATACCTCCCACAGAATCCATTTTCCATTGTCTAACTCTCAGCAGATAGTAGTACATACATCTTAGTGGGAGGAGCTCTTCACACTGTCCCCATGGGGGTCTCACTGCGGTGACGCAGCTCTAGAACCCCAACGTGGTCAAGGGGCCTTGGCGTCTGCAAAGTGTGAGTTATGTACTACGCACCTAGTACAGGGCCCCACCACACCCACCAAGTCAGAATTTCTGCAGGTGGCCCGAGGAATCCGCATGTTGACTAGGTGCTCTGGAGGATTCTGATGTCTGTTGAAGTTTGTTCAACACTGTTTTAAGAGGAATACTCTTTGGCAGCTCTTGCAAAGACGCAAGATTTTTCTATTGGAGCAAAACTGACCAGCCCTTCTTTCTTAGGTCACTGTCAAATTAGTGGCCACAGGGTAAGCTGTAGTTAATATAAAGTATTTTAGTACCTCTATTGTTAATATAAACTGTGCTCTCTCTACAGCTAATATAAACACGAGGTCAAGTCAGACAGAACCCTCAAGAGCCACTAGCAAAGTTATACTCTAAAAGGTGCTATCACAAAGTCCTTCATCACATTTCATCCCAAACAAAAATGTCCCTACATGAATTTATTCTTTAGCTAGATGGAGCAGTCTTCTTTCAACTTTATAATTTCTTGGAAAGACTTCTGGGGTAGTATCCGGAGTTCGGAGTTGTAACCCTGGCTGTGTAATTAGTTGTCTTCTGTCTCTAAGTATTTAGCTTAGCATTTTGGGCTGTGGTCACCTAACTGGCCAAAGTAGGATAAAAACTTTCCTAGATATTTGACAGGATATTTGGATAATCAAAGGAAAGAATAGTTTTTAAGGCTCCATAAAAAATTGAAAAAAATTCATAAGAACATAAAGTATTAACTGATACCCCAAAGTAGCCAAGCTTGTGGTGGATAAAATGCTTGCCATGTTAGCCTAAGCTAATGGTAATGGGTTTGAGAAACTTTGAATTGAAGACAACTTCAAGGAGGAGAAATTAGATGTTATAAATAACCACTGGAAGAGAATGTGTGTGCCTGAATGGGAAATGACACCCCTGGAATTTTCCAGGAACCAAGAGTGACATTTAAGCAATCGAAAACATCGGTGGAACAAATCCACTCACAGAATACAAATTTATGTCAAGAAGGAAATAGAAGTGTGGTGCTGCCTCTGAGAAAGAAGAGAGACTTTACAAGAACATTAATAACATGTCTATCACACGGCTTCTCCAACCAAAGGGAGAAAATTGTTTCCTTATAAATCTACCCTGGGTACAGTATTCTGCTGACTCTTTCCAAAGCACAGCTCTGCTTCTGCCAGACAACTCCTGAGAGTCTTTGGTGTCTCATATTTCTCCTCCAACTTCAGACCCTTTGGTGTAGGATTGAAGGCTTTCCAAAATCTTACCCTGTCCCGCACTTACGAAGTCATCCTCCCGCTGTGTCTCTTCACTTGCTCTGACTGCAACCAAACAGTAGCTTTGTATTGCCCAGAAAAATCGATGCTTTTCCTATATCTGCCTTCTCATTGTAGCTCTACTTTCTGTTTCTCATGTACACACAAGTCTAATGTCTGCCAACCCATCAAGGCCAAGTGAAAACATCACTGCTCTCATTTGCAAATTGAAGTCCCACCTTAAACTGGGTAAATTTACATAGTTATGGGAAGAAGAAGATCAAGCATTGCATTCACTTACGATGTAGCTGGATCCAGCTGCTCAAATGATGTCATTAAGAATCTATATGTTTCTATCTTTGAGCCTTGATGACTTTTGTATTGAATAGATTTTAAGATCTCCCTTTGAGGTAGCAAAATATGGCTTCCAACAGCCTCAAGAATCTGTTCTGTGGCCCTGGCTCTGGCCCTATTGCTCAGTTGGTTGGAGCATCATCCTGTAACCAAAGGGTTGCAGGTTCGATCCCCAGTCAGGGCTCATATGGAAAGCAACCCTTTGATGTTTCTTTTTCACATTGATATCTGTCTGTCTGTCTGTCAGTCTGTCTGTCTCTCTCAAATCAGTAAAAACATATCCTCAGGTGAGGATTTTAAAAAAAGATTCTACTGCAATCATTTCTTCTAGCTGGAAGTAATATTTTGTCCTATTAAAATTCCTATAGCATTTGACAACTTTCTATCCTGTATTACAGTTATCGGTGTACACGTCTCATTTTCCTGCTAACCTTCGAGATCTTGGAGACTAAGCAGAATCTCCTACTCATCGTCCTATCTCCCACGCTGCCTTGCAGGATGCTTTGTTCTGCTTTGTTTATCTTCTAGTCCCTGCGGAATTAAAAACAGGGCGCTTAACCTCTTTGGATCTATCTCTTGAAAAAGAGGCATTCTAATACATCATTTCTAAGCTCCCTTCTAGCGTCGAAATTATTTGATCCTGCTGTATAATAAAATAGCTCCTGAGTGAATGACTGCATATAACACAGGGGAAATGCAAAAACTGTCACACCTTGGATTTGCTTAGACAGCTTCCGGAATGTCAATTACCGACCGAGTTAAACACCCAAATGCAGTAACCCACAATGTTCAGCTTAAAGATGGTCTGACAGAGTATTTTTCCCTTCCTTTGGTTTTCGACATGTGTAATGCACAGCACTAGGAATTGTTTTCCAGTTTGCTGTTTTCATGTAGGAGGCTGCAGAGGATCCGTGAAAGGGAAGTGAATCAGAGCTTGTTTTGTTAGCTTGTGTGAGAGAAGAGCCTTAACACAAATGGGTTATTAAACCCAGAGAACCTAAGTAAAAAATACAGGTGTGACAGGGAAATAGTTGGAAATAAATAAACTATATAATAATAACCACAAGCCTGAAGCGAGTACTTGTTAAATATTAGGCACTACACGAAGTGTTAGGTACTGCATCTTACTTAATTTTGCAATGACCCTGTGAATGAAGTGTGCTATTTCCGTCTTGTAAAAAATGGGCACCAAGGCCCATACAGATGGAGTGGCTTACCAGGGGTGACCCAGCAGCAGAGCAGAGATCTTAATCCCAAGTGGTTCTGATAGCCTGCATCGAGGTGTTTTATTTCTTCTCCTAGGTCCTCACACTTAAGGTTTTCCCCCTTTTTAATCAGGAGAAAAGTCACCCTTAGCCACTTAAATATTTTATAGAGATGCAGGATCACATCAACCCTGACCATTACAGTGACTTGCCAAGGGCATACAGTAACCAAACTGGCTAGTGAGCCATCCCACGTGACATGGGAGGACGCTACAGAAGCCTAGAATATCAGAGCTGCAAGGAACGTCGTCACTCACTGGGTGCTGAGCCCCCTCCCAAACTGATGCTTTGTCAGCTCTGATTTAGAACACAGTGTTATGGAAGATAAAAGCAGTACATGGCACAACCTGACCCTAACCTCCCAAAGTCAAGGGGATTGGCTACCCAGAGGGAACAAGGTTCCCTGCTCCTGTTAGAGGATACCTGTGTGTTGCAGCAGGAATAGGTCCCATCTGGAAAGCCAGGGCATCTGAGTTTGAAATGGCTCTTCTGCTGAGCAGAAGGCCAGGGCAGGGCCCCATCCTCCTGCCTGGTACCATCATCTCCGTGCTCTTGTTATTCCACTGACTGCTGCAAAACTCAACAGGGGACCAGGTGAGGATAAGAGGGGGGCACACTGAAGCGCAGAAGGAAGATCATGGATCAGACCACAGGGGCCAAGTCATGGGGGAAACCCGGACGGCACACAGGAATGAAGGGACAAATGTTCAGAACCCGCTATGCGGCACAGAACTTTGAAAGACCATGAACTAGCCATGGTAGGTTATTTGAAATGGTTTCTTCACCAATCTTGCTATGACTTCTTTTTTTTAAATCGTCGTTAATTTTTTAAGTACAGTTGACATATAATATTATGGGAGAGGGGTTGAGAGGGTGGGTGAAAACGGTGAAGGATTGAGAAGTACGGATTGGTAGCCACAGAATAGTCACGGGGACATAAAGCACAGCAGAGGAATATAGTCAACACTGTCCTAATAACTATGTGTGGTGTCAGATGGGTGCGAGATTTATCAGGACGGTCATTTAGTAAGTTACAGAATGTCTAATCACTGGGGCCCACACTCAAAACTAACAGAATTCCGCTTTGACATCCTTAAAGAAGCGAATCTGCATGTGTCTCTGTAATGGAGCCGAGAGCATGGCCACGGCAGGCGTCATTCCATTCTAACATGAAACCAGAGCTCACCTCTCTTCCACTCTCACCTGTGTCTCTCTGGCCAGATTTCCTGACCCTGCAGTAGTCTCCCTGTGTTTTCCACACCGTCCCCTAAGCATGTACAAAATGAAGAGAAAGTCCAGTTGGAACCACTTTGTCCTGTGGCCCTGGAAGCCAGAGGTGCAGTCGGGCTGCCTCTGCCCTTCTGGACATCTCAGGGAAGTTACACCTGACTCCTCAGATTCCCAATGGGCTCCTCCCTGCGGGTCCTGATACCTGTGTTTCTTCAAATCAGAGAATGCAGCAGAAATCCCTTGACCATTTTCATTTAAAATTCCACAGAGAGTAGTTGAAAAAAATTAAGCACAGTGGAACAAAGCATCTCGTCATGTAGATTCCCCTTATCTCTGAGCCACATTCATTGATGTGGGGGCTCATTAAAGATGACAGGAGAAAAATCCGAAGTTGCTGTTTGACAATATCGTCCTCCTCCATAGGCCTGGTCAAGTCAGCTGTCACTTCATTAGCCAGGAACTGGACAGTCTTTACAAAGCGGTTTTTAATTCATTAGTGCGAAGTGGTGTGATTGGTTTACAAGTATTAACAATGTGCCACTTGTATCAAAAGGTCGCTGGAGAAGGGGCATCTAGTTGAGGATATGTAACTATGGATCCTTGTGACTAGTTCATTTGATAAACATTTCACTGTGTCTGGGTTATCTTATTTTCTCGACTCAAAGTCACTATTGTTTCAATAATAGCTTTCCAAGGAAAACCGTTTTGCCTGAAAAGGAGATGATGTATTTACTAGATAGGTAACATAAGTTACCTACTACCTATATATTGTATATAATACAATTATATGCTTTATATAACTGTTATAAATTATTTTTAGATGATATCTAAAAATCCATAAATAAATGATAAAACACATCCCAGCTTAAATAAAATACTGTAGTTTAGATAGGAATCAGGTCTAGATCATTGTCTGTGTGTGCGTGCATAGCTACCCATACATGTGACGCTTACGTGATACTTACATTCCCGTCCTGCTCCTCTCACTAGGGTGCAGCCAGTACAGGGAGCTCCCAGGAAGCTGCCCTCTAAAGGTGCTTTTCAAACGACAGGAAGTGATTTCTGAGCACCTTAGATCCAGCCTAGGGGTCTTAAGTGTAACTTCAGCCTTTCAGTGCGATACAATGGTATTACGATTTTATGATTGTAATGAAGAGAAATTATGTCCAAATAATGACACCGTGCTCGGTCTGAAAAACAAAACGAATCTGTATTTCTATAAAATTGGGTAGCAGAGGAATAAAGTTTGATAACGCATCTCAAAAAATTTCCAGGAAGGAAAATGTTGCACATTATGGGTAGTTTGTAGTATTTACATCAAGACAGTCATTGGTTTACTCATTCACTCCTTCGGCCAGTCCTGACGGAGCGGAATGCCTTGTGCCCTGCACGCCGACGAGCTCTCAAGACGTGACAGTAAACAGAAAGTCTGTTTATACCAGCTGACCACTCCATAGGGGAAGCAGATTACGGACGGTGACCAGTGCAAGGGGGGGAAATCATTAGGGGTGTAAGAGGTACATTTAAGCTGGGACTAAAGCCTAAGGTGCCAGTCATGAATAGAGCCAGGAGGAAAACATTCTAGAAAAAGAGGGGGGAGGTGTTCAGTTTAAAGACTCTAAATACAAATCGAATAGTAAGAAAACAGCTACAGTCAGAGCAGGGGGTGTTAGGGAAGGAGCTTGGAGAGGTAGGTCGTTCGGGTCGCACAAGACCTTGTCGATCACTGTATGAAGTCAATACAGTGAGGTAAGCTCAAAGACGTCTTCCTGGACGATTCCCGTGCCACTTCTTTCCGGTTTCCTTGTTTTATATGGCTGGGTGCCCTAACACGCTGCCAAGAAGTGGTGAGAGAGACCGTTCTTGTCTTTCTATTAGCTTTCAAGAGGTGCTTCAAAAGCGTAGTCATTAAATACCGAGTGGGCAAAGTAGGTGTACAGTCACGAGTACATGAGACCATTTATTTTTTATTATTAGTTAGTAATTATTGAATTATTTTCCATACGAATAACTGGAAGCCTACTGTTGACTCACACTGTATGTAAAATTATACATGTGTATTTGTATATGTAAGTGTATATATAAATATAATGAATAAGCAGCGATTCTCTCAGGAATGGGAAGGTTGTTTACACTCAGAAAGCCCTGTTCTGAAACATGCCACTTTAACACATAGAGCAACACATGTGATCATTTCGGTAGGTGCAGAACAAGCATTCAAAAGCATCAACACTTTTAATAAAGAAAATCATTGACAAAAAATAGGTAATTTTCTTAACCTGACAAAGGTTATCTATGAGAAAACTAGAGCAAATATGCTATTTTTTATTCTAAGCACATAAAAAAAATAGTTCAAGAAGGTTTTGCCCCAATTTCTTTGATTTGCTTTTAGTTATATTTATTTTCAATTTAAACTACCATTGAAATTTTTGTAATGTTTAACATATGGCCACACAGATTAAAATAGGTTGTTGTGATGCACTGTCCTCCGCCTTGCTGCTCCTGTGTGTTCTGTCACAAACCCACAAACGCACACCGCGGTGCTTACTGCCAGACGCTCCGGGCCCCTCGCGCAGCAGGCAGGAGCAGCCTGCGCCAGCTCGGGTGTCAGGGGAGGGCGGAGGAAACCTCGGCTTGAGAGAGCTTAAAGACCGATTCCATTACTCAGAGAGCTTCGCGTGGATGTTAGTTAGCTGGGTGCCTGACTCTCAGGCATATTTGCTTCCTCCCCTCTCGTTGCAGATGAGGTAAAAATGGTCCATGCTCCGCTCGCTGCAGATTTAATGCCGATGACTCATATCTGTCTCATGTGAAATTAAGCAACACAGGAAAAGTCACCAAAGAGGACAGGGGCTTAAGTTCTCTACCAATCTTTTAGTCACCAAATGTTTATTGAGTCTCCTCCATGTTCCAGACATTGCTGTAGGGACTGGGAATATAGAAGTGAACAAAACACATGAAAAATTCCCTGTCCGTATGGAAATAGCAGCACATAAGTAACTCGTGTATTTAACGTGTTTGACAGCTGATAAATGCTCTGTTGGAAAACAGTGCAGGGAAGGAATTCTTAAAATTGCCGTGTTAAACAGGGTGGTAACGGAAAGGGTGAGATCTCTACAAAACATAAAAAAAGCTGTGGGGCCAGTCCCATGGACCACCAGAGGGGCAGCAGGGAGGCCGGGGTGGCAGAAGAAGCAGAGCAGCAGTGAGAGGACTCGGAGAAGGACCGGAGGACACTCGGGGTTGCTAAATCCAGTCTTAGTTCCTTGAAGCCCTCCGCACTGTTTTCCACAGGGCTGTGCCAACTCACACTTGCACCAACACGC
Organism: Desmodus rotundus; assembly: GCF_022682495.2. Classification (NCBI taxonomy): domain Eukaryota; kingdom Metazoa; phylum Chordata; class Mammalia; order Chiroptera; family Phyllostomidae; genus Desmodus; species Desmodus rotundus. The sequence goes on along the minus strand of NC_071392.1, from coordinate 141,518,602 downwards.
ACCAGGGCCCCTTTCCTCCAAATCCTCACCGACACATGTCGTCTTTTATCTGGTTGCTGATCGCCATTCGAACATGTGTGAGGTGATACCTCATTGTGCTTTCGATTTGTGTTTTTCTGACAATCCGTGATGCTGAGCGTCTTTCTCGTATACCTGTTGGCCATCTGTGTATCTTCTTTAGAAAGTGTCTATTCAGATTGCCCACTTTTTAATCAGAATGTTTGGGGGGGTTTTGCCATCAAGTTGTGAATTCTTTATATATTTTGGATATTGACCCCTATCAGATGTATGATTTGCAAATATCTTCTCCCCCTCAGTAGGTTGCCTTTCCATTTTGTTGATGGTTTCCTTTGCTGCACAGAAACTTTTCAGTTTGATGTAGTTCCATGTGTTGGGTTTGGGTTTCAGCTTTAAAAAAAATTGTGAAAACCTATTTCAAGGAGCTTTTTTTCTTTGTTCTAGAAATTTTATGGTTTCAGTTCTTACGTTCAAATCTTTAATCCATTTTGAGTTAAAATTCACTCAAATTTTTATGCATATCATGTAAGATACTAGTTGAGTCTCATCATTTTGCATGTGGCTGTCTAGTTTTCCCGTGATTTATTGAAAAGACTATTTTTTCCCTATTGGGCATTCTTGGCTCCTTTCTTATAGATTAATTGACCACATAATTATGGGCTTACTTCTTAGCTCTCTATTCTGTTACATTGATCGATGTGTCCATTTCTATGTCAATACCATGCTGTTTTGATAACTTTGTTGTCCACGGTCCCACCACCCTGAACACGCCCAGTCCCATCGGATAACTAGAGCTTTGTCACGTAGTTTGAAATCCAGGAGCATTACGCCTCTACCTTTGTTCTTTCTTCATGTTGTTTTAGTTATTTGGCCTCTTATGGTTCCATACAATTTTAGTATGGTCTTGTAATTAGCTAGCACAATATTTAAAGTGCTAAGTACTTTAAATATTTTATCCCAATTAAATCTTAAAGCAACCCCAAGGTGGCTTAATTAGCCGAGGAGAAACTTAAGTTTAGAGAAGTTGATCAAATCATCTAAATTCAAACTATGAAGTAGGGAAACTAGAATTTTATTAAAAAGTATTTTATTGTCAAATCAAAATTCTTTATTCTATGTATGCTGCAGCTGTTTTTATTCTACCTAATCATGAGCGAGATCTTCATGAAGGCAGAGATTATATTGTACTCAATTTACAAATTTAATACTTCAAAGAACAGGTACTAAATAAATATATGCTAAATGCATAAATAAGGTAATAAGCCTGCTCTTGGCATGATGCGTTTAATCAGTAACAGATTAACTTTCTAAGCAGCTTTGGCAACTTTTAAGAGGACAAAGTCTGTCTTGTTAGAGGATGATTTACTTAGTAAAACTTGGCAGGTAGGAGATATTTCAAGAAACCAGGATCAAGTCTTTCCGCAGTCTCTGACGTCTTCTTACTACGTATGCAGGCCCCCCACTGAACTCAAGGCTGCATCTCTCCCCCTCTGGCTAAGATTTGTGTGTATGTGTAGTTGTTGTGTGTCCATCAACTATCAGTCAGCCCATGTGACCTAAGGTTCGCTGCGGGTAGGTACAGTTAGATGACACAGAGCTACTGCTACCCCGGAATGTAAAGTCCAGAAAATCTGCTTGGATTTTCCATGAGAAGGCACTTTAGATGTCTTTCTCTAACTGGAGGTGTGACATTATACTTAAACATAACATTCATGATTAGAAACACTAACAGCCAGAATATATATTTAGTTTTTAAAGTGTAAACTAGAATAGGGGCAAGGCTGCCATGGCAGTTTAATTAAATTTGTTGCCATTCAAGGTGCCTGCAGTTCATACAATGCTATGTTTGGCCTAGTTAGTGGTAGTAATGACACATAGACTAAACAATTTGTATTTTAAGAAATTTATGATGTATCTGAGTGAAGAGGTCATATAAGCATTGACTAAATTTTGATTAACTGTCACTCCCTCTTGACATTGCCACCAATTCATGATGGACCCAGGGTGTTAATTGCTAACTGGTTCAGAGACCTTGTTTCCTCCACCACTTCCTTTCATATTGGACAGTACAGCAGGCCCTCAACCAAGTCATTTCATTAACACCACTTTATTATAACGGTGATGAGAAAAGAATCAGTTCCCAGCAGGGGCCACTGTCTATGCGGAGTTTGCACGTTCTCTGCACGTCCGCGTGGGTTTTGTCCAGCCCCCGGTTTCCTCCCACGTCCCAACCATGTGCACGTTGGGTGCACTGGCGTGTCTGCATCGTCCTGTCCAAGTGAGTGCGGTGTGTGTCAGCGGCCCTGCGACAGGAGGGCGTCCTGTCCAGGGGTGGCTCCTGCCTTGTGCCCCGAGCTGCTAGGATTGGCTCCCACCACCGAGAACCCAGAACTGGGAAAAGTGGGTTGGAAAATAATTATCTTACTTGTTTTTATTAATCTTTCTCAAATATATTTATAGCTCCCATTTATTTCAGTGTTCAAGACTAGCAGTGTTTTGGGTCTTCATTTAGAAGTTTGGTGATGTTTTTGTGACCAGAAGCACACTGTAGGAGCTTAACTCTTGCTTATATCGATTAGCCTGTGGGAAAATTAGTTTCATTACATGCTGTTTCACTTAAAGTAGCAGTTTCCAAGAACATTTTGATGGCGTTAAATACTTCCTGTACATCATATTTCCATTCTGCTCCAGAAACTCTTTATGTTTTGCCTCACTATGTTGCTTTCTAAATAGCACAGTTTTGAGAATCAGAAAAATAAGAATAGCTCAGCCACTCACTCGTGTGACCTTGAGTAAGTTACATCACTTTTTTTAGACCCAATTTTCTCATCTGTCAAATGAAAGTAATGATAAACATGTTATAGAATATTGTAAGGAGAAATGAAAGAAAGAATTCCACTTTTGGTTATGATGGAGCAGTTTAACAGCTTAGGCTTCCTGCTGAGAACAATTATAGAAATTGTATAAAATAAAAATGAATAGCAATTGAAGGCATTGAAGGGCAACCAAGGAAGCTAGGATTTGAGAGGCCCCGTTCTCGGAGAAAATAGATTTGTAAAGAAGTTTGTCCAATATCATGCATAACTCTCCCCCTCAATGAATTCTCTCTTCCTAAGATGTTCACAAAGCAGCGTTATGATAATCCAAGCAGAAGGGAGAAACTGGAAAGACAGGGAAAGCTGCCAGACCACCAATTGGGGTTCAGGTCTGCTACAGCGCTGGACCCTGTAAACATCTTGGCTTCCAGCTGACGACCTTAAAGAACTAACCTATGGGAGTAAGCAAACCAGAAGAGACTAGAACTTGCCGAGACTAAAACTCAGCCATGAAAAGTTGTAATTCCTGGTTCAGTCCAGGTGCTTGTGCCTCTGTCCCAGTCTAATGACCTACCAACAAGGGGACTGAGTCATATCTGGAAAAAGACACCATCACCCTGAATCTCTGAGGTTTTCCAAGTGGAATGTCTAGCATTCAATAAAAAGTTGTCAGGCTCACAAAGAGACAAAAGGATATATATTCAGGTGGAACAGAAAATTATGGGCCAATCTTTCCCATGAATGTAGGTATAAACATCCTAAATAGAACATTAGAAATTTGAATTCAGTAATATAGAAAAAGTATAATATAGCTGGTACACCACTGGTATATTTCAAGAATGTAAGATTAGCTTAACTTTTCAAAACCAATCAGAGTAAGTCGCCTTATTAAAAGAAGAAGGGAGAAATGCCATGTGATTATTGCAATTGAAGCAGAGGGAAGATTTGATAAAATTCAAGGCCTATTCACATATATAAACCTCTTAACATTTATCCTATGAGATTATGAATTATCTACAAAGTACACACAGAAATTAGTCTACTTTCTGGTGAAATATTGAAAACTTTTTGTCTGGTGTCAGGAATGAAACAATAAAACCTGTTATCACCACTTCTCAACATTTTGCTGGCAATTTTAGGCAGTGTAATAGGAAAACCAGAAAAAAGTAAAAGTATCAGACTAGAAGACAACATAATAGTGTACGTACAAAAAAAATAAATGAATCTACTGGTAAGTTATAAGAACTAATAAGTTAACATAACATCTCAAGATACAATATAAAAATAAAAATAACTTTTAAAAAAATAAATAATTTACAATTGCTTTAAACAATCAAATACCTGCAAACCAATCTAACAAAAGTTGTAAGTGACATCTACACAGAGAATACAAACCATTATTGTGGGAAGTTAAGGAAAATACCTTTGTTCTCCAATTTTAGGAAGATATGCACATGTCATGCAAATATTGATATAACAAAAATGTTAGTTCCTTGTCAATACATTTGTCACTTCACCACAGTCTGAAACAATATCAATTTGTAAAAACTGATAATCTGACTTGAAAATTTATGTGGAAAGGCAAAGAACCAAGAAATCTTAAAGAAAAATGAAGTTGGAGAACCTATTCAATAAATTTACTACTCTAACAATAATTAATACAATATATTATTGACACAAGAATGTACAAGAAGAGTGTTGGCACAGGAAAAGAGTAGCAATCAGTGAACCTATTTTGTGGCAGACATGGCGCTGTATTGCGATGGCAGGACTGGACATAAGGCGCTGTGACAGGCAGGGCAGTGCCTCCCAAAGATGCTCATTTCTTAATCTCCAAAATTTGCGAGTATGTTATGTTGTGTGGCAAAGAGGAGTTAAGATCACAGATGAATCATTTGCTGATTAGCTGATCTTAAAATAAAGAAGTTTCCTGAATTATCTGGGTGAGCCCACCATAATTGCAACCTTACTTGGAAGTGGGAGAAGGAGAAAGAAGTGGTCTGAGGCAGAGGGGGAGCCAACTATGGAAAAGGGAGGTGATGTGGAGGAATTTGACTGTCGCTGGTTTTGAAGGGGAAGGAAGATGTATGAGGCAAAGAATGAGCTGGAAAAGGCAGGGAAGGGGATTCTGTCCCAGAGCGTCCAGGAGGAAGCACAACCCTGCAACAAGTCGATTTCAGCTGGTGAGACTCGCGTCAGCTTTCTGTCTGACCCAGGGAATTGTAAGGTAATAAATTTGTGTTGTTTTAAGTCACGCAATTTGCAGGAATGTGTTAGAGGAGCAATAGAAATTAATACAAGTTCCAGTATAGGGCAGCATGAACCTTAGCCCCCGACTGGACACTGTGCTCAAAAATCAATTCCAGATAATTGCACATTTCAATGGGAAAAGGCAAATAAATACATAATAAGAACGTGAGCAAGCATCTAAAGGAAATATAACAAAGTATTTTCATGACCTTGGGGAGACAAAATTTCTCAAACAGGAAAAAACTGCAATACATAGATAAAGGCTTAATAAAAGCAATGGTCTGCTTTTAATGCAATAAAGCATTACATAAAATAAAAACGAAAAAAGTTCTGTCTAGCTGATGGTAATAGACACCAGGAGCAGAGTGAAACGATGAGCCATGGAGTGGGAAAAAATGGTCCCCTGCACGTGTGTAGTCATGCATCGTCATGACTCCGTATGAGGAAGACCTCACGCCCTATAAGGAACCCTATAAATCGCTAAGTAAAAGACAGACATCCCAATGAAAATAATCAAAGAGATGTGAGAAGACACTTTCTCAAAGGAGCTCTATCCATCCAGCAATAGGAATGAGCCCGTGGCAGCTGCATACAAAGGCGTGGATGACTACCAGACACTAAATGGAAAGGGAACCAGACACAAAAGCTCACATACTGTGTGCTTCCATTTATACGACGTTGAAAAGCAAGCCCAACTGCCCTGCAGTTTTAGAAGTCAGAACAATGCTTAGCCCCGGCGGGCTTCTGCGCCTGATACCGGTAATGACGGCAGGCATCCCTGAGTCATTTTCCGTTTTTTGATCAGGTCGCTAGTTACACACCAGACATTTTCAAATTATGAACATTTATCAAGGTGAACACTCAAAATGTATGCATTTTTGAAAATATGTATGTTATCTTTTGGTAGCAAACCTGACCATAAACCAAAGCAAACAAACAAATAAGAATGTCGGTACTTAGAGAGTATAAGAAGACCACTTCTCTGGCTCGTATTAATCCCTAAGTGGTACCTATTAAATAAGTTCTTTAAACCCTTTTTTTCTTCTTCTACTCCTTGCTAATGGGTTAGGAATTAACCTCCCTCTCTCATTTTGCCACTTCACCTTTCATTAAGACAACATGAAAAAAACTAATGTTAATGATTATTCTCGAAGGTTCTTATACCAAATAACGCATAATTATGAATGTGTGTGTTTAAGTGTTCAGAAATGTCCTTCAGAATCCCTGCAAAAGGTATCTACTTCCTACACTTCCTCTAATTAAATCCACTTTTCTTCAAGTACCAGTAATCATTAATTTTTAAAAATAATCATTCTGATTAAATTTGATTGTTTTTACTAACTTTCATTTCTAGTACCTAGTAATAGATGTTTTCTACAATTTTGCCACTTGCTACATTGTCCTGTGCACGTGCACACATGCACACAGGCAAACAGATCCACGTACACAGAGTACGGGCACTTAGTGTTTCTGATATTGTTCAGGTCAAACAGGCTTTCATCAGAACCTAACTTCTGAAAGGATGTTCTTCAGAAAGTGTTCTGAAGTCCGTGTTCTGAAGTACGGACCGAAAATGACCTGTCTGGACCTCTGAACGTATATCCAGATTGAACAAGTTCGATACAGACACGTGAAAAGTGGAAAAGACATTCTTCACATTTGTTTGCTTCTTGCACCGTTTGATACATATTCGTAAGTTTTTCTTTAACAATCACATCTCTTTAACAAGGAAGAACCAGGAAAGGTATTTTTCTCAATATTTCACACATGAAGAAAGTTGGGTTCCAAAAAGTTAAATTGTCTCAAGTCCACGAAGTTAAATTATGTTCAGATTCAAACAAACAAAACAAAACAAAAAACACAACAAAAGCCCAGGTCTTCTTTCTTCTAATTAAATCTTTTTTTTTCCTGGCCCCGTGCCTGTCTCCCTCCCTGGCTCGTCCTATCTTCCCTTTACTGCGTTGTGCACTCCTTAGACTTAAAAGAAAAAGGCCCATGTGGGTACTAAGGATGTATAGAGAGGTTTCTAAGAATATAGGTGAACCTTTAAAATATGAACTTTAAAGTGCAGGTGGGGTTTGAGTTAGAGCTGAGCGGAGAGAAGTGCCCTTGAAACAGAGGAAGGTACCACCAGATAGGGCACTTGCAGCCGGACGGGCAGTGCGAGGGCAGGAAGAAAAGAGAGATGATACTGGAAACGAGTGCAGGAAATTCAACCCACGCTGTGCATCTCTACACAAGAACCCGTATTAATTAATGAAACTCTCCCACAATCTATTCGCACTGAAGGGCATGTTTTGGTTCCCTATTTAGCTCAGTTAAGATTAGGGGAGGAGGGAAGACTCCTGCATGGGAAGCTGGGGAATTCACATTTAAACACATTTCAAACATCGCACATTCATCCTGACCCGTTCAGATCTCTTTAGCACAATTTGTTTTAATTCATGTATTTTCATATATTTCAAAAAATGTTATTAAAACAGTTTCACAAATAAAAGAGAAAACTGGTCCAAGTAGAGAAAGGGGAATATACAAAAATTATTCTTTAAAGAGCAGGGATGGGGAGGAAGCTGTTCTACAAGTAAGACACATATTTCTGGTTTTTTTGTTGTTCTAGTGTTTCCTTCCCCTTCTCTCTGAATTGCATCACACACCAAGCCCTGTCGTTCTTCTCTCCTGAAGGATCATGACTGCAATTGCATTTCAGTTGTCCCCTGGGCCATGCTCCACCCTTGGCTTACACTTGACCTCTCTGCACTCTGTTGAGATACCATTAACCTCCCTGATTGGCAAAGATCTAAAAGTTTGACATCATCTCTATTGGTGTGGCCGTGTGGGGAGTTTAAAAGTCACTCTCATGTATTGTTAGTGGAAATGCAAACTGTTGCATTCCTCTGGGGAGGTTATTGACATCACCTGGGGCATGTCTCAATACATGTATATTACATTTTCATCCAACAGTCTTCCTCTAGGAATGGATGCTAAAGGTATTCTAGACAAAACTATGAAAAGATGTGTGTGTCACAGTATGCGCTGCAGCACTTTGCAGTTGCAAGACTGCAAACCACCTACACATCCATCAGTGGGGGAGAGTTTGAATAATCTGTGATACATTTGCCCTTTGCGGTCTGTTAACAAGGAATGAGCCCTATCTCTGTGAAAGACCATAGTGTGAGCACAAGGACATATTAGGTGTAAAAGGCAAGAGAAGTATGTTACCACTTATCCAAGGGAAAAGGAAGATACAAATAGAATTGCATATTTGCTGGTATTTGTAAAAATGGAAAATTCATTATCAAATACATAGACATCATTAATCATAGGGCAAGAGAGGTAATGGAGCAGAGGTATTTTAAATTTGACTTTGGTGACACAGAATCACATAATAATAAAGTCAGAGCAAGTCAGAAGCAACGCTAAAAATCTAAGGCAGCTGAAACAAGTGAGTCCACGAATATCCTGTCGGAGGCCTAAGTAGTGGAATGAGTGTAAAGTTTGGTCAAGGAGACAGTCTTTGTCACTGTGGAAATATTTGCTGAGTGTTTCACTATACCTGTGGGGGGGGGGAATGTTCAGGAAATAATAAGCAAGAAATGTTCACATTGTTGATAAAAAAAGAGAGAGCTCAAGTTTCAATAAGCATAAAAAAGAAAAATGCTTATTCTGCATTGAAAAAGTTGGAGTTTCTCTGTTTTCACCCTTTATGATATGAAAATGGAAATAATAACTTTTCTGATGTTATTGTATATGAAGTTTTTTCTAGTCCTAAGGATAGACCTGATTCTACGTGGAGAAGAGAAAGTGAGATGTAATTCTGTGTGTCAGTCTCTGCTTCAGGCTGCAAAATAAAGAGTACATTATTTATTTATTGCCGTGCGACTATGAACTTCCACAAAGTTACCAGTTACTGAACCCAGAGGGGGCTATAATTTTCTCCAGGGTGAAGTGACGTCTACGCAGAAGGTGTTTTATGATTCTGACAGGTAGAAGAAACCCATAGATCAACAAGCGCTGAATCATGGACCCCAGTGGCTACTTTTGTCTTTTTCTGGAAGGCTCTGCAATGTGCCTTTCTTAATGGGAGCATCCCTCTCAAAAATTCAGAATTCAGAGCACAGAACATTGCTAATTACAGAAATAATGAATACATGCAGCTTCCTATCTTCTTAATTATTTCATGTTTTCTTCTTTTGTAAAACACCAGCCAGTTACCTGCTGCGATGCAATTCGTCATTCACAGAGGAAACCCAATTGTCAGCTGTAGCTAGTTGGGATCCGGAAATCTTTCATGGCTGGTACTTGGGAAGAAAGCATGCCATAAAAATTAAGGTAGATGAGTTTGAATTGGGGGAGGGGGCATTTTTATGCTGTTGCTTTAAGTAGAGCTATGTGGACCCCGAAGATCATCTCTGCTGTGGCATGGAGGTATGGAATACGCTGAAAACCTTGGGAATCCGTAAAGACACATGAACATTTGTAATGACTTTCTAAAATGGGTCAGTCAAAGAGGAGTTCTACCAGAGGCAAGAGGTAGAAGCCACGGCATTCAGTGGAAAAGAAAAGTTACCTAATGATAATGAGGAAGAAATACTTAATGGTTCAGAAGTGAGATGTCCTGAGAAGCATTTGTCCATCCATATTATTGCAGATGGCAAGATTTCCTTCTTTTGTATGGCTGAGTCGTATTCCATTGTGTATATGTACCGCCTCTTCTTTATCCATCTATGGATGGACACTTGGGCTGCTTCCATCTCTTGGCTATTGTAAATAATGCTGCAATGACCATATCGGTGCATATGGCCTTTTGAATTACTGTTTTAGATTTCTTCAGATAAATACTGGGTCATATGGTAGTTCTATTTTGGATTTTTTGAGGAACTGCCAGACTGGTTTCCACAGTGGCTGCACCAATTTGCATTCCCACCAACAGTGCAGAAGGGTTCCTTTTTTCCACATCCTCACCAGCACTTGTTTGTTGATTTATTGACAAGAGTCATTCTGACAGGTGTGGTTTTAATGGGCATTTTTCCCTGATGACTTTTCTATTCGTATTATAGCTGAGATGCTCCAACTTGTCTTACGATTCAGATCTGCGTTTCTCCGAGAGATTTCCCTACCTTAATCAGTGGCAATGCTGTCTGCCCAGGTACCTAAGCTAAAAACACAGAAACCCTCCGAGACTTCCCTTTCCTTCTCATTCTTACTCTCTACGTTTAAACTGTCTCTGGACTCAGCCACTGACTACCTCCTCGGTGTCACATTGACCTTTTCATATTGGAAAGAGTGATCCCACGGGGCAGGAGTCACAGGTCTTCCGCGTGCACTCAGAGCTGGAGATAACAGTGAGGACCTACTGGCTCCTAACCGTCAGAACTTTAGTTTAATGGGTGAGACGGATATTTAACAAGTAATTGGAGGCATTTCCCACTTAACTGTAAGTCATTGTGAGTGCTATGGAGGAAGAGTGCAGAATGCAGTAAGAATCTATACGAACGGCAAGGTTTAGAAACTTGAGGGCCTGATGGAGCCAAAGGGATTTATTTAGTGGCAGAGTCTGGACGAACCAAGTGTCCTCTGAGCTCTTGAACTGGGGAGTTTTCTTGTCCAGACCAAAGCATGCCCTTGGCCTGAAAAGAGGCTGGTGGCAGGAGCTCTCCTGAAAGATCACACTCCCATCTTCGCAGTAGCAGCTCAAGTCAGTCGCTCTCCTCAGAACTGAGGGGTGAGTTAATGTGGGTCATCATGGCATTTGGTGCTTAATCACTAAATCTTGTTGATTTTACTTCTTAAATACCTCTCGAATCCATCTACTTCTCTCTGGTCCCATTCTCGAGTTAGCTTTACTTCTTACCCAATTATTGCCGCAGACTCCTTCCTCCTCCTAGTCCTGGCTTTAGGCCTACCTTTCTCCAACTCTGCTCTTCTCTCCCAGCCCACGGATGATTGTGTGCCTTCTTCCACGCACTCTGAGCTTTACATGGGATGTTTCCTCTGCCCGGGAAACTCATGCCCAAACCCCCTTTCTCTGTGCCTTGCCTTGCCCACACGTCATTTCTTCCCAAAGGCCTTTCTTGACGTCCTCTCCTCAACTCTCATCACAACCTTCCCTTCAAAGTTCCCAATTTCAGTGTGCAAAAGAACGACCTAAGGAGTTGTTAAAAATGTAGCTTTGCCAGGCTCATCCCCAGAGTTCTCGTATATGTGGGTTGATCTATGCATTTTGCATGTTCACTAACAAATTTCCCCGGGGGTTACTGACCGGTGACTCTCAGAAAGCACTTTGAGAAGCCCTGAGTGATGGTAGCTTCCCTTGCTCTTTGATGTGCCTTTCTTAACTTCTCCGTGGAATCCCATATTGTTTATTTTAAGTCTATTTAAAATTACTTCTTTTAAGTCTGTAGCCCCTGCTAATCAATGTGCTATGTTGCTAGGGTAGGGTCCTTGTCCATGTTGTTTGGCTACAATCCATAGCAGGGAAGATGCTCTATGCAAATTTGGTAAACTGATGATGATCCCTTACTTTTGAGGAACACAATAATTGACGAGGAGCAATATATGGAAATCAGGAAAACAGGGGCTTTGGGAATAGACAGTACATCCCACTGCACATAGGCCCCATGTTTGAAGTCCTGGGAGGCCCCGACTTCTGAAGGATGGCTAGTCTTCTTGTTAAAGCTCCTTTGTTTCTGCTGCCTCCACACAGGTCTCCCTCTTCTCCTCCTCCACAGGCTCTGGTGACACTTCAGCATCAACTGAACTGTGAGGCTCCTGCCACCTTCCAGTGGCTCTGCCAATGAGCTGTCAAAATAGGAAATACCAGGGACAAAAATGTTGCCACCAGTTCAAAGACAAGGAGGCTCTTGGTGATCTGAGCGCATCACTGCAGCTCTGTGCTCTGAGGGGTCCACCTCTGGGGGCAAAGGGCAGTGGTGAGGAAATTGAATCAGGATTCTGAAGACCTCCTTTCCACTTTCACAGAAGCACTGAGCTGGAAAGGGGCTGGGAAAGACACATGAAGTCTCAAACCTGTCTCAAGTTAGCAAGGGACAGCAATTCTCCCAGGTCACACTCTGGTCAGCGTGATGGGGTGGGAAGTATATCAAGCTCAGAAGACGTGAGTTAAAATCCTAAATGAACCAAGGAATGTGTCAGTGGGTTAGTGGAGAGTTAGGACTATGAAAAATGAAAGTCCCTGAGGCCACCCGTATGGGCTGGTCCAGTAGCTCTTGGGTTGACCCCCAAAGTTCCATTTTCAACAAGCACCTCTCCTGTCATTCTAATGTAGGTAATTCTCAGAACACACCTGGAAATACTGATGTTTTCACTTGGACAAGTTAGGCACTTTCTGAGCCTCGGTTTCCTCAGCTGCAAAATGGGGCTGAAAACTCTAGCTTGGCCTGCTTCACAGGGTGGTTCAGGAGGCAGCGAATTGTGTGAAAACTATAAAGCACCATACATGTATAGCGATTATGTTACTAGAATTGTTGATTAAAGTGTTAACAATTATTTCCAGGAAGTATATGAATTGTAATAAATGCCGTCTAAATATAATAATGTAACCCCAAAGGAAGAGCTTAGCAAATTGGAATTTAAAGGTCTATTTGATTGACAAGGGACAGGACCTATCTGTCTTGATTCATTCTCTGTCCCCAGTGCCCAATAGGAAGTAGATGCTAAAAAATACTGTGAAATAGGAAAAGAAAGTGCTAGCTCTTCAATAGCTAGTAGAAGACTGACTAACCCCCCACTGCCACCGGAAAGGTGTTCATTGTCACTGCCATCACCAGCACCTGTCCTGTATGTGCAAAGCATCGGGGGCCCCCAGGAACATTGACTTTTCCCTTGACCGAGCAGCCACCTCCCATTTAGCATTGTGAGGCCTGGCTGTCGCCTGTGTTCTCCATTTTCTTCTGGAAATGCTCACATGGTGGAGCCACATTCTGGGGACAGAGGAAGATTTCCTTGAACAGTGTCTCCTTGCACATGTCTCACTCCTTCAAAGAAAGACGCAAGGAGATCCTTAGCAGTGTGGCAGAGATAATGTCCCCAAATCCTCGGAGGTTATTCATCACCCTGCTCCCTAGGCCACCCTTTTATACTTACCTATATCTGGCACACGATGAGTCCACGACAGAGATTCAAGGCCACAGCCCTGCTCTGTGTTCAGTAAAAGGCAGCATGCCTGGTGGAAAACAGAGAAAGAACCACGTGAGCAGTTTCGCTCTGCAGGGGTGGCAGAGCAGGGAGACCTGCCGACTGCAGCTAGGGTGGCTGCATTGCCATGGCAACGAGCAAGCTGATCATTGGGCACCATCACCCACTCCATTGCCACAGCCTTCATGAAGACAAAGGACACAATGTCCCTCCTGAAGGCTGTGATATTAGTGCCAGGGCTGCCTTCTCTCCAAGGTGCCTAAATCTGGGGTCTGGAGTTTTGCTATTCTCTTTCAGGTTTCCTTAAAATTTCAAGGAATCAATTAAACTATGGGTAATTCTTTTATAAGAAAGGGTAATATCTTTTCCCTCTTTCAACTCTATAGAACTCCTGTTTGTATTTATTTATTTGATAAATATTTTATAAATAGAAAATGAATAAGGGGCATTCTCAAGAGCTGGCAGTGTAGAGGGAAAATAAGACATGAGCAGAAATGACTACAATTCAGAAAGAAAGAGTGTGCCCGGAGAAAGGTCTGTAGAAACCCTGCAAGCAGATTTAATATTCATTATTTCAGCCATGTGAAAGCATTGCAATGGCCCACGGCAGGAGAGACTCTAAAGAGACTGCATTCCCTGTAGGGTGAGACTGGGATGTGAAAATGAATCGCATCACTTGTGAATGAACCCAGCTGACTTCCCTCCACCTTTGTTGCTTTCAACTCACTGGCATTTATACTAACTATCAATAAGCATCTAAAGTGTTGAAAAATATTTTAATTTAAAATTTTTGACTTTTATGTGGAAAGTGATATGATGATATTCTTGAAGATGCCGTAGTCTCTTTCAAATGTTTAGAATTCATTTTAGTGATAAAGGGTGTTAGAAATTTAAGAAAGGAAGATGTTCATTTGGTACAGGAGAGGGATGTTTTGAGAGGTGCTTTATGGGGTAAGTGGCATTGAAATTGGCTTTGAAGGGTGTGGATATATAACATGGTAGGGGAAAGGGTTTTCCTATTGTGAGTAAGAGCATAAAACGGAAGAAGAGTGAATCAACAATGGAATTCGACTACACACCTATCAAAATGACTAAAATGCCCCCAAATGGCAATAGCAAATGTTGAAAAGGGTGTGAAACAATAGAACTTTCACGTGTTACTGGTGAGAAAGCAAAATGAAGCTGACACTGGGAAAGACACAGCTAAATGTAGTTACAATCCCAGGTCTTAGGCGTTCAAAGCAGATTTATTCATAGAAATGGATAAACAGATGGAGGCAGACAAGATGCCCTTTAATATAAGCAAGTGGGCAAACAAACTGTGGTCCATTAATAATAAAAGGAGATGAGGTATAAAAGGAGATGAGGTATTAAGCCTCAAGGAGGAAACTAAATGCATGATGAGTACAATAAGCCATATGAAAATGCTACATACTGTATAATTCTATCTCTATGGCATTCTGGAAAAGGCAGAACTGTAGAGATAGTGAAAGGTCAGTGGACCGCAGGGTTTCAGGGAGAGAGGACAGGGTTGAATAAGTGAAACGTAGGGGCCATGTTAGGGCAGTGCAAATATTCTGTATGGTACTGTAATTGTAGAAACATGATTTGCATTTGTCAAAACACATTAAATTTACAGCATAAAAGAGTAGACCATAATCTATGTAAATTCAAAAAAAAAAAAAAAAAAAAAACCACTTAGGAGGTTGAGTGATCCCAGGAAGGAGTGAAAAGTTTGACAGGAGAAGCTGACTGTATTACAGTGCACAAAACAACCGCACTAAACAGGGTGTGCCAAGAGGTGCTGAACCCAGGTAACGTAGGAGTCAGTAGGGTCTGTCGGTCTAAAGGCAAAAGGAACCATCGTAATAGCTGTACTCTAGTTGATAAAGTGGTTTCTCACAGGCCAATAGGTGAACAATTCTGATATTGTTACACATGTAAACTTGAACTGTACAATTAAGCACATGGCTGGTAGGTGGTGGGGAGCCAGGTTTTCCACCGTAGGAGTGGGAGCTTATAGATAGCAAGGGAAAGAGGCTAGAATGATCCATGTGGTAGTGGATTTGAGTTGGAGACATCAGTCTGAACTAATATTTAATTTAATAACAATACACACGGGTACATGCAGAAATATTTGTAGGTCTCTGTATACTATTCACAGTTTAGTATGCATGCATAAATTTCCTTGCTCTGTTACCTGAGAGGATCTAGAAGCCATGAGCACATCTAGCATTCTGGTCTTGGTTTCGAATACCACCCCCCAATAAATTAAAGCAGGGTTCTTTGAAGAAATGTTTGACTCTTGGGCCAGGGCAGGAAATGTGAAGATGGGCCTGGAGCATTGTGTAGTGCCAAAAAGTAAGAAAGTGCCCTGAGACTAAAAACCCACATGGGTGGGCCACAGAAGCTGACTGAAAGAGCTGCCAACGGTCAAAGAGAATTAATGTGACCAACGAACCAAAGTATTAGATTATAACCCAAAGTATAAAGTAGGTATCAACGTGTCCATGCCAATATAAGTAAATGACTGAAAAAATAAATGGGGGAGAAGGGACAAGTCTCCCGTGCAGGAGAATTCTAATTTATGTAGCTACTCCACCCTCAGGGAGGGGAAGCATAACTCCTCACTCCTTAAGTGTGGGCTGTGCATAGTGACTTCTTCCTAAAGAACACAGCATGTAACGAGTGAAGAAGAGTAATTTCATGATGCGGAAGCCTGACAAACACCTCGTGTTGCACTTTGATATGACATGGAGCACGTGGAACTTCCCTTCTGGTCTTCTTCCCAGGAGACTGCAGTCTAACTGAGAAAAATACCAGACAAATTCCAAGAAAGGGGCGTTCTGCGCACCCTGGCCCGTTCTCCTCACAACTGTGAAGGTCACCACAAACCAGGAAAGTCAGAAATTGTCACAGCCAAGGGAAGCCTAAGGAAACACGACACCTAAGTGTAATGTGACATCCTGGATGGGCTCCTGGGTAGAAAAGGGACATTAGGTAAAAACTAAAGAAACGTGAATAGTGTATGGACATTAATAACAATGCAGCAATAGTGGGTCTTTGGTTGTAAGGAATGTACCATGTCAATGGAGGATGTTAATAACAGGATAACTGTTGGCGGTGGTATATGAGAACTCCCTGTACTATCTTCTCAACTTTTGGTAAATCTAAAACCGTTCTAAAAATGTCTACTAGAAAAGAAGGGGTAGGGGACAGAAGTGTCTGGGGAACAGTAAGTAGCTGAGTTGGGTTGGAATAGGGACTGTGTGTGTAGTACAGTCGTGGGAAATCAGGCGGGTCATATCACGGAAGGTATTGAGTGACAGACAGTAGAGACTGACTACACCACAACCATGCACAACCCATGTCTCCTTTGCCCACTTTCACTTTGGAGGCTGGAAAGATGAAAACTTTCCTGCACTAAGAAATGGATACACGACACAGATACAATGACAAGTCTTGTAGGAAAAGCTTCTGTGAAAGCGTCTGTTTTCCTGAAAAATAGCTTAGATGTCACTATGACTGCCACTTCCACCTGGCCCGCCATGAATACATGCACACTGTCTGGTTGTACAGCCACCATCTCATGACCACGAGGCTACAAGGCAACATGGAAAGGGTAGTGAGGATACAGATGAAAGAGGTTCTCTCTTTGATACACCTTTTAGTACCTACTGGGCCAAGACGATTCCCTCCAGGCTTCTTGTTGTAGGACCTAATTGGGTGGTTTTATTGCTGAAACCACTGCTGATTAAGTATGTTGTTATTTGAGTGTGGAAGCATCCCTAATAGAATGACTTGGAAGGCCAGAATAAAGAGACAGAACATCATTGAGTAGACAGTGGGGAGCTCATCTTAGCCTTTTATTCATTCATTCACCCACCCATGCATTTGTCTTCTCTCACCATTGTAACAATTAGGTTTTCCAGTGCAGCCAATGTATTAGCAGTTGACCATGTGCTAGGTGTGGTTCTAGGTTTTATGGACATACTAGGGAACTGTGCACATTTCCTGTTGTCATCAAGTTTACATAGTTTGGGGAGACAGATCAATCAGTTGAGTGGTTTAAATGCTAAAAAGATAAATTAAGCAGAAGGAAAATACATAGATGAGTGTGTTTTAGATAGGTTGGTCAGGGAAGTCCTTACAGGTAAGTTTGCATTGGACTAGAAGCCTAAAAAGAATGAGGGAGAGCACCATGCATGCCTGGAGAAAAAAACATTCCAGGCAGAGGCAACAGTGAGGGCAAAAGCCCTAAATTGCTTGAAGCTTTATTGTTGAAGGAATGACAAAGGGCTGGTGGAGTCAGATCAGAATGAAGTAAGAGGACAGGAGGGAGGACGTAACGTCAGATGAAAAATGGAGCCAGCTCGCTGAGAGCCTTATAGAAGGCCAAGGTAAGGACTTGGACTTTCACTCTGAATGAGCTGCAAAGCCATGGGGGATTTTTAGCAAAGAATTGATAGGACATAAGTGATGTTTTAACAAAAATAGACAAAGGAATGTCAGTTAGGACTTGCCATTGCAATTGTCCAGGCAAAAGAGATTGGTAATTGCAAAAAGACAGAAATGGTGGGGGTAAGAAGTAGCAGTCAGATTCCAGAAAACTGCCTACATGTGTATTTCCTCTTGTAAACTAAATTGCAAGGTCAGAACGAACAAGGACCTTAACTTCTTTCACATCTTCCCTAGTTTCTTGAGTAGGGAAAAAAGGGGAGGAGGAGAAGGTGCAGATTGATTTGAAGGAGAGTAAGGATAGCAGACATAGGCATTACCAAGACTTAGTCTTCCTCTGAAGCCATCTGGTCAACCATTTGGAAATAGACTCTGCACTATGAACCCAGCTCAGCCAGAATGGACCCTCTGCATAATCCTTAAAATCGTGTCTACAAGAAGCAAGTGCCATCTCTAAGGCTAAGCGGAAGCAGCATGGAAAAATCTTGTTTGAGGATTGTCAGCAGATACAATCCCCAGCACTTAGTGATTCACAATTGCTAGAAAATGTGGCTGAGAAAAACGCGTGATAAATTTCCCGTAAGTGTGATTCGTGAGGGTTATTTAGGGCAATCAACAAGTTATTCTGCAAGGCTTGTTCTCAGACACAACTCCAATTTTATTTAATGAGACTTTTTCTGAAGGCTCTTGGAACATGATCTTTTATTATGTAGATAATCAGCAGAACCTGCTCATCCCTTAATGCAAGCCACTGAGACAGAGCTGTAATGGCTGAGATAAAATCATAGCTTTACTACGTAGCCCATTAACTGGATAGAAACTGCATCCTGAGGTCATAAATAGTTATTAGCCAGTTAATGACAACTGCAGTCAAACCATTACATTTCCATCTGATGAATAGGGATGAGGCCTTCTTTGGCTTCTCAGTACTCAGACTATTTACTATAGTGTATTAACAGCCTGGGCAGTAGAATTTCCTAAATTGAAAAGACCCATCATTCCCCCTCTCTTGAAGAAACAGAGTAAATGAATATAAGTGAAAAGATTCTGCGGGTTTTCCTAGGCTATTCTGCCTTACATTAATAGCTGTCATCTGTGTATTCCTAAAGTGTTTCCATCTATGGGAGATGGGACTGGGATGAGAACCAATCTCCTGAATATGCAATCATGTGACCCTGAGTGAGTCGTTGAACATTCCCAAGATTCCGTTTCCTCACCCGTTACATGAGATTAGACTAGCACACCTCCCAGCTCTTTCTTAAAGATCTTCCCTGCTGTAGCACCAAGGCTTTGTATTCTGAATGACAATAGCAAATTAACACTTAGCCTTGGCATGTCCTATCTGCTGTTTTTCAAAACCGATATTTCATGCATTGTCCTATTTTTCTAAACGATCCCTGAAATTGAGAAATGTAAAATACTTGTTAAATCCAGCAATAGCCCTTCTCCTCCAGTTGTAGACACAAATTAATCCACAATATATTGGTTTTTTGCTTGACTTAACCCCCAAGGATATGTAGTTTGAGCCTGTTTTCCAGTTTGTTTAACAAAGGGCTGCTTCTTTAATTGGAGCTATTTGGACGAGGACAAAATACTTGTTCAGGCAGGCTTCCTGATCAGCATAGAAAACAAAATGTGATCCACAAATATTATGGAAAGGTGCACGTTTAGAAAGAAATTAGGTATGAAGACATTAGTGTTAGGAATTGAAAGTTAAACGTTGTATTGTAGTAATAGTGAACTCGCAAATTCCCTTCCCTCATCAATAGTTATCAGCCCACACTTGAACTTGTGTTCGCAGGTTGTGTGCTTGGGTATATAAGAGATGTATAACTGGGGGATAAAACTTTCATGCATATTACAACTCACAGGCATTTGTTAAGGTTCGTTTATCACTGCATGTCCAGACTGCAGTAAGTTACAGATGGCATAAGATATAATAGGAAGAGGATGATAATATGAACAGTAACCTCAAGGATTCTGAGGTTAAATAAGACAACAAAACTAAATGAATAATTAGGGAAGAATGGAAGTACCTACAGCCCTTACCTGTCTGTTGAGTTCTGATGGCAAATGCTAATGGGGTTATGTGGACAGGTGGAAGAGTTAGGGGAGGCTTCCTTGGCATCAGGGGACCTTGATGGAGGCATGACAGGGAATAGTGGTGAGGAAAGGAAAGGACAGGAAGGACATCATGCTCAAATGTATACTTTCATCTCTTTAAAGAAATGTCTCCTTACAAAACAGTTATAATGACAATCATTTCCCCAGTTTACTTCCTGCTCTACTATCTAAAGTGAAAAGAAACTGCATCAGACTGAGACTGCTGGTCCGAACAGCCCTCTGCGTTCAGGCCAGCACAGTTGCAGGGTGCCCGTTCTGCCCACCTCGCCCAAAATGCCCAGAGAGACAGCTCGAGGAGCACTGAACACTCACCTTCCCCCAATCCTCTTCCCAGGAGGCCCCTCTGGCTCTTCCTGCTTAGCCTTCTCCCACCGTAGACTCCAATATGTTAGAACCGGAAGGACCTCTCAAAGAGTGGACACAATAAAGGATTCAACTTTGCATCTCCCAAGTCAAAGGCACACATGGAACACCATATCCCTGTGCTCTTTCTTCCTTTCTACATTATCACCAAGGTAGACTGTGGGGACTGGGAGAAGGAAGGAGGGATAAGATGAGAAGAACAATATTCTTCTTTAATGTAGAAAGAGTCCTGTCTTATTGCTAACATTTATTGACTGGTTGAAATAGAATCATAACCACATTTCTGTGGTTACCCTTTATCATCTCTCCAGCCTTCTAAAGAGTTATCTGCTTTAGGGGCTGCTGGGAGTGTAGCGTTGGCGGTGGACATGAGAAATTGAGCTGAGCTAATTCCCTGAGGTTAAGGAAGCTGTAGCTGTATAGGTGAGGAGAATTTAGCATCGTAATTTAAGACTGCAGTTAGCTCAGAGACAGGGGAACTTAAACACATTGCAATCTCTCAGAGCTTCTCTGACAGACAAGGACGCCTCGGCACCCTTCTCACAGGGCAGGTGTCTGTGCTGATAACTCGGTAAAAGCACTGTGCAGAGCGCCGGGCACGTAGTACTCACAGCGTGTCCACTGCTGCGTTAGTCATGGTGGTGGGCGTAAGCATCACGCAGGGAAATACCAACAGCATGGGGTTGGGGATCACAGAGTCCCTGTTTTGAGTCTCAGCCCTGTCAGTTACTGCATGGAATTGGGTTAGCGACTGTGTGATGCAATTTTTTTTAACTGACAAAAATGATTTCAGAAGAATATTCTTTTTGTGTGTTACCTCATTGGTCTGTTAGAACCTGAAACGAAATAATGAGCATGAATGTGCCTTGTAAACTGTAAAGTACTCTGGGATTGTACCTGCTTCATCCTCGGGCATCCATCCCCAAAACCTGGGCCCACACAGCTTGGGCTGTTTCTCCACAATTGGTTCCTAGCCTCCTTCCTGAAAGGCTGCCGCTGCCCGGAGCCCCCAGACCTGCGCCGTGAAATGACTGATTAAAAGTGCCCAGCGATCTGCTTGGCAGACCACATACAGTATTGTATTTGGAAGGTGTGGAGATCTAATCAGATTTTCTGGCCTGGGAGACTAAGCAGCTCCAAATATGGTTCTTCTGAGCACATCTCTGGAGGGCTGCTGGGCCAGGGGTGAGATGGGGTAAACCTGGCGGAGAGAGCAGGTGGGAGTGGTCAGGTGGGGCAGAGGAGAGAGCAATCAGTGGGAAGCCCAGGGAGAGGGCTTTCCTGTGGCCAGCTGACTGCCTTTACACTTCCCTGGGCTGTGTGACATTCATCTGAAAAGGGGCTCACTCTGTAGGAGTGGTCAGCAGCTGAGCCTGTTAGTAAGACAGAGAGGATGGAATTTAAATCCTCTTATGCCATAAGAATAAGAGGGAGTTCAAATGTAATATACATTTCAGCAGGTAATTGAGTTCACTCCCAAACCCGGTGCTTCTTGCCACCTTAGTAAGTGGAGAGCCCATTTTCTGCTGCAAGAAGAGGGAAGGGGGTTGACAGATGTAGATTTCTTTGCTGATTTGCACTCTGGGGTGGTAGCAGGTTCCTCTCCATGTTAGTTTATGGGCCAAAGTCAACTTCCAAAGCTTGCCCCAAACCCCACAGATTCTTTCAAATCAGTGGCTGCTCTCCGGCTCAAAGTTATATCACAAGAAAGGGAGCCTTCTGAGTCCAGTTTTCCATATCTAAACTTTCTGGGTTTTAATAGTAGTTGTCTTCAAAGGCAGTGTTGAGTTGCAGGTGGGAATAATGAGACAGCTCATTTTACAACTGACCCACCATTCTGAGTTTTGGTACATTCCTCTTTATTCAGTTGTGTCACTTAGAGGCCAAGAGTTCTCCTGTGGAATCAGAGGCCCTTATAAAGCAGGAAGAGAAGAAAGAAAGGCCATGAAGGATGGGCAGGCTCTTGCTCCGACTGGCCCTAGCCCCCAGTGTAATCATAGCAACTCAACTTTTATTGTTCGCTGTGTTGTGGCTCCTTACCAGGTTTTCTGTTAAAAAAGTGATCTACTCAAGGAGCTTGGATGAAGAAAAGAAAAATTAAATTTATTGGGGTAACATAGTTTAATAAATTTACACAGGTTTCAAGTGTACAATTCATCTGTATATTGCACTGTGTGTTTACCACCCGAAGTCAAATGTTCTTCTGTCACCCATATATTTGACCCCCTTTACCTTTATTATGCCCCGCCCCCACTTCCCTCTGGTAACAACTATGCTCTTGTCTGTTTCTGAGTGTGTGCTTGTTTGCTTGTTTTGTTTGTTCATTTGTGGCTTTCAGTTTTATAACCCAAATACGAGTGACATCATATAGCCCTTGACCTTTTCTGTCTGACTTATTTCCATTATTAGCACAATATTCTATTCTCACGATCCATCCATGTCGTTGCAAATGGCCGTGTTTCATCTTTTCTTACGGCTGAGTAGTATTCCATGGTATAAATGTACCACCTCTTCTCAGGAAATCTTTTTTAATGTCAGTGCTAATGGTCACTGATAGTTCTTTCTCGTCAGCATCTGCTGTGCTTTCTGCACCGTGTCCGAGTGTGGCTCAATCACAGGAGCACATGGCAGAGGGATTCAGGAGGCCGGGCCACGGGTCCTATTCCTGTACCTCCACTGCCATGTGCCCTCGAAGAAGCCCCTTTCCCTGCTTGACTCTCCCCCAGTGGTCTCTAGGTGTCATTCTTCTGTGGCTATTTCAGGTGTCGGGCAATGCATAGATAAGAGTGACTTTGGTTTGTGTGTGATTCTTAGCACCTACTGTGAAACCTTCCATCTTCAGAAAGTTATAAATTGCTGGTATTCTCCCACCACCCAGGGTTTGAGCTGTTGGATAATAGTATCAGTATTTTTTTTTAATGTATTAGTTTCCTCAGTGTCATTTTTTTCCATAGAACATTATGTGGAAGCCTTCATTGCTAGCACAAGAAGGTGAAGCCACTGTGTTTGGATGGAGCGTCTGAGGAGCCAAGTCCCAATTACTCCTTCTTCCCTTCTCATTCCCAAAGGGATCCACGAGTCATTCCTGGAGGGAGCCTGGGGCAATCCAGACCACATTTTGGAAGCAACTGGAGGATGGTCTCCAGGGTCACTTCTTGCAATGAGGCTCTATGAAGCTATGAGGTCTCCCTCCACTGGCACCAGCCCAGCATAAGGCCCTAGGAATGTCTACATTAGTTAAGATCTTATGGAAGGTCTGTCATACATTACTTTTTTCCAGATGATCCTTTAAGAGGGACAGAATAAGGGAAGGTTCTGGAAAAAAAAATAATAAGTCTGCAAAGTGAGGCATCCTAGAAGAGAGATGAGGATATGTTTTAAAAGGTAAAGAAAGAATTTTCAATGTTGTTCCCTCACTAGAAGATCAAAAGCTTAGTGACTGAGTTGCAAGGCACTGTGTTGGCCTGGGTTTTTCCATGTAACCCAAGCCCAGATAAGAGGAACAGAAGGTGCTGTCTCCATTGTATGTTCTGAGAGCTCCATGCAGGAAGAGCTGAGGCTCGCGTGGGAGGTGGGGAATGCAGGGAACAGTGACTACTAGCTCTTTTCTCAGTCTCAGTCGAGGAATAACACAAAGGAAGCTCAAGGGGGGCCTATATTACTCCCTCTAGAGATGAGCCAGGAATTCAAATCATCCTCCAAAAGCCATTTGAGAGTTAATAAATGAGCTGGTAAAAGTGTATGGAATTACACCCTGAAGATGGGGTGGTGGGGAAAGAGATGAAAAAGGGATAGGTTAAAGAGGTGGGTAAATTCAGATAGAAGAGTAATCATAAGTATCATTTTGCCAGAGTGCAGGATGGGTTAAATTCAGGGGTGTCCAACCCGCAGCCCCCAGGCCACATGGGGCCCAGGATGGCTATGAATGTGGCCCAACACAAAGTCGTAAATTTACTTAGAACATTATGAGATGTTTTTTGTTTTTGTTAGTGCTTGTGTATTTAAGTGTGGCCCAAGACAACTCTTCCAGTATGGCCCAGAGACGCCAAAATGTTGGACACCCCTGGCACTAAATGATGTCTGAGTTTCTTTCAGGGTGGTACTATTTTACAGGTGTGGCCGCTCACTTGAGAGCAGAACATAAAGGTATATCTCAAATCCAGGTTCTCATTTGCAGATGGAAAAACACATAAAAACTAAAACAAAAACCATATACCCTGAGTTCCAGAGTTCCCTTACTGTTACCCATGTCTTTCCAAGGGTATCAGCAAACACTGTGCTTCTAGGCAGTCAGTGGAGCAGCAAACTCTTGTCATAGGTGGAAAAACACGTTACTTCTCTAAACTGACAACCAATATAATCATTCTCGGTCCACTCTGGGGAGACGGGCTCTCTGTCAATTGTGTGGGCTTCCTCCTAGTGTAGGGAATGTGGCTTAGACTTACTGGAGTTGCCCAACTTCAGCTCTGGAAAGCTATTTTGAAATATGAAGTACAGACCTAACCTCACAATTATTTAGGACAGGAGACCAGGTTCTGGATTTAGATTCCTGTACTTCTCCAGCCTGGAAAACTCACCATGTTTCGATGCTAGATGGGCAGAGTGAAGAGCAATGAAAGCAGAACTAGAAGTCATTATGGAGCTTGCTTTGTGTGCTCCATAATTTCATTTGGTCAGAGAGACTTGCAACATACATGGATATCCGTTGTTTTTCTCCAACCTAGGTGCAACTACTCACTCTAATCTCAATCCCCAATATTACCTTGCAGCCAAGGAGAGAACATAAACTTCTGATCCGTGCTCCATGTTTTCCTGCCCCTGCTGTCTCATCCCAAGCCCCAGGCAATGTTTCCCTATTTGCAGAACACTCATGATGTGAAGGCATCCCAGTCGTGAGGTCTTCCATACTCTTTCCAGTCAGGATTGCTATTTCTATTTCTGACCTAGAATTTAATTTTATGCAGGTAAATTTGACATACTATAAAATTTACACTTGTATTTATTTTATTGCTGTTCTATTCCAGTTGTCCCGATTGTCCCCCATTGCTCTCCCCTGCCCCACCCACCCCCCCACTCCCAGTCAATCTCCACCCTGTTTTTAGTGGCTTTTAGAATATCCACAACGTTGTTCATCTAACACCACTAATTCCAGAATATTTAGAAACTTTATACCTATTAGCAGGCACTGCACTATTTCACCTGTTTCTCAGCAGCTAGAAGCCACTATTTTACCCTGTTTCCAGATTTGCTTATTTGGTAGATTTAACAAAAACGCATTCATACAAGGAGACTAGACTTTGGGTGGTGAACAGAAAGTACAACATACAGATGATATATTATAGAATTGTGCACTTGAAACCTGTATGATTGTATTAGCCAGTGTAACCCCACGAATCCATTACAGAATAGATAAAATGAATGGCCTTTTATATCTGGCTTCGTTCACTTAGCATGATGTTTTTGTGATTCATCCATGTTGTAGCATAAATCAGTACCTCATCTTTTATGTGGCTGAATAATATTCCAAGGTATCAGTATACCTTATTTCATGTGTCCATTTATTAGTTATAAAAAATTTGAGTTGGACAGCTGAGTCATGTCCGCTTTTTGGCCATTGCCGTGAAACTCCATGTGCTAGTGTTTGGGCGGACACTTGTTTTCGTCTGTCACTGAGGAGCTTCCAAACTGCTCTCCAAAGTGGCTGCATCTTTTTACAGTCTCAACAGCAATGGATGAGCATCCGATTTCTCCATGTCGCCTGTAACGCTTGTTACTGTCTGAAAGTTCTTTCATCCTCGTGGGTGTGAACTGATAGCTCGCTGTGCTTTTGATTGGCATTTCCCTAATGACTGATGATGATGAGCATCTTTTCATGGTTTACTGGCCATCTGCATGTCTTCTTCAGAGAAATGTCTTTCTTTTTTAATTGAGTCATTTACAGCTGTAAATTTCCCTGTGAGCACTACTTCAGCTGCATCCATAAACTGTGTATGTTGTTATTTTGTTTGCATTCATCTTGAAGTGTTTTCAAATTTCCCTTATGATTGCTTCCTTGGCTCATTGATTATTCGGGAGTGTGTTGTTTCATTTATACATATTGATAAATTTCCCCAATTCTCTTCTGTTATTGACTCCTAGTTTCATTCCACTGTGGTTGGAGAACATACTCGTTGTGATTTCAGTCATTCAAAGTTATTGAACTATATTTTGTTGCCTGACAGAGGGTGTTCTGGACAGTGTTCCAGGTATATTTGAAAAGAACAGACTTGTTCTGTTATTGGATGGAATGTTCTATAGATGTCTTTTATGTCTAGTTGCTTTATGTTGTTTAAGTCTTCTATTTCCTTGTTGATCTTCTGTCTACTTTTATTTATCGCTTACATTGGGATATTAAAGTCTACAACTATTATTGTTGAACTTTATAGCCCTCCATTCAATCTGATACATTTTACTTTATGTTGGAGGCCTGTTTTTAGGTGCCGTATATTCTCGATAAATTTTCCTGATATCATTATAAAATATTGTTCTTAATCTCTAGTAATGGTACTTGTCCTAAAGTCTATTTTGCCTGCTATCAGTATAGTCACTTCAGCCGTCTCTTAGTCACTGTCTGCGGAGTGTTTCCTTCCGCATCCTGCTACTTTTGGCCTACATATGTTTGACTATGGCGTATGTGACTGGTAGCCAGCATTTAGTGGGATCATGGTTCCTTTCAAGCCACGTTGCTAATCTCTGCCTCCCAACTTGGGAATTTAAGGAACTCACATTTAGTGGGATTCAGATGAGGCAGAATGCACAGATGCCATTCTTCCCTCTCGTGTGCCCCACCCTTCAACCGCTGCCTTGTTAGTATTAAAATTAGTAGCACCTAGCACTTTGAATATGTCATCCCACTGCCTTCTCCATGGTTTCTAGTGACAAGTCAGCTGTAATTAATTGTTATGGAAGGTCTTTGTACTTGCTCAGTTTCTTCTCTTTTGCTACTCTAAAAAGTCTTTCTTTGATTTTTGACAGTTCTGTTATTTGTCTGAGCTTGTACATCTCTGAGTTTATCCTTAGAATTTTTTTAAACTTCTTACATATACTTTTAGGCATCATTTCTTCAAGTATGCCCAATGTCTGGGCTTTCTGAAAGACAGTTTTTGTTGAATTTAGGCTTTAGTTTTCTTGTATCTCTGTACGTCTCATGCTTTTTAAAAATTGGCCATTTAAAATAAATGTGGCAACTTGCAATTAGAGTCTCCCCCCTTATCGTGTTTGTTGTTTGTTTGGTGACTTCCCTGAGTTACTTCTTGGTTTCGTAGGCACTGCAGCCTCTGCTCTGCAGATTAGTTGTCAGCTGAGGATGGGATAGAGATTTCCTTCAATTCCTGGAACCGCAAGTCTCCTAGCAGTTGCTGAGGAGCTCTGTGTCCAGGTTGGGGCACACCCTTAACGTGCTGCCTGGCAGTTAGCCACCCTGACTTAGCCTTCTTCAGCTAAAACTCGAAGTTAGCCGCAGGTGAGAGGTTAAGGCCGTCTTGGGTGTCCCTTGAGTATTCACATAGCCCTGAGCGTGCCCCCAGCCCTGGGTGTGCGAGTGGGACTTTCTGGATGCTGCAGAATGTGCCGGCCTTTTCAAAGCCCCCTGTGGCCATCTCATTCCCTAGATTTACTTTTAAGCTTTTCAGTTAGCCTATTACTTGCCCCAACTCTTATCCACTGCCTCAAACGCCGAGCTTCATTTATATCAAAGATAGCTTTGCTAGTGGGGTCTTCCAGGCAATCACCAAACAGGTCAAATAATGATAAATTCTCTCATAATGGGGTTTTGAGAGAGCTCCAATCTCATCCTCATCCCTCCACTGGTTGCCTGGCTACAGGTTTTCACAGTGTTTGCAGGCTGTGGGTTTTTAAGGCCACCGTGCTGCTGGGGCCAGTGTGCAAACAGAGCGAGGTAAAACGCCACAGGGCTCACTGCTCTTACCTAGATGCCGCTGTGGCTCTTAAGTAAGCATTCCTAGGGTGTCTATTACACTTTAATTTCCAGAGCTCTGAAACAGCTAATGCTGACCAGTTACGCTAGTGTACTGTTGCTTCTGTGGACAGACGATTTTCAGACATCCTTACTCTGCTGTTTTTGCTGATGTCCTTCGGCTTTCGCCTTCCATGTGCTTCTGCGGCACCTGCGAAGTTAGGTGTGTGCACAGTGATAATACAACATGGACTCTCTTTGACTAAGAGCAGGGGCTGTAGGTCACTGTGGGATCAACAGAAAGATGAAGTCAGCTTACAGTGTGGAAAGAGCTAGAGGGATAGGGGATGGTGGGTCGTGAATGAAATTTTGAAAGTGAGGCTATGGCGGAGCTGTGGTTTTTGCTACTCATAAGGAATAAATGGGAGAAAAAAGATCGAAGAAGGAAAACTTATGGAATTGAAAGCCTACAAAGAAGGGTGTGTGTGTGTGAAAATTCTCCTCTGGTGAATCTTGAGTTCACTAAAAATGAATCCAGGAGCAAGGTTAAATAGGGACAGACAGTGAAGCAAATGAGGGGTGATACCACAGATTTACTTCAGGAATGTATTAAGGGGGGTAGCATGTATTTGAGCACAATAATATGACATTCAAGTAGGAGCTTTAGGGGAAACAACAGAGAAGGTCTGGAAGGAGCGACACGCAGCAAGGAGGGCACTTTCCCGACCTCGGGCCACTGGCAGGAGAGATGGGGAACAGAAGACCTGCTACAAGGAGGCTTCAGAGGCAGCAGTGTCCTCCGGGGCAGTCCAGGTTTCATGCAAAGTAAGAAGGTGGTGAACATTTCTTAGGAGGGGCTCCAGTTCACGCAAGTGCAGCTGCCATTTGTGCCTGGCTTGGGCCCTCCCGCTGGCGGCTACCTGAGGTTGGTTGCCACCTGCAGATGCCTGGGAGAGGCTATGTTGTGAGCCCTGGCTGGCTGGCTGGCTGTAGTGCTGGGCACCATGGTAAGATCTGAGCTCAGCTGCCCTTGTGCCACCGGGCTTGTGGCTGCATAGTGGCTTTGTTCCAAGACAACAACACGGGCTGCAGCTTATGCCAGCCTTGGGGCCACCTATTAGAGTAACACTACAAGTTGAGTCTGCTGGCTTGGGGCTGCTTAGCCAAAGGTACAGGGCATGGCGAGGCCAGCCATTCCTTGTTTGGGTTTGAGCACCTTTGAAAGTCTGCAGCATGAGCTGAGGTGGGCTCTCGCGTGGGAAAGCCACTGGAGGAGGTTCAGCCAGCCACAGGAGTTGGGTGGGGTGAACAGTGTTAGCTCAGTCACTGAACAGCTCATATTTGGTGCCAGCAGGGTGGAAGGAGTGCTTAACAAAGGACCAGTGGCGACTGCCAGCATTCATGTCCTAGGGCAGAGCTGCCCCTGCAGTCCCAACCCTGAAGCCCAGAGAGGCTGAGTTTTTGAGTAAGTGAGTTTGTGTGTGAGCCCCTAAAGAGGACCACTGGGGACTCCCGTGGTCTTCTATGTTGTTTGGATGCAATCCCCACCAGTTTTCACAACAAGGTGATATGGCGAGACCTCTTCCCAGCACTGGTGGCCTGGCCTAAGAAGCCTGGTGTGTGACTGGGACCCACGTTCCTCAATGGGGCCCCCTTATCCCCTCCTACGAAATGTTCATCACCTTCTTACTTTGATTGAATGCAGCCAAGTTATCCCTCCGGATTCTTAATTGCCAACCGTGGGTGTAAAACCTTCTTGTTCCGCCCCTCCTTCCAGCCTGTGGCTTCTTTGTATCTGTAGTTATAGACTTCTGTTCAGGTAGACTTCGGGTGGTTCTCCATGATGGCTGTTGTATGATTTATGAGTTGTAATTTTGATGGAGGTGGTGAGTTCGGTGTTTACTGATTCTGCCATCTTGACCAGAAGTCCACATTTCTTGAAGACTTTGAAGGTATGGGGAGTCTGCTGGAGAGAAACCCAAAGGACTCAGTTGGATGGTGGTGGGATATGAGGAAGGGGTAGGAGGAGCTGGGGTAACCAACAGTGATAAACAGTCATGTGGGTATTAGGGTCTGGAGGAAGATGGGTTCCCAAGGACTCCTGGGCCTCCCTTTATCCATGTGTTTCTATTCCTGTGTCTGGGTTTAGCACAAGACACAGTGACAATATCTTTCCTGACCATCACCCAGCTATAAGCTCTCCCTTGCCTGAATTGACCTTACAATCAGTACTTCTTTTTGTGCATTCTCTGAACATGAGACTAGAGTTCTTCTACTAAATACCAAACTTCTGGAGTGCAGAGGGCAGCCTTCACTACGCAATTTCTTACAATTATTTACACCTCACCACGTGGTCCAGAAGTCTCAACCCCATCTGATAGAACACATATAAGACATGCTATTCCAGTGAGTGACAGTGTCCCATGGGTACCCCAGGCCCTGATGAAGCCTCAAATACTGGTGTAACTCTCTGATCACACCTTCATCACACCTTCTAAGTGCTACGGTAATCGGTGCATTTATTAACGACGCACCAGTAATCATTCCCCACCTGAGGAGGCTGTGGCACAAACAGTGTCCATTAAGAGTGACCCTCAATGTCTCGCTGTAACTCCCTTTCTCTCCTGTTTAGAAAGCATATCGTAGTAACAGTGGCATAATTTCGGTGGTAAGCTGGCATCCACACTGCTGTTTAAATCATTTAGCCTAAATCATTTTCAAATTTCAGTACTTTGCTGTGAGGAAAAGTTATTCAAGAGCCCATTTCACCGCGTTCGAAAACATCAGTGTCATAACCACACCGAGAGAGCGCCCGCAGTGGGAGAGGTGGGGGGTAGACCACTGTGCCTCCAGGTGATGTTTCGCATTTGCGACCTGTCCTGCCTCTTACTGGTGACCTGAAGTTTTGGGGTAGTGACCTGAATACCATTTCTTTACACCTGGAAGATTTTTCTTCCATTAGAGTCACTATGCGAATTCATCAGGTTTGTATTCTGGCTTCACTACTCAATAGTTTTATGACAGTTTGGCAAGTTAGTTAATTTCTCTGTCCTCAGTTTCCGCATCTTTAAAAATAAGCCTAATAATAGTATATATATATCATAGGCTTATTGTGAGCATTGAGTTGACACATGTCAAGTGCTTAGACCAGTGCCTGCCTAAGTGGGTAAGTGCTCAATACTCTTCATGGCTGGTGTTAATATTATTACACTCACAGGTCTTTTTTGCTATAGATGTTTTCTCCATATAATGTCACTAAGATGTATTTCGTAGGCTACAGCATACATTTTAAGTTGCGTCATTTAGAAATGGAAGTGTTTTTACAGAGCGGTCCATGGTGTCTCTGATCTCTCGAGCCCAGCATTACTGAGATACAATGGACATCTAACACTGTAAGTCTAAGATCTACAATGTGATGATTTGACGCGTGTGCACTGTGAAATGTTTACAAAGAGGTTAGTGGACACACTCTGTACTTGAAACAATTACCGTTTTGTTGTTTTTCTGGAGGGAGAATTACTGCTCTGCTCTCATAGCAGCGTTAGTCACCATGGCGTCCCTTAGGGCCCCAGAGCTCACTGATCGCATGGCCAAAAGTTTCTACTCTTTGACCAACACCTTTGACCTCTCCTGAGGAACAGAAATGTGACCATCTTTTCCTCATCACCATTGTTATGACTAATACCACTTGTTGGATGTTGCTCTAAACCCTGGGAAAGGCACTGGTGTAAGCACTTTGTGTACATTAACTTGTTGACTCACCCCCTCAGGTAGTAAGAGTATTACCTTCATTTTGCAGATGAGAAAAAATGAGGCACAGGATATTTTAGCAACTGAATCAAAGGGTTAGTAAGGGCCAGAGGTAGAATCCACACGCAACTCTTGCGGCTTCAGCAATGCACGCGTAACCCCTGCACTCTCTGCCTCTCCCAAGCGAACAGCGACATAACTAATGGGTTACACTACAGGTCCTAACACTAATCCACGCAGCCTACTTAGAACAGGAATATGTGATGTGATGTCATTTCTACCAATCTCCGGGTAAAACAGAGATATAGTCACCCACTGATTCATTCATTTATTCACCAAACAGTCACTTAGCGAGGTTTCCAGCACTGGTCTAAACTCTGGGGTAGGGCAGGGAAGGAAACAGACCAAACCTCTGCTTTCAAGGAGTTTGCCTCTTCTCCTAGTGGAGGGGAACCGACAGAACACCAAATGCGTGAATAAATGGTGTGTGATGTTAAAGGACAACCAGTGGTATGGATAAAACAATAAACACAGGGAAGGGGGACAAGTTTTGTATGCATATGTGAGGGGGCAATTTTCAATAGTTAGAGAAGGAGCCACAGGAACAAACTGCATGGGCATGTGCAGAAAGGCTGGCGTGCAGAGCGAACAGCCAGGAGGCCCAGCGGGGAAGCTGTTGCGTCTCAGTCAGTGATTCAGAGATGAGACATGTCAGGTAGGGCCCTGTGGCCCTTAGTAAGGACTTTGTGTTTTCTGAGTTAGATGGGGAGCCATTGAAGGGTTTTAAGAAGAGGGGTGACAGGATCTGACTGGCAAATTTTTAAGTATCCTGGGACGGAAGTATTGAGACTGAGATGCGGGAGGTAAGGGTGAAAGCCGAGGCATCTAGGAACACATTGCAGTATCTTAGGTAAAATCTGTTGCTGCTGTGGCTAACGGAAGCATCAGCGCCAGTGATGAGCAGCAATAAGAGTGTAGATGTCTCCTGAAGACAGAACCGACAGCATTCTGCAAAGGGTAGATGTGGAGTATGGGAGAAATAAAGGAGTCAGAGAAGACTCTGTGGTTTTCACTGGAGCAACTGGAAGGATGGAGTTGCCATCCAATGAGATGTGGATAAATACAGATGGATCTGATTTGGCAAAGAATCACTAGATAAGTTTGAGATGGTTGTTGGGCACTCCAATGAAGATACTCACCTACAGAAAAGGGAGTGAGTGTAGACAGAAAAGAGAAGGCATCCTGGGAATCAGTTCTCCATTATTTGATAAAAATAGCAGGGAGATAAAGAGAGGCTGGCGAAGGACGTGAAGGAATGGACAGTGAATGAGGAAGAACTCACGGAGAGTACGGATTGATGGCAGCCAAAAGTAGAAACTGTTGCCAGAAAGAGGGAGTAATCAGTGTCAAATGTGTGGGTGAATGTCGGAGGGACAGGGTCGGGGCAGTGGGATAAAAGCCTTGTGAGAATGGGGACAGGAAGCATCAACAAGTCTCTTAAGCAGTTCTGCTATGAAGAAGAGCAGAAAAGTGAGGTAATAACTGACAGGGAAGATGAAGTCTGAGAGGCTCTTTCAGATGGGGGAGGCTGCGGCGCTGTGTGTGCCCACGGAAAGGCTCTGATCGGGAAAGAGAAAGCATGTTTCAGGAGAGCGTGGGGGAGAATGACAGGAGGGGACGGGGCTGGTGCACAGTAAAGGAGTTGGTTTGTGATGGAAGTACAGTGGGCTCACTCCAGGGACGGGAGGTCAGGGCTCCGGGGCAGAGTCTCTGGGGTCCAGTCGCAGCCCACACAGGCCCGTGCTGCAAATCTGTGAGCTATTTAACTTCCCTGAACCCATGGTGGTGCTTGAAAAGTACTCAGCATGGGGCTTGATTAGCTGTTGGTAGGAGACAAAACAAAGCTTAACAGTTTTCCTCCCCAAAAAAGAAACTTTCAGCCAGCCTCCTAGATTAATTGACTACAGCATGTTTTTCTAAAACTTGAGTGACTACGCCTCCCGCTGCCATAGTTTCCAACGGCACGCTCCTATTTGTGCATTTTGCATGCATTCTACCTCGTACCTGCCGTGGACTGCTCGGGAAAGTAATTATCCCAGCCAACTAAGCTGTGCAAAAGATAAACTGCTTAATGGATTAAAATTGCATATTTTATGGAAGCCGATGGCACACACGTCCACATTCTGCTTGTTGCGTGTCTCATCAGTCTCTCTAGGACATGTATGGCCACGCTTTCAAGCTCTTCCGTCAGCTCCCTCTTATCTCTGGTGGTGGTCAGACAGTCAGAGAAGGACTCCTCTGGCACCACTGTACCCCATCTCTGGGAGATGGGCTATAGGAACACTCGCCTCGCACAAAGACACAGGGGTTGTGTCAATTTAATAGACTGGGAAAATAATTGAGAGAGAAAAGCAACACCTCTTCCCTCCCTCTGGGGATAAAAGATGGGGGTTTGTTAAGGGCTCCGATCCTTAGGCGTAGTTGGCTGTTGTTCCCTGGGCTCTCTCACTGGCAACCTCTCTGGATCAACGTTGCTAAAAGAGGCAAGTGGGCTCGGGAGCGAAGTCAGAACCTCTGGCCTCCCAGCTCAGCAGAAACTGTCGTGTTGCTGCCGCTGCACGGCCCTGGCAGTTCTCCGATAGAAGTGTGTGCCGATTAGATTGTCTATATCATTGTCAGACGGAATAGGAGAACACACTTATGTGAGGCAGGAGAGATTACAGTTAGGAAGAAGAACAGATGGAACAATTAAGTCAGCCACAAAAGTCGACAGAAATAGCAGATCATCACCTTCCTGCAGGCTGGGAATGGACGAGGCACGTGGCCACATGTTCCTTTTGGTTCTAGGATTCCCTGCTCTTCAGCTCTGACAGCTGAGGCAGTTCCCTCCCACCTCCCCCAGGCCGCCCCCACCCCTCTGTGGGCACAAACAACACCTGAGGGATGGTCCTCCAGATGTCACATTTTTACTCTTTTATCCCCTCTCCACTGACTTCAGTTTCTTCTGCTTCCTCCTCCTTGCTTATTTCAACAATGACAGGCACAACGCGGGTGCTCGATAAATAGGGGCCGCAGGCACAACGCGGGTACTTGATAAATAGGGGCCGCAGGCAAAAGTCCTGGCACAAAAACTCAGTGATTTCGAGATAGAAACTGACGCCTGCAAAAGCCCCAAACTCCATTATGAGTTCACACATGCATCCTGCTATCCAGACTGGAAACTTCCATGACTCTAGTCTCCAGGGGTACCGAGTACCTGTACCCCCATACTCAGAACATGGCCGTGTGCATCAGGTACAGTCTGAGATGCCCCGAAGGGATGACAGTGTGCAAAGGAGGAGGAGGAATCCAGGAGTGTCTCCCTGGATGAGAGCCTGTCCTCAGCCAGGCCTTGTCAAGGTGCTTGCATTGCCAACGTGGACTCAGCGCTCCCTGAGACCTAACCCTAACCCTTCACATTCACAGGGCACCTCCTCGTCCTCACCCCTCCCTTGCCTCAGCTCTGACCCACACATTCATCGCCGAGCCCCACAAAACTCACGGGCTCACATGGCATGGAGAAGGGGCATCCAAGATCACTCCAGATTTGACAGTTGACTGGCAGAGTGATAGGGTAGGGACCAGGGGTGGGGGAGGGGGTGTGGATACCAGCACTAGAGATACTGTTCCTTGGGCCGCTGCCAAGTAAGCTGCAGTTGTCATTTGGAAACAGGAATGTCATTGTCTTGTTCTAGAGTTAAGTGGTAGAATATACAGGAACACAAATCCACAGAAAGTGATGGCTGCCTTGTAATAGGGTGAAGTCTTTGAAGGAATTGTTGAAAGAAGGTCTGGGGAGTTGTCGGGAGTATCAGAGAAAGGATTTCTGAGTCAGGGGAGTGATCGGTTGAGATCTTTAAATGCCTTTCAGCTGGAAAAGCCGGTGTTCGGGAAATACACACACAAAGCTAGGATGGTAAATTATTAGAACTATTGTAAGTTATTCAATAATAATTATCACTTTCTAACTAAATATTTGCCAGGCACTATGCCAGCCCTTCACAGTAACTAACATCGCCCTTTTAACAGACCTATGGGTAGGCACTTTTCTTACACCCACTCTACTGACGAGGACAGGTAAGTTTGGGGAACCTTCAGAGCTGAAGTTCCGGCCCAGGGGGTCTGACTCCAGAGCCTGCAGTGTTTGCCTCGGTACTCACTGCCTCTTCCAACGAAAGGAATCTCATTCCTATGAGCAATAAAGTGCCTTTAAACTGGAAAACTCAAAAGGCTTGTCTGCGGGTGTATGTTTTAGCTGGGACCTGGAAAGAACCTAGTTAGATGTGCAGTGGGGGTCAAAGCCTTCTAGAAACAGGAAGTATCACTGAAAGAAGGGGCACTTGCGAGGAGCCGACAATGGTCATGGAGCAAAGTGAGGAAATGACAAAGGGATTCAAAGCAAGACCAAAGTTTTGGGCTAGGGTCAGCTGACACAGGTCACGCTGAAGGACTCTCGATTCTAACCTAGGACAGGGAAAGGTCTCTGAAGCGGGAAGGATGGGTATACCGTGAAGGGTTTTACAGGTGAGGGAAAAAGCCCGGCAAAGGCTACACGTCTCCCCCTGTCCTTAGAAGGCTGTTGTGAGAGTCCAGACAAGATCGACAACTTCACCGTTGTTCTTGGAAACTGTTGTGGTCAGGTGTGTTTGTGACTGTGGCGTAACCAAGCCACAGCTGAGCAGTGCTGTCAGAGTTGTTACTGAAGGGTTGCGAGGTTATGTCGAAAAGGGTAGTAATGTAGGCGTAGTATGAATGGGGTTTGCAAAGACCCTGAGGAGGTAAAAAACATGAGATACTGTAGACCCCAAAGGGCCCGAGTTTCCTAGTCAGTGGAGAGAGTGGCACAGGAGGACACTGAAGAATTAATCTTACAGAGGATGTAGGTAACCTTGTAAGTACATTCAGAATTTCAGTTCTAATCCTAAGGGCATTAGGAAACCAAGGGCCAACAAGATAATGTATGTGAAAGTTTTACTTTGCAAGTCATAGTCACAAAGCATGAACAGTTACCTTATTTACACAACTTACACAATATTTTCCATTAAAAATAAGAGGGACCTGTATACCGTAGAACATTGAAAGTTGCTAGTCAGCATAACTCCTCACTCCTAAGGTGCCTAGCAAAGTAAAAGGTATTTTCTTACATCAAGCACACCATTGTTATTACAGTTAACAAAATTAACAATACTTACCTGATGTTTGAGTTTTTTATAATTGTTTGGCAGAGAAAGAAAAGACTGAGACTTACAGAAATGCAACAGAAAGCCCTGTTCTAATAAAAATAATAATAATAGTGATAATAAAAAGCACTGTCATTGCCCCAAGCCTCTCGGAGCTGTAAGGTGCCTCAGGGCTCCTGTAATTTAAACCCTCATTCTTGGTGAGAAGACATATGTCACAGCCACTGATTTCCCAGTTGCAGATATGGGCCTAGAAATGACGTTTCGGACCTCCAGCTCAGGCAACCCCATCGTCTCTGTGGGCCAGCGGGAAGGCTTGGGGATTCTCCCTGGTTTTCTAAGCCACAGGGAGTCAGCCTAGGCCAAGTCCTACCATGCACTGCTGCCTCTCCCACTAGTCCGTGTTTTACTGTATCAGTATGCAGCGTAGCACTGTGTCTACATGTCTGCCAACATTCCAGAGGGCTTCCGAAGGCACGGTTGATGCCCAGACGGCCACAGAGCTCTGTGATGAGTGGCGAAGCCAGACACAATTCAGGGTGCTGCACAGAGAGCCGAGACACTGCTGAATGCTGGTATTGTACCCGCGGGCCCGATGGGATATTGCTTATGACAGTTTAATACAGCTGCAGTGTTACAGCAATTTATTTGCAGACATCTGTGCGAACGCCCTCTCTTTCCTCTTCTCTAAATGCCAGAGTGAGGTATGTTTATCCGAGCTCTGAGAAAGGCCCGTGGTAGATGAGAAAGAAGAGAAATCAACCATCACTATATTACTTCCAAGTTTCAGTTAGGTGTCAAAATATACATTGACTTAGAGCCTCCCTGTCTTCCAAGAGGCCAGAGAATATATTCCAAACAGCTTACTTGGGAGTCCTGGACCCTCCATCATCTGTCCTCTCACAGCCCTTCTCTGTTTGCGTAGATCTTGTCAACTAGAGACCCATATTCCAAGTGCTCATGGGCCAATACCTGGCACTTGTGTGGGAAGGTTCTCATCTCCTCCATGTGAATATTCTATAAGAGCATCCGATTCAGGACACCACTCTTTGGTTTTCAGTGCAGTAACAGATTCCACCCCAACTCCCCATCAAGGTCAGAACTAGTGGAGAAACACTACAGGAGGTAGAGGAGGCCAAAAGTATTAGCATATTCCCGGTAAAGTTGGGTAGGAGGAGGAGGCCTGCGACAGACTCCTTTCGCCCAGGTGTGTTTAGCTGCCCGGCCCCAAGCCCCGCAGCACAAGCATTGCAGGGGCTTCAGCAGTGCTCAGGTCCTGGGCTGGAGTCAAGCCTGAGCCTGGCACAGAAGCAGCAGCACGTGGAGAGCAGACAGTGTGGGTGTGTGCAGATCTCCTGACAAAAAATCAAGAAGGGAGGTGAGCTAAGCATTTTCCAAGTTCTTTGTCTTACTCAACAAAAGATCAGATGAGATTCTTTTTGAAAGGGAGAGAGTCTGAGGGGAGGGAAACAAGGATAGGAACTGTCTCCTGAACACCTCCTTAATTCTGTTTTGAGAACCAACAGGGATGCAGGGAGGAGGAGAAAAGGGGCCTTTCTTCCAGTCCCAAACATACCCCTCAAACTGGTCCCAGTTCATGGATTTCTTCTCTGAAAATCATCACCCTTTACCTAGATTTTACCTAGACCCTTTACCTAGAAACCTGGTATTTCAACTTCAACCCTTTCCTTCTTCCCAACATGGGCAGTGAATTATGGGGCCATAGAGATTTTTACCTCTACAGTTTTCTTCTTGATGGCTCCCTTCTCTTCCAACTCCATCATTACAGAATCCCTTGCAGCCCTCACCCTCTCTCATCGGGACACCTGAACGGTGGCCCTGACCTAGCAGCTCAGGGCATGGGTTTGGAGTCTGGCTCCATCACTTACCGCCTGGCTGGCCTGACCTTAGGAAAGTCATGTAATGTCTCTGAGTCTCAGTTTCCTTGTCTGTAAGTGGAGAAAATACTGGCACTCAGGACAGGGCTGCAGTGCGGATTAAAGGAGATAATGCAAATGACACCCTTAAAACAGGGCCAGGGACCTAGTGAAATCTCAAAAATATCAGGTACTATTATCAGTATTTGTAATGAGTATTTTTTGAAGCTGGAAAGCATAAAATCCAATTTTTATACAATGAACCATGTGTGCATGCATATACATATTTTGATGTTTTGATTATAGATAAAAGTACGAAGTGATAAATACCTACGTCCTAACATTGGTTACCTAAGAGGCACAGCAGGGGGGGAGAGGATGTCATCTACTTTCTCCAGCACGTCGACATCCCATGCGGTGTTTCACAATGAACATGCACTGGTTTCCCAGTTAAAGTAAAGGGGGTCCCACACCAGCTTCCAGCATTCATTTAGGCTGTTGTGTTTGTGTCTGAGGAATCATCAGATGTGGAGACCTAGAAGTAGTAATCCCCTTCTCAAAATGTGGCCTCCACAATGAAATCCAAATGCATTGGTAGGTTTAGACAAAACCCTTCCTAATCCAGCATCTCAACGTAATTTGCTAATCCCCTCTATTACCATTTATTACTCCGGCAAATCTTCACCCCTACTCCTTCCCCCCTCACGATGCAGGACACCTCTCCCCTTGTGCCTTCCATCATTCTTTACGTGACAATGAAGCCTTTTCCTCTGCCATGGATGCCCTTCCGTAATTCTAGCCGATGTGGTGCGGCGCCAGTCTTTAGGCTGGCCCCTGTGGCCTCTCATCCTAGTTGCCTCCCCTATCCTCAGTCATGGTAACAAAGGACACTCGGAGGTACGTGCCGGGCTGCATAGGCCCCAGTGGGAGTCACTCAGCAGCTGTCCTGTTTGGAGCCCTGCAGGTTAAGTCTGTAATGGACGGTACGGCTGGTCGTCTGGACCGATCAATCGCCTGAGTGAATCTGAGGGACTGCCTGACTTGGAGGAAGCTGTCGTCCAGTTATTTTTCTAAATGTGAATACGGATTTGCTTATGAAGAATCACCAAACTACATATAATCAATGGCAGGTGTGGTTGTTGTGGAGAAAGTTGTTTTTTTCTGGGCAGGCAAGCAGGAACGAGAGAGGAGTGTGGAGGGGAGGGTGTTGTGACAGAAGAAGACAGCAATTGTCTTCTTTCTAATGTCTATTGTCAAATTTCAATCTTCTTTTACAAATGCAGGGATAATTTCTGCAAACCTACAGCTGTCCAAAAGCAGAGGAGAAAATGGTTTCAAGGGAGCTATAGTGATGCATTTGTGAAAGTATTTTACATCATAATAGGTAGTAATATGACATCGATGGGATGAACTTCACATGGTAATGCAATTTGAATAGTTTCATGCAAAGCTACTCAATGCTTTGTAATCAGTTAAAGCACACATGTCATTTTAAGTTCTATAATGTGTTAAATTGGTAAATAATGTACGAGGATGGATAGAAAATGAGTATCTTTTATATTTGATTCCTGAATCTTTAAGTTAAATGTTCCCGGCATATGGGCAAAAAAAGTAACATCAACAAGAACCTAAAGCACAATATCAAAGTAGTCTGCTGTACTGTCTTTTTTGCTGTTAGTGCTGTTTGGGCTCTGTTTGGTTAGACAACCTCCCTCCCTCCAGGTCATGAAGCCATTCTGTTATCTATTATTGTGTGGGGCTTGGTTGCTGTATTTCTGATAGCTATGTCTCCGGCTGCTCCAAAGCTGACTTGTGGGTGTGATGTAAGGTAGGGGTGAGCTGTGTTGCTGAAGGTAACTGTGCATAGGCAGACGATGATTTTGCCACTGGTCAGCAGGGTTGCCTTGTGTACGAATCAGGTAACTGCGTACGTATCCGTTGGCTGGAGGGTTCTGTAGTCTGTCCCATTGTCTGTCCATCTAGCCCACATCAAAACCATTCTTTGTAATTTCTGGTGCTGGAGAATTAGTGTTGATGTCTGGAAGCCAGCCTCTGGGACTGTGTGGGTGTTTAGAATCAGTGTGTCAATTTCCACAGAAAAATGCCTGCAGTAATTTGGGGGGGATGAAATACGGAGAGGGATGATATCTGTGAAAGAAAGGGTGGGCATTGCATCCATCAGGGTGAAGTACCTTCCTCACCTAGGTGTTCTTGTGTCCCCCTCGGGAATGTTGTGTAGTTTTCTGCGGAGGGGTTTTCTGCATCTGCCCTTGGACGTCTTCCTAGGTAAGTAATGCTGTGACGGTTCTAATGGGAATGGTTTCAAACATGCATTCGCTACTGTTGCTTGTGTGTGGAAATGCAATTCATCTGTATATCCAACAACTATCTTAGAGTCACTGATTTCTGACATTGGTGTCTGGAAGTGGTGCTGGCGTTACTTCTATTCCATGTCTATACCCTAACAATTACATAGGAATTACAATTAAGAAATTTATTCCATTTACAGTTGAATCTAAAAGAAATCAAATCCTTAGGTTTTTTCATTGTTGTTAACTACAAAATATTGCCAACCACAGTTAGAGGATACCTAAGTAATTGGAGAGACATGCCAAGTTCATGGGCTTCCAGACTGAGTATGATGAAGGGAGCAAGTGCACCGAAATGCACCGAGGTTTTATGCACTTCCTAGCACACTTTCAGAAGGCTTTCTTTTTGCCTTAGCATGTCATGGGAGGGGGGCACTGACAAGATGGCCCTAATGGATTTATGGACCCAGAATAGCCGAAACAATTCCGAAAGAACAACCCAGCACAACACTACCTGACTTTCTAAACCCACTTTGAAGGCACTGCAGTCACAGCAGTGCTGACGTAAGGAAAAGCATGCAGGTCCACAGGCCAGACAGACGGTCAAGGACCCACCCTTACATTACGCTCCTGTCAGGGCAATTCGAAATGGGAGGGGAAGTCTTTTCATCAGGTGATGCTGAGCCCTGTGTATATGCAACAAACAAGGATCCTTACCTTCCTCACAGTTTCTGGGATGCTGGAGATGCTCCAACCCCTCAGCTGGGTGTAACCATGTGGCTATATTCACCTGGCAAACAGTACTCAGGTGCTTGGCTCACACTGTGAGGACTGCCCTATAAGCGCCCTTTAATAATGCTTCACAAAATAAAAACAAAAACAAAAACAAGCAGGATACTGACCCATTTCAGAAAAGAGAATCCTGTTGTGGTCTATTCCTTAAATTTCCTCGAACTATCAGTCCTGCCTTTATTTGGGGGTCTTCATGGAAGGAACGATGGACATTATAGCTTGAAAACACAACAGTTCTGGCCAGCTCGTTCTCTCCACCTTTGTGGGCTTGATCATGTGCCAGAGAGAGGAAATCCTTTCCCAACGCACGTGGCTTCTAAGTGAAACCCGGGCTTCTCGTACATTAGGAAAACTTCCATTTTCTCTCCGGTAAGAAGACAAATCCAGAATCTCCTCCCTCTAGTAATACCATGAAATTAATACTGGCGTGCTTTCCACACGGCATTTTAGACACCCCAGCTCTAGGCAGAGCTCTAAATGGTTCCTGCTCTCCGTAACACCAGGGAGTGAACACAGGGCACGTGGCAGCCCCTGCGGACAAGGAAAACCACACCAGAATGAGATCCGCAAGACGGGTCCCTGATCGGCGCTCTCTAATGGGCCTGGACACGTCACACGGTTCTCATCGTTTACCCCCCAAATTGGAAGGCATCAATCTAACTTCACCTAAGTCACCAGAGTGCTGAGGTCAAATGAGATGAAATTTTTAAGATGCTTTCCCAGGCACCCAGGGTCATCCAAGGACGTTTCTTGGCATTAATAACAGCGGCAAAAAGACAAGTAAGAAAATGTAACTTGCTTTCCATCACTCAGCTTTTACAGTCAAGGTTATAATGAGTTTCCTGAAAAGTGCCTTATCTGCAAATGTTGGGTTTCTCCATTTGGTTCGGAAATGGGTTCTCTAATGATCTATGTACCAAACCAGAATTGGATATGGTCCCAGGGGCAGTGTGATTCTGGGGAGGGAGATGAGATGGACGTGCGGGAGCCCTCACAGTTATTTCCACCCGACACACCTGAGATGGTCAGCAGGCTGGGGTGCAGACGGCGGGTGATGAGAGCGCACCTTCCTACAGAACTGTGCCAGATGCTCTGCGGACCAAGAAATTAGTGGTTTGAGGCCAAGCCCCCCTTCTCATGGAAAATTCCGGCATGTCCTCCTTGGGACTACACTCCTCACTCCTCACTAAGAACAGCAATCAGGATAATGATA
Organism: Desmodus rotundus; assembly: GCF_022682495.2. NCBI lineage: Eukaryota > Metazoa > Chordata > Mammalia > Chiroptera > Phyllostomidae > Desmodus > Desmodus rotundus. The sequence goes on along the minus strand of NC_071392.1, from coordinate 141,475,305 downwards.
ACAGCTGACATTTCTCAAAGACTGCGCTAAGCGCTCTACTGGCACTTACCCCTAATAGGGCATCTACACAGAAACGCAGCAGAGTTTTTGATAAGGTACCTTAGATCCTGTCACTCCAGGGCTTAACACCCTGTCATGGGGCGCCCTCGAGTGGAGACCACAACCCTCCACACCTCTCCCTGTCCTTGTCCGTCTCTCTGATCTGGCACATGCCACTCTGTCTGGGGCTCACGTGTTCAGCTACACTGGCCCAAAGCTTCTCCCTTTGCTATCTCTTTTTCTGAAAACGTGCTCATTTCCGATTATCATGAAAAGGGATCCCTTTGCTCCCAGCTGGATGCCCCCTGTACAAAAGGCCTTTCCTGACCATCCCCTCTGAAATGGCCTAGAAAGGATGACGTCACTGGGCCCGGACACAAAGGGGCAAAGCAAAAATGTGAGTCTGCACCTTCCAAAGCGGGGTCCAGAGAAGATACCATTGGAAGAGTCAGAGTCAAGGTTACTCTTTATCCCGAAGAAACAGTTTCCATGCAGAACTCAGATTCGAGTTGAGGCAAAAATTCTGCTTCACACTGGGTTAGGCTTCTGTTTCTACTTAATCCAGAAAGAACTACAATTAACATAATTAAGTAAGGCCACATTCCAGATTGACAGAAGGGGAGGAAGCTATGAAGGAGATGAAAGCAAAGGACATTTGAGATCTTGTACCTGCCTTTAGGAAGGCTTCATTATTTCTCCTCATTACAGTAATTGTTGGTCTAACGCCAGCTCTTCCCATCAAACAGGCCCAATAAGACTCTGAAAACTGAATAAACATACTGCCTAATACAAGTGATGGAGGCAAAGGGTGAAATTTCCACTTAAAGACAGCTATTCCTTGTTGAAATCTCCCGGTGACACAGGGTTACTCAGTTGCGATAATTGCTAATTACCTGTGGACAGTCCAAGCAAGCAGCCGGGCCAGTACCCCAATGTTTCTAAGGGTCAGCCATTGATTAGATTCCCGGCTCTTGATTAAATGTCACCAAATAATTGACTCATTAATCCTCAGGCCTTTCTGGAAGAGACCCTAGTTCAGCATAGGAAGCTTTTGCCCAATAATTCTTCCACAATTATTATCTTCCCATGGATCATCTGGGGGAAAGTTTCATGGCTCACTCTCTCTTCCTTTCTTCCCAGCAGCCTTCTCTGGCTTCTGTTTCATTTGCTGATGACTAATGAGTGTGCTCCCTTCTTTGCTAAAGGCATAGGATGGCTAATTTAATGTTTTCCTCTGCATAGGAACATTCAGGTAAGAATGCCTGAGACCAAGAAAGCATCACGCTCATTGTAAATACTTACTTAGAGACTAATTGGCGAGGCAGTAAAATCAAGCCACAGGGGTTCACGGCCCTGCTGATCACCTATGTCACACCTTGTAAAGGGACTTCATCTCTGACTTTTCGTCCTCTTACATATAACAGTTGGAAAATAATACTGTTTATCTTAAAGGGTTTTTTGGAAATTAAATAACCTATGTGAAAAGCAGCTATACATCTACAGAATTTTAATGTTTTTAGACTGAGCCTAACAAAGAACTAGTAAGAATATGAGACTACAAACCTCAGGCTCTAGCCACATCTGGCTTCTCCCATGGATGAGGAGGATCCCCATTCTCTGGGTCAGGGTTCAGAAGAAGCTGAGGCAGATCTCGCTGGCCTGCAAAAGGCTACACCTCATACTAAATCCCATTACGATCCTGGAAGCTGACTTTTTGTCTAATGATGGGAGAATACCAATGACTAATTATTGAGCTTTTTTATATGTTCCAGGCCCTGTTCTGGGTATTTTATATATGTATCTTTATGTACACCTCCTAAAACCCAACAGAGTCGGTCTGAGTGACAGTAGACCAACCCAGGCCACCGCCCTGGGACCCCACAGCAAGGTGATGAGAGCCTTCCCTCCCTCTCCAAGTTCTCCTCCGTCCAGTCCTGTACGTGTGTGCCCAGTGCCGCTTTAGGCATTCTCTCACATCACCAGGGTTTCTTTTGTATTCTTTCCCTCCTGGATCTTTCCCCTCAGGTCACACATGACATGTTTTCCATCTTCAAAAGCTCAATAACACTGAAACAACACACTTTATCCTACCTTCTCCTCCAGCTGCCTCCCCATGTCTCCACTCATCTTCACAGCATGGATCCTGGAAGGATCTAACCCTCCTTCTTTCCCAAGCCTCTCCTCCAATGTTCTCTGGAGCCCACTCCAACTAGATTTCCTCTTGCCCTTCCCATAGAACTTTTCTTTTTAGGATCACTGTTGCTCTAGACGTGTTGCTCAATCCATATCACTAAATCTGTGTCCCATTCCCCTTCCCCATCCTTCTTGCCTATGAAATCAGATTCACCTTGATACACTTTCCTCACTGGGTTTCCAGGATACCACATGGTCATGGCTTTGCTTCTACCCCGTTCCAGCTTCATCCCCTAGGCTGCTTTCTCCCCCACCTCTAATGTGGGACTGAGCCATGCCTCCCTCCTCTTCTTTCTCTCCACTCACTCCCCCGCTGGTCTCATCTGGTTTCAGTTTGTAACCACCACCTAGACGTGGCTGACTACCACATGCATATTCCCCTGTCCAGAGCCCTCACCCCACACTGCTTCCCCTTTGTCCATTCAAAAGGTTCACAATCCTTTCTGGTGCACCCCACACAGGGGGCCTCCAGGGCAACGCCCATTTCTCATATAACTCATCACGTTATGTGCGGCACGCATGTTCGTGCCTGTGTACAGGCCCTTCGTGAAGCAATGGGAGACACCCCAGCCTAGTGAAGAGGAGGAGAGGACCTGTGATTTCAGCTAGGATAAAGGGATTGGATCAGGGTCCCATGCACATCCAAACATCTGCTCGCTCGCTCCATCTCACACTATAAATCACTTTTCAAAAACTCCTTTGCCATCCATGGCTCCACTCTGTCTAGTATGGATGCTGAGGAACTGAAAGAATGCTGCAGAGAAGCCTGTCCTTACTGCCCCCAGCAAGTGTGCTATGGCCACTGGAACCTTTCTATCATCCCTGAATTATAATATCAGATTGCCACTGTTTTAATGACTCTCCTACTCACTTAACAGTCATCATTGTGTCTCTCCTTTAGAAGAAGAGAACAATAAACTCCATCTAAAAACTCTGGATCATGAAATTAGAGTAGCTTCAGTTTGCTCAGCTGTAAAATGGGAAAATAACTCCCTGTCTTCCAAGAGTCAGTTAAACACTCTATTAAAAAATATGGCGTAGCTTATTAAAGGGAAGTGTTGTGAACATATAAAAAACATAATTTATAATTATTCATGAAATCCCATTTTTCATAAGAAACCATGGAAGCAGAATAATATTTGTGGGATTCTGACTCCATGTAGACAAGTAGTCTGGGTAATTTCAGAGCAAAGCTAAAACACAGACTCTGAAGTCTCAATTTACATCCAGAGTATTCACGTTCAGAAGATAATCTCTTTCCTGAACACAGTGTATACGTAGATAAACTAGAATCTTCTATAATTGAAGAGATGGTTCTATTTCCTTCTGATAACATTCTTATATCTTCCCACTACAGTATTAAGACAGAAAATGAGAAACAGTGTTACCTCAAAAGGCTGAAGATAAAATTCCCATGGCTCCTACATGTTTCCTTTCTCTTTCTCTTGGATGTTCCTGTGCCTTAAAATTGAGATCAGAGAATGAATTTTAACGCAATGGCTACATTTCTTTTACCTCAGCAGGATGATAAAGGACTGAAGTATTAGACAAAGGTTATTCGCAGAGGTTGGTCATCGTTCTAGAATGAAACCAGAGGCAATAAAGCTACTGGTAGACACAAATAACTTCTGGTATGCGCAAATTATGGAAAAATAAACGTGATTTACTTGAGGGATTATGAGTTTGACTTCTCTGGGAGTCACCGTCTACCATTATTAATGTATAATTTGTGCCATTTCTTGAATCCTTACTTATGGGCCTGGCATTGCACAAGAATGTATACGGCTCTTTAAATCTTCCCAACAATTGTTTTGGGTTGTTTGGTAGGTCTTAGCTTTTTGCCTATTTTATATAATGGCTCAGGGAGTGGAAGGACCTGGCCCAATATAATGAAATCCAAACCCTTTTCTGTGTAAAACATTCTTTGAGATGAGCAATTATTTTTCTGTCTGGGGAAAAAAAGACAACACCCAGATAAAAATTATCTCCAGACCAGCGGACAGAAAGACTCGTGTATCTTAAATAGGTAACTTAACCAAGGGTACACCTAGGAGGTAAGAAGAGGCCTGGGAGGAGCTTCTGTGAGGAGGTGGTTGAGACTCAGGATGTGCCTGGGAGGTTTTGAGAACCGTGAGATAGATGCAGGGTTCAGAGTAGAGCGTGTGCGTTTTCTCTGGGCGCCGGACTGTGAGGAGGACACTCGGCTGCCGAGCCAGTGCTTTCAGAGGGCAGTTGCCTCGAGGAAATAAGACCATAAAACCATGGTCCACACAGAGGAGCTGGACAGCCTCAGGTGGTTTAACTGGGAAGAAAAGATGCGAAGGCCTGTGGTATCCTCTTCGAATCAAAGGAGGGGACTGCCTTGATGAGGAGAGATTCATCATGTCCCTCGTGACAGTGAGAATTGAATTTCTAAATGTTGTAAGGAGCCAACATGTCTGTCTTGTACTGGATTTGCTTGGAACAGTGCAAGCTGTCCAAGTTCGGATGAGAATAAACAGCCCTGAAAGGCAACCAGTCCCCGACTGGCCGAGGTACATAAGCAGCATCAGACAGGGGATCAGGAGGGGGAACTCAGGCCCTGGGGTTGGATCACACTAGATTACTCTGAAAGCTCTCCTAGCTGGGGGCCCAGGAGTCCTTTGTACAGTTTCTTCTGATTTGGGGATTTGGAGGAATACTGCAATGACACAGCCCTTAAAAATCATCGAGGCTTCTGGTATTAAACTTGCAAAGACATAAAATTTGTCATGAGTGGGATATCCCCCAGGTATATATGCTGCCTTTATTTTCATGTTAACAACTTCAACGTTTTTCTCGCTCACTCTTCCTCTCAGAATGCCAAGGACATAGCATAGGAGTATAAGTTATTTCTCCAAATACATTCAATATGGTTTTCTTTTTCACATACATATACACATATACAGAGAGAGAAAAAGGTCACAACCAACATCTACAAGATTTTTCATGATTAGGTTTGAAGGAGATTAACTAGTCAGCACTCAAGGTGTGCTAACCAATGCTAACTTTTTCACAAACAGTAACCGTCCTAACCTATGAAACCGAGGCTTGGAGAACTCAAATATCTTGCCTAATGTCTCATACCCAGTACAGCCACACAGTTAGGTGCCCATCTCAGATCTGAGTGATGTGGACTTTCTAACCAGAGGCAGGAGGACGGGGTCAACCTCAACCAAGTTGGGAACCCACCTGGCCTTCCAGGTGACAGCTACCTGCCACAGCAGGAGGCATATAACTTATTTGAGTTACTTTGGCAAAAGCTCAGAAACCAAAATGAAAACTTTGAAGACAAAAAGAACCCCACCTGATGCCTTGATCAGAAGAAATGGCCAGATGGCCCCGCTGCCTTAACATTTAGCTCGAAGACAAGCATTGGCAGACAGGCACTCCCTCTGGGGAGGACCTGGAAGCACACATCCCCCCCACAGGGTTAACCTGGGAGCAGCTTTCGGGATGGAGGCTGGTGGCCAGAGGAGGTGCCCTAGAGGATTGGGCGGGGGGGGGGGGGGGGGGGGGGGGGGGGGGCCAGGAGCTCCCTCCTGCTGCACTGCAGCCAGCAGGCATTTGGCAATGACGACTTGTCCACAGCCCTCCAGTCAACTATCAACCTCCTAGGTCATATCCCTGTACTTAGTTATCTGTTACCTTATGATGGGACATATTCCTTCCCTGCCCGAGGAGATCGCACACCTGCATGCTGTAATCCGGGCCCTTTCTTACTCTCATTGTGCCATCTTCCTTCCTTCCTTCCTTATTGTGATGCTGTAAACAGCTGACTTCCCGTCCATCAGTACCCCTCCCACCCCTTCCCTTCTCAGCCGTCCCCTCCCAGTGCCGGCTCACACTGTGTCTAGCTTCCCTTAGGCCTGTGCAGTACAGTCACACTCGTGTTTCCCTCTGGGATTTTGCAAGGTCGGCATCGACAGACTCCTTTCGCACTGCAGTCAGACTGGTATGAACTAAAGGACTCATGAGCTAAAGGACTCATTGAAAAGAAACTGTTGCTCAGTTTCCTTTCATGGTAAACCTCATGGTAAACCTCATGGTTTACCTTAAAAAAGAGAATTGTGCTAATGAGAAAATTAACTGTATATATTTAGTTTTCTAGCCTGCGAAATCCCAGGGTTCAGACAGAAATATCAAGCAGCGAATGGAAGCTGCCTCTCTCATACACTAATAGTGGTGCATTCCTATCACCTGGAGTCACGCTCCTGTTGTGGGTCAGTGAGCCTGTGGGGCCTAGCTGTGGGCCGTGGTGCGCAGGAGAGCGCTTCTGTCCCTAACTGTCTCGGGCTCTGGCTTGAGGGGACGCAACAGAAGGCATCCTCGTGTTGCCACACTTGCACACCAGTGGGTGTTCAAAATCCAAAAGAAAGTGCATCGGCAGCCCGCAGACTTGTGTGAGTTTGCTGTCTCGTAATTTAAATAGACTTTTCTATGGTGTTTGAGTCTTGTTACCTGTTACAGTGTTTAGTTGGACCTGATTCTAAATTCAGTGAAGTACGTTGTCTGACCATGACAACAAAAGATGGCGGCCCGCGCAGTCCGACCGTCCCGGTCTTGCACAGTCCCTCTGCCCTGTCCCGCCAGGGCTGTATCGTTAACGCCCACCGAAGGCTTGCTGGCATCAGTGTCTCACAAAGACGCGTTATCTCATTTTACCCTTGGAACAGTAAGTCGACTGCGGTCGCTGCCCATTGTACGCCAGGAGACTGAGCGTAGTTGGAAGGACTTGCGCAGAGTCGAACAGCTTGAAAGTAGCTGTCTTACAGTTTAATCCAAAGTCTACGCATTCACAGTTTGTCCTCTACACTTACTAGTTCCAGTTTCTAAATGAGGAAGGCTGAAGGAAGTGAGACCTACTTTTTAAATTATTGTCAGATCACATGTGTGTGCTATGTACTGTTCACACACACACATATACACACACACATTTTTACTGTTTCCCTCTCAAAAAAAAAAAGAGTTAACATAGTATTTCCAGCAATGTTTGGCCCGAAACTCCTGGTGTATCTTATTATTCATCTAGAATGGCTCACTGGTAGGCAAACACATATAGCTATTCTGGAATACCACAGTGGGGATAAAAGACCTGGAGTGGAAGGAAAAAACTGTTAAGACTCCAGACAAGCTCTCCCAGACTTGGAATCACTGTAGTGACCCTGGTTGCCTAGACAAGAAAAGGGAACCAGAGGGGAGGAAGTGGGGAGATGAGAGAGAGACAGACAGACCAGACACAGGCAGAGCACAATGAAAAGAACTCCAGAGGTGCAGATACAAAGACTGGATTAAACCCTAACCCCTCCCTGGCCTCCTTTAGGTCCTGGAGCTGAGTGCTGTCATTTGCACAAGAGAACCGGTTTTGTTGTCTGTCTGGGGGGTGTCCTGGGGCTCACAGGCACAGAAAAAGAGACCCTTTGTGAACTGGAAAGTACTAACCAAGGAGTTACAAAAGGGAGGCCTGGGGCTCATCTTGCCCACAGATGTTGCAAGTCTGGCCCTTCAAAAACCAAAGGTCTACCACGATGGTAATGAGGGAGGAGGATTTTAGTTCCTGCAGGGCCTGTCCCAGCCTCTCTCTCCCTGCTGCCTGCCTCTCCTCTGCAGGCATTTCTGTTTGTCCCTCTACTACACACCAGCCAATCCTCTATGACTAAGACATCATGCAACAAGCTTCACTGACTCAACCTTCTGTAAAATGCTAACGGAGCACGAGGCCAGCACTGTGGCATGAAGAGGTAGAGACTTGGGAAAGCAGACCTCTGGCCACAATTTCAACTCCAAACACAAAGAACAACAAAGCAAAGAGCATGGTTTTCTAAGACTTCGCCTAATCCTCCAGAGCTGCTGCTACTGTCCTAGCTCTTTAAATGATGCTGCTGAGATTGGGAAGGAAGGTGGGGACGGGATCCTACCATTGACAAATCCCCTTTTCACTGGTGTTTGCAGTGCCCAGGAATTCATCAGTAACAGATGCTACACCAGCTAGGATAACCAGAAAAACCCAATGCACAGTGGAGGGGGAAAGATACGAGAGAGGAAAACGCATTTCAGCATCCAAGAGGATTGATTGTTAAGCAGCAGTAAGAATTTAAAAGCCAATTTCTGAAATGCCTCAAACAAGTGCCTCTGGAGTGTTCTGGCAGGCTGACGAAGAGGAGAAATTCAGGAACTGTAATTCACACAGCAACTGGCCATTCATCCTGAAAACACATCTGCTCTGGGCATCATTTATCCAGCAGTTATCTTTGATTGCTAAATGAATCCGCAGCATCTCCTGTTTGTTCCCGATTCTTTGATGTCTGGTGTCAACCAGGCAGTTAATAACTGTCAACTGAGATACTGTATTGGAGGGACTAGATTTAACAAAAGATTAAATTAGGGATCGCAGCTCGACCACCCACTGCGCAGGAAAGCATTCCTCGCTAGAACATAACATTACCGTCGTAAGGATAAAAAGAATTTCAAATGGGAGGGTTAGGATTTTCCTCCCCAAAATGCAAGGTGTGAGTGATGGCCCTCAAACTGGGATATGTGTGGCTTGGCCTACTTTAAAATGCCCTCCCGGCTCAGCCCTTGCCTATCATGGCCTTGGAGACTCATTTCTGCCCACAGTCAGTGCTGACTAGCCCCGTCACACTCATATCATTCTTTGTATCCAAATCTCGCGAGTCAAAACATTCAGGCAGAATGACGGAATAGAAATAACACAGACCTCAGAGTCAGAACACCAGAACTTGATGATAATTCCGTTGTTCTCTACCATGTGACTGGCTCGTCACTGACCCTCGGTGCCCCGTCAGTGAAATCATACATGGGTGTGTGCTGTTGGAGCTACAGCAAGTCGCAGACACTGTATATCTTCCGATGGATTTCGCTACGCGTGGTTTGTTAACACTCGACTGGCCTATCAGAGAGGGCTATTATGAGGAACGCAGTTAAGACAAAGAAAGAGGGCCGACATGTTATAGGTGTTCATTTCCGATTCCACGTAAGATGAAGGCAGATTCCAGACATGCGGGGAAAGATACAGAACTCCGATTTGGCGTAGTTAGGGCTTGAAGAAGAGCTGTGGGGGGCCTGATGGAGCTCTGCCCCAGGGCAGAGTCAGCCTGATGTCAGAGGTCCTCAACCAAAAGTAGGTTAACAGAACCAGAAAATCAGGGAGCTACGGGGGAATCCACCATAGGAGTTAGTCATTTTATCTCTGTAGGCCCCATGAAGCTCTAAGGCAACTGTTTTTGTTTTCTTTAAATCACATTTGGACTACGGATAAAAAAAAAAAAAATCCAGAGCTACTAAAAAAAAAAAAAAAAAAATGGTGGACTATACATGTTCAGAGAGCCACATCCATGGGAGCAGTAATATATTTCCATTCCCTACCCAACCTGAGGGAAATATAATAGTCCCCACTTATCCTTGGTTTTCTTTTCCTTGATTTCAGTCACCCGTGGTCAACAGTTGTCTGAAACTATTTAATAGAAAATCCAGAAATAAGCAATTCACAAATTTTAGACTGCACTGTGAGCAGTGTGATGAACTCCCACACCATCCCACCCCTCACTTAGTAGCACTCTCCGTCATCAGAGAGGCGAGCAGGGACACTACTGAATAGCATTCTCAGAAACGTGATTGTCATTAAGTTGAAAAATCTGTACAATTTGTTCACTTTTTCTTTGATTTTTTTGGTTCATCTACTGTCTTTATTACTATTGTATTTATTTTAGAAATAGCTAACATTGAAGCTTCTTTGATATGAAACCCTGTACAAATACTTTATATAGAAGTAGCTTAGTTAATTCTCATAATCAGCCCTTCTACAGGCAAGAACATGCAAACTTAGAGAAAGGAACTACAAGATCCATTTGCTAGAGCCCCACTGAATATGACTGATAGAGTCAGAGCATGAGCTTAGTTCTGGGTGATTCTGTCAGGAAAGTTTTTATGACCTGAGTTATTTCGTCTCTGGCATTGCTCTTTCCTCTTCTAAGAACAGGACTACCAACAAGGAGTGATCGAGCGCAGGGGCTTTCTCACAGAGCATCCAAAGGCGCCTCTGCGTTACTTACAACCTCTAACTCATTCTGGCGTATTTCTTGGTCCTTCACTCACCTAGGAAACCCACTAGAAACACCTTGAGCCCTAGTGATTAACCTGACTTGTGCTCGCATGCGATACCATGAATTATTGTAACACAACTGTACCGTTCCAATCCTGCATTTCATAACTGAGGAATGAAATACAGTACATCTGACTTAGGTGTTTTCTAAGTGAGATAGTTAGAAAAATTATTACTTTCTGTGGGTATTTTTTTGAGAGCAAATGTTTAGAGCAGTTATAATTTAAGAATCTGGCTCTGCCACAGAAAGCCAGCCTCGAGGCTGTCTACCCAAATATTCCATACAGGCTGTTAAGACACCAAGTGTTTTATACATTCTCCCCTTTCCATTGTGAATGTACTCCTTAAATAAGAACGCTAACAGCATGTACCCGGAGAAACTTTGTTGTTCAGAGACTATAAATTTTTTTTAATTAAGAAAATTTAGATAAGCATTACTGAAAGAACTAGGTTGGATACCCAAACTCAACTGAAGGCTGGAGAATTTTTTTTCCTTTAAAATCCACACCTGCTGACCATTTGACATTTTACCACCATCCTTTTCATTCTTGGTGCCCATGAGCTCCTGTAACTGGCATCTCAGATTTCCTAAGGCTTAGTGAAGGGTCTGAAATCTCAGTGTCCAAATTTGTGACACATCTGAAATGCTCAGTTTGGCTCTTGCACGGAGCCATCTGCATTGATTCAGCTGTGCTGCATCTGGGTAGATTGGTTACGGGCCAGGTTTAAAAAACACACACTGGATGGAGTTGCCTTTCAAGAGTTTGGTTGTTTTTGCTTTTTATGGATTTGGCCATAAAATAGTAAATTAGGAAATAGTCTCAGTGGATGAAATCCCTTTCAAAAAATCACCCATTGTAGCCTTGACTTACTATTTGGGAAATTCTTCTTCATAACTAACCAGACATTTTCTTGCTACAATTAATGAAAAAGCCACGTTGCTTTCACTTCAGCATAGAGAGGGAAGTCTTCCAGGCAGTCCTACGAAGCTGTGAAATTATCATGATATACTCATGATCACAGGGCTGTTAGGAGTTTGAATTAACTGGGGATTTCAGGTAACTGATTGCCGGCTAAAAACCCTTCTTCCAAGCAATGATTATACACATTGATAATCTCCCTCCAAAATGTCTGATTTCACTTTCTGGACCTAGTAACCTTCACTCCTCTTTCTGCTGCTCAGTGGTCTCATTTTTATCTGCGGTGAGCAGTTGGGTTGCCCTTCACTGGACCATCTCAAGTACTGGCCACTGACTTTCTAAAATGGAGAGGCTTAAGAAGGCAACCATTATTCCACAGAGCATCCTGTGCTACACTATTTAGAGCCTACCTAGCGCCTCAGGTGACTTTTTAAGACATGTCCTCGTTCATTCAACCTCTTCTTAATCAAATGTTCCCGTAGCTGCTTGACAAGGTTTGGCCTGAATGCAACTCTGAAGACTGATGGGAACTCATCTAAGAAGATGAGAAACTAAAAATAACACCTTGCTTTATACATGACCCATCCACAGGGTGTCTACACGCCCCTGACCCTCCCTCTAAGAAAACACCCAGACCAGACCAGGCTGATTGAGTTCTGCCTCATTGCAGAGCATGCCGCCACTTGTACCCATGTCTCAGACCAAACACCTCGGAGTCATTCTTGATCACTTTATGCCTCTCCTCGAACATCAGTAAGTCCTGCCCCCAGACCTCCGCATTTTACCTCCAGTATATCAACTTCTCACCAACACCACTTGAGTCAACCTTTAAAAGTAACTGTTATCCCCGTCTGTAACAGCTTCCTTCCTGATCTCCCAATTGCTACTCTAGCCTCCTTGACATCCATTATTTTTAGACAAAAAAAAAAAAAAAAAAAAAAAACCCACAACAAAACACCATGTGTGTGTGTGTGTGTGTGTGTGTGTGTGTGTGTGTGTATGATCTCACATTCAGGAATCACCACCATGGTTAACACCTTAGTATATGTCTTTGTGGATCTTTTTCTATGATTATTTTTTAACCAAAGTGAGAATATAATGTCCCTACTGTTTCATAACTTTTCTCCAGTTATAGTATCACCTCTGCATTTCAGTAATTTCTAAAATGTTTCCAATGATCCTGAAATGTCTTCACCGCTATTTTCCCCCAGTCCAGCACCATGCTTCAATCATACCCTCAGCCCAGCATAGTCCTCTTATGTTTCTGACTTACTGAGAAGACTGAGCCAATGTCCTTAACGTCCTTTCTTCACAAAGGAGTCAGACGTTTGTTTCTCTAAATGTAAATCAGAGCAGTTGACCCTCTTTCTTAAACATACTAAGGGCCTTCTACTTCATGTAGAGTGAAATCCAAACTTCCTCAATGGCCTGCAAGGCCCTGGGATCTGGCCTCTGGCCAACCTCACTGACTTGACCTTCTAACTACTCTCCTCACACAGCACCAGTCACAGAGGCCTAATCTCTGGTCCTCGAAGACTCCAGGAGATGTAAGCGGTAAGCTCCATGACAACAGAAATTGTACCTGATTGTTTATCACTGTAGTGCCTCCGATAGGGCCTGGCACCTGGTAGGCACTCAACAAAAATTATCTGGTGATTGAATGAATAAAAAGCTCCAAGACTCTTAAGAGAAGTTTAGGAAAACTGTATGAAAGATAAGCTGGAACAGATTCAAAGACCATCTAGGCCAGTCTTTCTTGTTATGGGTGAGGAAATGGTCAGCCAGAAATGAAAAGGACACATCTAGAGCAAGGCCTACCCAAAAGCAAACAGTCTGCAAACGTGCTACTCTGGGAGGCAGACCACTCATCAAGTGCGAGGCCCAGATTCAAGAACACAAAAGGCTCTGAACGTGCTCAGAGAGAAGTGATATCTGCAAATAAGATTTCCGACAGGAAGCATCTGGGTTTGGAGCTGTTTTCCTGAACTCCGTCTGGACTAGAACTCTGCAGTGCTTGGGAGGTGGACTTGGGTATATGCCTGCACTTTGGGGGAAACCTAGGAGCTGTCACAATTAGACATCTGAACTCTAATTGTCCGGCAATGACCTTGACCTCCACAGGAGCCTGGTATCCCAACTCCTACTATAGTACTTTCCCATACCAATGTTCTGTCCCTGAACTGTGAGTGCATTTTCTTTAAAAATAAAAAAAAAAAACCCAGACACATAATGACCCCATTTTACTCTGTGACACTGGCCCCAGTGTTGGCATGGACAAGCTCACCAGCCTCTAGTCACCATTTGTAATACATCAGGTGCTCTGCTAAGTGGCTTCTATGCATTCTTTCATTTCAAGTTCATAGTACCTCTTACAGGTAAATACTATTCTTGTTCCCATTGTAGTGGTGAGTAACCTGTGCATCAAAGAATTTAGGTAACAGGTCCAAGGTTAACAGCAAAAATCAATGAAGACGTCCTGCTTCAAATCTCTATCTGCCGATCTGCAAATCTTAGTATCTGCTGCCTTCTCTCTGGGATGCCTCGACCCTCCTGGGCCTGCATGTGCCAGCTTCAGCTTCAGCTGATTCTCAACCCCAGGGACCCCTTTATAGCAAATTCCACTGGGGGGTACCTCATTCCTTTAAGTTCAAATTCATTGTCAGACTTAAACTGAGAATTAGGGAATGTTTACTTGATATGTCAGACCTGTCAAGTGACTCAGGAGTAGATCCTGCCTTATCTCCCCCCAAAGTATCGAATCTTGCATTTTTCAAGTCTGCTGGCAGGCTACTCAAGAATATATTTTAAGATAGAGGAGTCATAAGAGCTTGGCTATATGAATAATAACTTCCCCCATATCTGTATTTTGGCATATTCTGTCCTGTGTAAATATTTAGTTATGTTTAGGAACAAGAAGTAGTCATTTTATTTATAACCTCAAGCTTAAGGAATTTCAAAGACCATTTGCTCCTGGGTTTTTTGTAATATATTAATATATCCTTCTCTTCCCTTCCTTTCATGCAAATACAGTCTATACAGATCAGAATCCTGTTTCTCTGATTTAAGGAGGGGGGGTGTGGTTGCTGCAGGAGCAAGAATGGGGAGAGCAGTGGTACCTGGCTCTTTGGCTTGCTGCTTTTGCCAGGTAACCTGAGGCTGGAGAGAGTCACCTGCTCAAGGTCACAGTTCTCCAGCTGGCTGTAGTTACCACTGAGTGTTCGCACTTAGCAAGTTGATGCTAAAACGCACAACTTATTTCAGGGTATGCACCACGTCTTTACCTGGGTAGCAGGCAGTGCTTTTTCTTCTTCTGCCCCAGCTGACTCTAAGAATTGCTTCTCCCAATTTCCCAGGTGCACCTCCCTGGATTCCCTTGTGCTGCACACTGGTTGCTGCCTCCAGACTGGGTTGCCTAGCAACCAAGCTCTGCAGGCTTCCTAATAGACAAAGGCTTTTCCTTCCAGTCCAACTGCTGTACTAAGGCTCATTGTTGATAGGGAACAACTCCTTGCTGAGCATACTCTCTAATCTGGAGGCAGCTTTGGGGACTTGGAGCCAGGAGCTAGAGACATCTCTCCTCAACAGGGAGGAGGAATAGACATTTGAGGACCAGCTCATATTGCATGGACTATTTCCTACACTGATAGATGACTTTGCCTGTGTTTCCACTTGGCCACTCCCCAGACATTACATTACAGAAGTCATTCTGTACAAGGGCATCTGAATTCAGAGAATAATTCACATTGCCAACTTCTTGTCCCATACAAGCCCCAAGGAAGTCATCTAATAATGCAAGATACACAAGCACATTTTGAAATTATTTCACACCTATCAATTAAGTGGCTCAGATTTAAGCTCCACTCAGTAGAAATCCTTGCATCCATCTCACTTGATCTTCACCTTGCACCAAGCAGAGGAGGGGATGGCATTCCCACTTAAAAGAAGAAGAGAGGACTCACCCAAAGGTAGACAGGAAAAAGGAGATGAAGCTTATTCTTTAACACCAGCCTTTCAGAGTCCTCTCCATCCAGGCTCCATCTGGGTGCTTGTTCCACTCTGGGACAGATGCACCTTCATGTGAATGACGATTTGATTTTGGTGGCTTGCCTGCAGAGAAAGGAGGGCAGAGGGCATTTTCTAAATTAGTAAATAAGCTTGGAGAAATGTAACGATTTATTCTGGGTTACTCAGCAAAGCTGTGACCCTCTTATCTTTCTGAATCAAGGCAATCAGCCATTAAACACTCCATTACTGATGACTCTGTGGCTTTGTTATGAGACAGCACGTGAATGCATCTAGAAAGTTATGCAAGCAAAGAATTTTAAAGAGAGATGACTGGCAAAATGCAATTAATACACCCCACTATTGAACAGGGCAGGGTTACCTAATCTTCTGGGTTTTCCTAGCAAAAAACAAGATAAACGTAAGGAGGAAAGGCATTGTGTCTATTTCTTTTGCCTTTGTGTCTTCTGTATGCCTCCACAGAGCCTGACATATAGAGATCGAATCATACAAATGAAGAAAAATAAGGAGCTAGTGCATTACCCAATACAGCAAGAAGAGTTTGTGTTCCAGTTCCTGCCTCATATCATTTAGGTGGACTAAATACCATCACCTTCGGTTCAAAATCCAGATGACTGTTCTGGCATTTTAGTATTGCTAAAACCTGGGACTGTCTTCCAGCGGAAAAATAGAAAGTCTTCCCTGTGAAACAAGACTAGCCAGCCAACTGCAAGGCCAGAATCACAGATCACAAACTGGAGGAACACTGAGCCAAACCAGAAATGTCCTCATAGCCCTCAGTGTTTTACTTCCTCTTTATCTATTCAGTATCATTCCACGCTTGAATACGACGATCATCAAAGGCATTTTGCTTGCCTAGTTCATAACCTATTATTGTTGGGGCAAGTGCATCACAGCATATGGCATAATAGTCAGACGCGTAAAATTCGGGGCCAGATTGACCCAGGGAAATAGCCTCTCCTCTTTCCTAGTGACTGACTGTGTGACTGGTAGCCTCTTCAAAGCAGTTTCCTTGTAAGCAAAAAGGGAATTAGCATAGCACCCATGTCAGAGTCCGGGTGTAAACATTCAATGAAATCATGCTTGTAAAGCCCTTCGCTCAGATCTGGCATACAGGGCCCAGCAAATGTGGGTCATTAATTTTAATAATAATAACAATAGTAATTTAAATAATTACATATTTTATATGTTACATCTTATTGTTTGAGGGATCCACGTTCTTTGGCCGAGGTCCTAGGACGTCCCAAACTTCTCAATCAACTCATGGAAAGAGCCCCTAGTGCATGTCTAAGAAATATATGTTCAAATAGTATTGAACATAATTTACTAACTTTCCAGGTCCAGGGAGGAAATTCTAGAGGGGCAGCAGTTAAGACCTCTTCTGTGAAAGAGTTTGCTGTTGGTACCCCGCAATCTCCCTTCTCTGCCCACCCCCACCCCCCACCTGGAAGGAGGAGCTATTTAGTACACACTGTTCCTGCCGGCCTGCGCTGGAAGGAAACGTACATGTTTTTCCAGCACACATTAGATTTTCCTGACACCATCTGTTCTCCTAAGCCCACGGCACAGTTTGCCTTGCTGTCACAACTCTATCTGAAAATGTGGAGAGGAAATGTGATGAATGATTCTGAGGAATGCTGTTTACCTACCAACCATCCACCAGTGAGTGGTAGGGATGGCGCTGGGTAAGAGCGCAGTCTTACAACGCTGGGATTCTGCGATTAGCCCTATCTCACACATCACAGGGTTGGCATGACACACGGCCCAAAGAAGGTCCAGGAAGGTCCTGCTGCTACAAATCCTACCTTAGCTCTCATTTACCGAGTTCTTAGGTTCCACTGGGCACTATGTTAATTACTTCCACAGATAACAATCTCACAAGGCCCCAAAAGGTAGATACTATTATGGTCCACGTGTCTAGTTGAGAAACTAGAGGCTTGTGAAGAGGAGTTAATTTTCTCCTAATCACCCTGTTAGCAAATGGCAGAGTTGGGATGTGAACCCAAGTTATCTGCTCAGACTCCAGTCCCACCATTAAGAAGTTTTCATCTCCTAGAGTTACGCTTCTATTCTGCTATTGTTGTAACCCTAAGTAGGTACTTACACACACAAACTCACACCACCTGTGACCCTGCCTTGTAGGAGCTCAGTAAATATAACTGGTGGGTGGTTTGTCAAATGGGGACAATGACCAGCATGATCAAATATCTGCCTTCCAAGTCAGGGCCTGTTTGAGAGGGAAAGGGGCCCTACTAAGAATTTTGCTAGGACAACAGCTATAAACTGCCATCATGCTGGACAAATTGGACCACATGGCTATCCTGGTTATAACCCTGTGTTCTACTAGAGCTACTTAATGTTATGAGTTTCCTCCGTGACAAACGCTAGCGACAGCCTTTGAAACAGTTAAACCTGCACACTAAAAATTGGAGCTATCCATCCTAAACACAGGCTCAGACAAAGAGACCATCAAAAAGACAACCTGGCTGTCACCCTGATTTTGTTTTCCCTTTTATAAATGTGCTTGTAATTTTTTTCCCTACTCCTCAGCAGATGCTACCTGATTTGTGCTCTGGCTAATGTCACTCACGTCAAAAGCATTGCCAAATGCAATGAGGCAAAAGTGACACCAGCAAAGATGATGAGCAAGGCCCTGGCTGGTGTGGCTCAGCGGATTGAGCGCTGGCCTGAGAGCCACAGGGTCTCAGTTTAGATCCCCAGTCAGGGTACATGCCTGGGTTGTAGGCTAGGTTCCAAGTAGGGGATGCATGAGAGGCAACCATACATTGATGTTTCTCTCCCTCTCTTTCCCCCTCCCTTGCCCTCTGTCTAAATAAGTAAAATCTTTAAAAAAAGAAAAGATGATGAGCAAGGAGAATGGCAGTTGTCTGCATTTCTGTCCTGTAGACTTTGAATGCATCAAGGAGCATCCGATAGAGAACATCTGGACACGTGAGAAGCCAAGCAGAATGCTGTCACCCCAAACTCAGATCTGGGAACCCTGAAGTGGGCTCCCCCCTCAGGACTGGAGGGCGAGGACTCGGGATCAGGACAGCAGCCTTGGAGCCACAGAAAACTGCAGAGACGTGCTTAGGGAACCTGAGTTCTTGGTCACGCTGTTACTCACTAGCTTTTGACTTAGGCAAATTATTTATCTTAGTTGAGACTCTGTTTATTAACAATAAACACTAAGGCTCCCTTAATCAAAAACATATGACAAGTGGTGTATTTCAAGGATCCATGGGCATTTCGTGGAAGGCAAGGGCAGGAACAGACAGGCCTTCTAGGTAGTGAATAAAGGAGCAAAAAATGCATTGCAGGCCTGAGAGGGACTCCATGTTTCCTTTCACTATTGCTTCTTCCTATCAACCTGCTTCTTTCTCTTCTCTTTTTTTCTCCCTCCTGGTCTCATGGTGGAGGACAAGGTAACCCAAGTTATCATGGTACAGCTCCAACCACCAGGAAAGACTGGTGCTCAGTTCTTATTCTCCTTTCCTTGTCTAACTCCCAGCCAATGATCTGGTTGGCAGCTAGTATGAGCTGTCTTCCCCAGGGCCAAAAAGGCAGACGGAGAGAATACCTCAATTTCAGATACCACACCTGAGGCCCACTTCTATGGCCCAATAGGAGGTGGATAGGTTCCCACTGCATGGGGAGTATTTGTGAGCTAAGGTAACATCTTCACAGGTGTCCATTAGCTTGTGTAACTTCACGTCCTCAACAATCAAACCTGACCTCTCTCCTCTTGTGTGGTTTAAGTCTTAAATGATACCATGTACAGAAAAAAAAAAAAAAAACCTGGAATGCAAAGGGCTTTACCTCTCCCAGGCACTAGCTGTATATGAGATGTAAAGCAATCATATTTAAGCCTATATCCCCTAGCTTCCCAAGCTGTAGTCCTCTTCCCATGGACACGTGGCAGGTCAATGTCATTGCCAGAAAACAAACACAAAACTTTCCTAATGCGAATGTTGTGGGCTTAGAGTTCACTGACAGGCCAGAACCCTCTCCCTCTCCAAGTTGTAATTAATTCCATTGTTTGCATTATGCAAATGTACCTTGTATAATTTCATATTCACACTTATCATTAATAAACTCAGTTGTTACTTCTCTAACAGAGCTCCGAGACACTTAATTATGAGAACTGCAAACAGAATGTAAGGGCTGCAGACCGTGGGAATCCTTCGTGATGCTGACAGATTTTGCTCACGACCTGCCATAATGATTAATATTACTATTAATTTTGCCAGGTGCATTGTCAACATGGGTGCTAAGAAGGAAGGAAGGAAGACTCCTTTGCCCAGAACCAAATTCTCCAAGGACGGCTACTAATGGGGAACCAACATGCACCTCACTCAAGCCCTGACATCATGTCAGTTGATCAACAGAGGCCTGTGATGGGCAAAGTCTCAACCGTGTTGGGACTTAGAAAAGGGCCAGGATGTGAAACAATGTTCTGGGAGTATTTTACTGATAGATGCCCCCCTGCCCTGCAGCTATGTCTGACCAGAACCCTCCCTCCTTCCCCACCCTCCATAGACATGACTTTGTGAAAAGAGTGCCAGGGTCTAGTTGACTCTACCCCCCCGGGTCTCAATCCCCCGCCATTCCAGGGGCATAATTATATCTCCCTCCCTAGCTGGAACTGGCAGACAGGGAATGCTTTGTCAACGAGCAGAAGAGAAGGGTTGAAATTCAAGTTTTCAGGTATGTTTTACCCAAGACGCCCTGAAGTGGTACATGCGCTGGGTAAACACGAGCTATTGTGCATAGAGCCATCGAGAAACTAGGTGGATCCAACATGGGAAGCCCTCTGCAGGTATATGAGGTAGCTGTCAGCTCTAAGTGGACACAGTACAAATTGTTGAGTGGGGGGGGGGTACCATCTGAGAGGGTGAACTTTGTGGAGACAAGGAAGGAAAAGTAATAGAGAGGAAATAGGAAAAGAGGAGGCAGAAGGAGAAAGAAAATGAATAATAACATTGATCAGGCTGAGTTTAAAGAAAATACCAACTTGAGGAGTGGCTGTTCTTTAGACTCTCAAAGGTGCCCGCATGCAAACATACACAGACAGACGTAGGTGCACATTCCCCCCACCCCCAGGGTGCTGGGTAAATCCACAGTCTCCTCATCTTCCTCAATAGGTACAACTCATGTGTCCAGGCACAACATAAACACACTGCTACAAATCACACACACACTCCCCCGTATGTGTCTCAGCAAAGCTGTCTGAGTAAGTGCCAAAACAGAGCACACACATACTTTAAACACAGACGTGAAGACAGAAGCCAGCTGACCACAAGTTAATCAGGAAATCCGAAAGACCTGACGAAGTGCCAGTAGAAAGGTCAGCATGACCGACTCCTGCTTCCTAAAGTGACTAGTAATTTTTCTGCTCTTCTAAAAATAAAACTGAAGATGAAAGAAACTCAGGTAAATGGCTGAGCACTATCATTAGCTGGGTTGGTGCCCGTGTTGGTCCTAGTCAAATGCTAGCTAAAACAGTAAGTCGTAGGAACATAAATCACTGTCCTGTTAGAGCCATCTCCCCAAACGCACATAGGAATCAACCGTGACCCACAATACAAGCACACACTTAACATCTGTAATTATCACATACATCACCCACTGCCATATCCCACCCTGAGTGATTAAATGGGCTTTCAGTTGCATATTTGAAGGCGGCACTGCATAGAGGAAAGGGCCACGGGGTTCACTTGAGAGCCACCATTTATTAAGAACTAACTATGTGTAGACACTGGTCCAACATCTTCACATTCTCTCATTTAATCCTGACAACTCCTCTAAGAAATAAGTGCTATTATTATATCCATTTTGTGGATGATGGAACTAAGACACAGAAATTATGCTGAGGACCTATTATGCATATCATCATAAATATTATGCCAAGGAAAGGGCAGAGCTTCAACTTGAACCCCGGTGGTCTAGCTCTAGAATATTAAGCTAAAATGAGCATACCCATTCCCGTGCCGACTATCAGCTGGTAGCAGCTGACTGTAAAGCCAGTCAATATGGAGCAGGGCAGTTGCCTGCATCGGGGCTTGACTCGAAGGAGTGCTACAGCCAATGGGTGAGCGTGCCTCGGGTGGGAAGGTGAGTGCAGACATGCATAGGGAGTTTTTGAACACCAGCCTGGCTTCCAGAAGCTTAGCGACCACTAACCAAATGTGTGACCTTGCCCACAAATGAAGAGAGAGAAGTGAGGAATCAAATATGACGTCAATCTTGACAACATTTTTATGGGTTTGAGCACCTCTGTGAGGGCCTCCTGGCACACTGCTAAATGGTTAGGACAGCTTAATAGCCTGAGATCATAGATTGTTATCTCCTAGTTTACAACAGGATTTTACAATCGCAGCCTTTATTTTTAACTCTACCCATCCCTGTGTTTATAACTAAACACAACAGAATTTAATGACCAGTGGAGTTCTTCTGTGTGCTTACAATGCAGTGGAGACGAAATGCATGTCCAAAAGTCACGGGACCATTAAAGAAATGGGACTTTCATGCTCAAAGAAATTCAGTGGAGAAGAAAAGGACAGGGCAGTTGAAATTTTAACACTTAATGCTCAAAAGGCTTCACAGTTCTACCAGTCCAACAATGTAGTGAGGTACCCACCTTCCTAAAAGAACATAATGCTCAATACTGAACTCTGAGATGGGTAAGGAGGGTACTCTGTCAATTTAATCTTTACAACAACTTAGAAAACTTATCCAAGGTCACCCAGCCATTCTGAGCAGACCGAGAACGATTATCCCAAGCTGCTAAAGCCAGCTTCTTTCCCATGGCCCCAAGTTTGCTTTGGGAGAGACAGGATGCA
Source organism: Desmodus rotundus (assembly GCF_022682495.2). NCBI lineage: Eukaryota > Metazoa > Chordata > Mammalia > Chiroptera > Phyllostomidae > Desmodus > Desmodus rotundus. The sequence goes on along the minus strand of NC_071392.1, from coordinate 141,453,148 downwards.
CCGAGCATGTCTCAATCTCTCTTATAACCAACCCTACGAGCTGATGGCTGGCAAGAGAGAGGGCTGTGGACTTGAACCTGGGACATCTTGGCACTCAGCCTGGCTCCATTTGAATCATACTCTCAAGTGACAGAATTAACCAGCCATGGAGATGGAGTGAACAGAAACAGGAAAAAATGAAGCTGCCAAAAAATCCCCAAAAAGCCTCATGCAATCTAAGTCTGTGTTAAATAATAACAGCTACTTATTTATTCCTTGCCTTGTTTCAAGAAAAGATTTAAGACCTGGAAAAGAGTTACCATGTTTTACCTGATACTGAGAAAGTTCGATCATATTAAAGAGGGAGTAGACATGACTGCTTGGTAGAAGTTCCAAAACCTGTCCTAAAATTTTTTTTAAAAGATATCTATGAAGTAGTGAGCACCACTAATATCTGAGCTGTTCAAGAAGCAGCACATTTACAAATTGCTCTATAAATGCCTCATGTCAGGTGGCCAGAAGGGACTTAAAAATCATGCATTTAATTAACTCAGAATCATATACATACTAAGGCATCTTGTCATCTTTACTGGGCACCACTTTGAAAGATTTGGTATGCTTTTTTTCCTAAGCACAAGAAGTTACGAGGTGGGAAGGGGAGTGAGGGTTTTTTCCTATTAAAAAAGCCACGGAATTTTTTCTTTAATCAAAATTAAAGAGAGTGGAAGCATGTCACCTTACTAAATGGGCATGATGGCTGAGATCAAATATCACCTACTTCAATCATCATAGGATTTACTCCTTTATTTCTCCCCACATAAAAGCAAAAATATGTCCCACCCAGACCGGCTTCTGAGCTATAGATTGTACTGTCAGCCATTCAGTAAATCTGGACAATAGCAATTTATTTTTCAAAGGTGGGCACGATTAGCCCAGCACCTTGGAACTGGAAGGGGCTTCAGGAACAACCCCATGACCCCATTCTCTCCTGTCTTTAAGAATTCAAAAGCATCACCCTTGCAAAATCAGTCTGCCTCGTCAAGCTATTTGTCATGCCGTTAGCGATCTCATCTGCCCCACCAGGCTGAAGACCTTATTATACTTGGGAATAAAAGAATAAAGCGATTTTTCCTCTGTTCTGCAATTTCCAGATTAAAAAAAAAATCTTTCTGCATTTCAGAAGACTTTATATCAGATTTCTTTGCCTTACTTTGCTGATACAGCAAGTAGGCACAATAGCTGCGTGGGACAATTTTCTAGCCAACTTGCTGCATCTGAGCAACGCAGGATGAAAGATTGTATTCAAAATTCACTATCACAGTCTGTCTGCCTTTCCAGATGAGTAAGATCATGGCTTCCATTCAGAGAAGAGGACAATAAAAATAACAATGGCTAAGAAAATAAAAAAATCCTTTCCTTATAGGAGGTACTGAATATATTTAGAAGCAAAGACTGTGAATAAGACCGTAAGAAAGAAAGTCTAATACTTTACAAATGAGGTGAAAAGGCTGGGTATGAGGCAGCAGAAAGCACAGTGCTGATATTCAGATGGAAATTGCGTTCTGCCTAAGCATATTGTAATTCAAGGACAACAACCTCACTAAGAACAATAATAAAAAAATGTGGCTTAACCAAAACATTGAATGTTTTCAGCTTCTAGACTCCCATTTGAACTGAAAGGGTCTTTAAAGACCACATGACCCAGTGGCTTTCAACTCTGGTGTCATGTTTAAATCCCAGGACAGCTTTTAAAAAATACAAATGCCTGGGCCCCGTACCAGATCCATTAGATGGGCATCTATAGACATGAGAACCAAGCATCAGTGTAATTTTAAAATCTCACCAAGTGCTTCTAATATACAGCCAGGCGTGAGAAAACAAGATGAGAATTGAAAGCTGAAAGAAGTGAAAGGGTTTGTTCAAGATCATCTCAGCACTGGGCAGGTGGCATGTGCTGCCTTCACTCTCAGTGAGTGACTTTTTGTCAAGCCAGAAGACACACACCCAGGACAACATGCACAGAGAAGGTGCGCAGGGAAATGTGCAAACGTTGGGGAAGTTCTTATCTGATTACAGCCAACATCTGAGTAATTGGAAATGTAGTCGCACGGGTGATGCAATGTGTCTTAGTGTCTGTAATGTGCCAAAAATAGCTAAGCATTTAACATACATTTCTCTTTATATCCTGTAACAATCCATTAAAGAAATAAAGACGCTGATGCAGAGAGATAAATTATATTGCCAAGTCCACAAAGCTAATAAATTTCCAGGGATGAATTTAAATCTGTCTCTTTCTCTGAGGTAAAATGTCTATGAAGAGAAATGCACAGGTTTCAGTGTACAATTACAGGAGTTTTGCAAATGGATACACCCATGTAACCAACACTGCAATCGATACGTAGAAAATTCCCCCACTTCCCGTTCCAGTCATTCCACCACTCCTCGGCCATTATGGTTCTGATTTCTATCACCATGAACTAGAACTTCATATAAGTAAAATTAGATGGTGTGTTCTCATTTTTTCTTACTGGTTTGTTCAACATAATTTTGACATTCATCCATATTTTTCCAAGTATCAATAGTTTGTTGCCTTTATGTATCCGAGGGGGATTCTTTTATATGAATATGCCATGATTTATTCACTCATTGCCCTGTTTATGGTCATTTGGCTATTATTGGTAAAGCTACTATAACCTTGCTCAAATCTTTTTGTGACGCTGTATGTTCATTTCTCTTAGAAATGAACTTAGACGTGGATACTTAGAGGTAAATTCTTGAAGGTGGAATTTCTGGGTCAGCAGACATAGGTGTATGTTTAATTGTAGGAGCAACTCCTGCACTGTGTTCTAAAGGGGGTGTTCCGTTATATAAACACTCCCATGAGCAGTAGGAGGGTTCTGGTTCCTCCACTTCCCTCTCCCCGCCAACAGCTGTTGTTGCCACGGTGAAGTGGCATTGCACTGTGGCTTTAATTTGCGTTTCTCTGATAACTGCTGGCATTAAGTGCTGTACGAAAGGAAGTATAGTCACCATTCATACATCCTTTCTTGTGGAAGAGTCCAAATCTTTTGCCTAACTGTATTGCTTGTCTTTGTATTTTTGGCTCATTCTTTATTTATTCTGGATCAAGTTCACTGTAAAATGTTCTCTGCAAATATTTTTTCCCAGATTATAGCTAAATCCTTTTATTTTCTTTCAATGAACATGGATTATTTTTTATAAAATCTATCACTTTTTTTGTCATTACTGCTTTTTCTTTCATCTCTAAAATCCTCTGCCTACCCAATGATCATAAATGTATTATTCTGTTTATTTCAAAAGCTTCAAAGCTTTGGCTTTTATGTTTAGGTCTACAATTTATCCACAGTCATTTTGTGAATGGTGTGAAGTTGGAGTGGAGATTTATTTTTCCCATATGTTTATTCAGTTATTCCAGCACTATTTCTTAAAAGGACTTTCCTTTTCTCATTGAAATGCCTTTGACCTTTTATTGAAACTAATTATATGTGTATTGATCTATTTCTGAACTCTACTTTGCCCCATTGATCAACGTGTATAGCCTTGTGTTAATGTAATACTGTCTTGATTACTATGGCTTAGAAATCTTCATATCAAACAACATAACTCATCTTTGTTCTTTTTCAAAATGTCTTTGAATGCTGTATATGCTTTGTATTTTTATATAAATTTAAAAATGAAATTGTTTCCAAAAAAAATCTTGACATTTTCTTTGAGATTGTGTTTAATCAAAACAATATTGAATCTCCCAGCTCATTAACATGTTATCTTCACCAATTTAGGTCTTCCTTAAATCCCTTAGGGACATTTTAGAGCTGGTAGCAAAGGGGTCTCACAGATCTTTTTGTTAAATTAATCCCTAGATTTTATGGGTATCTTTTATGCTCTTGTAAATGTTGTATTTTAATTTTCTAAATGTCTGCAGCTCATTTATGGAAATACAACTTATTATTTTATATTGCTATTATATTGTCACTACCCACTGAGTAGCTATAATATGCCGGAAACTGTACTAAACATTCTGTACTAAAATCCTTATAGCCATCTATTTAAGACACAAAACAACTGAGGCAGAAATAAATTAATTATATAGACAGGATCATAAGGCAAATAAAGTTTCAAGGTTGAATTAAAACCCAAGTCTTTTTAGTGTTCATTTGTATGCCCCAAACACTGTGCTTTGTTTATGTCGTAATATGGGGGTCTTGATTGTCATCCTGGAGGGTTTAATCGTGCCAGTCATTGGGTTTCTGTAGTAGGTTCTTGAGTAGAGAAATAACATTTTGAAAGAGATGATCTAAGGAGCCTAAACAGATGGGGGTGGGAAGGATGAGCTGGATGGGCAACGAAAGACAGACTACATATTGTCAAGCACCCACGTGCTGCCACCTCCAATTTGACTCTGTTCCCTTAAGTTCACCAAGAATGAAGTTTCATGCCATCACTGGGGAAAAAACAGTCTGATAGTTCTTCAAGTGATTAAACATTGAGTTACTATATGACCCAGCAATTCTACTCGCCATGTACCCAAGAGAAATGAAAACATGTCCACCCAGAAAACTTGCATGTGATGTAGCCAACCCAGTGTCCACCCACAGATGAATGCATAAGCAAAATGTGATAATCCAAATAATGAGATATTTTTATCTTAAAAAGGAATGAAGTGCTAGTGCCTGTATGTGAAAGAACCTTAAAAACATGATGCTACATGAAAAGAGCCGGTCATAAGAGAACATATATACGATTCCATTCATATGCAATGTCCAGAATAGATAAACCTACATAGACAAAAAGTAGGCCAGTGATTGCCTAGGACTGGGAGTCAGCAGAGACAGGGGCGCAATATATAACTGGTATGTGACTTCTTTTTGAGGTGATGAAATTACTCTAAAATAGACTGTGGTGGTAGTTACATATATTGCTAAATATACTAAAAGCCATTGAATTCTATACTTTTTTAACTTTTAATTAAACTTATTGGAGTGACAATGGTCAACAAGATTACATGGGTTTCAAGACCATATGTCGGGACACAAAACTAGCCTCAACAAATGTAAGAAGATTGAATCCAACATTTTAAATGTCTGTATCAAACAGTATATGAATTATATCTTGATAGAGCTATTAAAAGAATGAAATCCCTGGGTTTTTTCCCCAGTACAATGCCAGACACCTAATAGATGCTCAATAAACATTTGTTGGAAAGGCTAAAGAAAGAATAAATTCACTGGCAATAGTCCCCATTGACTCCAGGTACTGGGCTACAAAGAGGGAGAAATATTTTAGGCACACGAATAAAGCAACTCTCTTTCCCATATTTATTCAACCATGTAATAAATCACTCAGAATACCACTTACCATTCTAGGCTTCATTTAACTAAATTCTTTACATATTTAGGGGCTCTTTCTGGTGGTACTGTTGCCATCCATTACTCCTGTCATTTTCAGCACTACCTCACACTACCTTGGGGTCACCTTCCTCCTCCTAGCTTGTTTCTAATAGGATTCTTGAAAGCACCCTTGAGTAGCTGATGGATGAGAATATCCAGGGAGCAGAAAAGGATATGGCTAGAAACTACAACAGAGCTATAAGATCACTGAGTGCAGTAAGTAATCTTGTGTCCCTTGACATTTCTGCCTCCCTAGTTTTCAACTAACAAAAAAAGAAAATCTATTCACTGCATCAGTAGGGAGCTTGCAATCTATATCATAAATAGGGGTTGTTACTGGGGAGATGAGAGTGAGGGGACTCCTCCTCCTCAGTTCTTGCGTTACTTGCAAGAGAAGAATTCAGGCGAGAGACGACATGTATAGTGGAAATGAGGTGGTAAGTTTATTTATGACATACACTTGAGCACGAAGCTGCAAGTGGGCACCCAGCTAGTCTGAGTGCCCCAACTATTGCGGTTTTAGGGGTTTTATGCTTGTAACCAGCTTCTAGATTCCCCCTCCTCCTCCTCTTTCCAGATGTTGGGATTAATGCAGTTTCAAAGGCTTTCTTTCCCAGATAGTGGAAACAATACATACGGGACCTCAATGGTTTCCCTCCTCCTGTGTTATCATGGTTTTTCTTTTGATTTTCAGAACACCTGGCAGTCTTATTGGGCCAGGCTCAGGACTGCTGAATTAATTGGTGAGACATGTCTCCCTTTCGTTCCTAGCCTCCTGTTTTAAGTTCTTTGTTAGACTGCAGTGGGCGGGGCCCTGATTTATTTCCACTCAGGCTGCTCATTCCTAGCTGCTACCTAACAGGGTCAGTGTCTCTTCTTCTTCTTCTGAGAGAATAAAATAGCAGTATCACTGATGCTGCTTGGTTTTTGTTTCTTACTATTCTAAGCCCTTTTAGTCCTAAAAAGTTGTAATAGAAAGGGACCTTAGAAATTCTTTAGTCTTGTGCTTTCCAAACATTAATGTGATTTACCTGAGGGTTTTGTTAAAGTGCATCTAGTCAGAGGCCCCTTGTAATAAAAGGGAAGCACTTTTGCAAAGAGCACTTAGTCTTACTGGCCATTGCTTCCTGCTCTCCTTTACTCCCTCCAGCAAGGCCTCATCAACGTTGCATTTCATTATTGACTACAGAGTCTCCCGCTTCATCACATCTCCTCGCAAATGCCCTCTTGTGCATTTCCTTCCATTTGCTAATGTGAGGAGCAGGGTGGGGAGAGCCGGCCAAACTTCATTTAACCAGCTGGTGTGCAAAGGTCTGGACATCAGTGCCAAGAAACAGGTCCCAGGGAAGGAGGCCAAAAGCCTCCACATCCCATTTGTTTTTTTCAAAGGCCACTGCCCTGGCTGTAGACAGATGTCTGGCAGGCTACATCTGAGATATTTACCCCACGCCTACCCACAGATGGCTTCACCAAGTTCTACAGCATAAACTCCATTTCTTCCCAAAGCTTCTCCATTCTGTCACCAGGAGATCACAGAAGTTAAAGCTCGGTAGATATTAGCATTATGATTTACATCAGCTAACTTCTGAATGCTCACATGCTACACAATGTGCAAAACACGTAAAACACCTCATTTAATCCTCGTATCAACCCTGTAAAGTAGGCATCATCATACCTCCCATCCTACACCTCAGTAGCCCAAAGTCACGCAGCTAGTGAGAAATGGACGAGGTCTGGACATCCAAGCGGGGTCTGCCTCCATAGCCTATGCTCCTCCCCACTGTGTGATAACCACTACCGGAGATGATAATATTGTTATTAAGGTAACAGCGCCAACAACAACAAAAATACAACCACAGCAGCAAGTGCTTTACACGCACAATTTCACTGAAGCCTCACAGCTCTCTGTGGGTTGTGGGGTCAATATCTTGCCAAAGTTCAGGAGAATTGAGCTTAGAGAGGGCCAGTAACTTGCTCAGTGCCACAGAGCTGGAGACAGCACCAGTTCTGCTTGGCCCCAGTACCCGAGCTCTGCTTAGTCACTACCACTGCCATCCTGTCTGAAAGGGAAACGGGCTCAGAGGAGGAAATCTCCGGGCCTATATTTTCAGAACAAGTCAGTTTAGTGGTGGCATCTCCTGAGCCTGGTTACCGACTGCCAGAAAAAGTGCCTTCTTCTTAGCACCATCTGGGAGAAAACACAACCAGACTTCAGGTTAAAAAGGGAAGGAGTGTTCTGAGAAATAGTGGGGGACAGAGTGGCCTTGGAGCCAGAAAATAAGGACTAAGCGATTTATTAGCTGCTTCACTTTGCCCAAGACACTTAACTTGTCTCAAGCGCCTCCTTTTTCACTAGGGAGCTTATTATATGATTCAGAAGCTTTGCCGTTAGGGCTCTTCCAACATAGTGTGTAGGCAAGAGCTAAATTAGGCTGTAAAAGTATTAATTGCTATCATTTAAGACGGAATAGATCTTTATGGGTCAAAGTAGTAAAAAGTGCCTTAATTGAGAAGGTGGCACCTAAGGTTGGCTCTAAAATATGTGAGAATCAGAACTACATTTCTTTTTTACTATAATCTTACTCTGCATCAGATCCTGAGATAGGTAATGTACGTGAATGATTTCAGATTACTCTTAGGAAAACTCATACATTTATTATTATTACTAGTTCCTATTTTAGAGGTATAGAAGTTGAGGCCCAGAAAGATGCGAGGTTAAAGAGCTGGCAGGTGACACAGTCATGATTTAAACTCGGGGATTTTGACTCAGTCACTGCACCTTGCTGCCTCCCTGGGTAGACTGAATGGACAGATACGGGGATGGCTTCAATGAGAGCAAGAGGTGTCCCGGGATGAAGTTTAACTGTTCGCAGCGACTGCTATACGTGCATTCCACAACAGGGAATTTGGTGTTCCGGACACCCTGACATGATAACCTGGTCGTGCCCTATGCTTGCAAGTAGAGCAGACAGCACCACTGTGCATTTCAAAGGGGTGGGAGGATCCTTCCAAGGTCATCCAGGTAATCAGCCCCTTCTCCTGGGGCAGTGCTTCTTCCTTAACCCCTTGTCTTGAAGCACTAGTCAGATTCATGGACATCAGGTCTCAGGTAGTGACCACTCTGTCTACCTTACACATGTCTCTTTTACAGACCACAGATTACGAATAAGGGTGCTGGGACATATTAAAGTTCTTCCACAGACAACAAACCTCATGTAAATACAAGGGATGTGGAAACCTACAACGAAAGGCCTTGGATGACACCCTAAACACGTCACCAAATGGAAACTGAAATGCATGGCCCTGCCTGTCCAGCAGAGCAGTGAAGCTGGAATAAGCCTCGGAAGTCAGCTCATCCAAACCACCCACGTGACAGACGGGAAAACCAACTGAGGACCTACGAGTAGGACGACTTACAGATTCCCCAGATGGAGGTTCTGAAGCACACCCAGTTTCCACACTTGCAGTTTGCTGCTCTTCCTTCCGAGCTGTGCCCCCCCCCCCCGCCCCCCGCAACACTGTGATCACTCACTGTCAAGTCCAACCCATTGCTTCTCCTGTGATTCACCTGCCCATTCCTCTGAAGCCACGACCCCAGGAACCATCACTTTTTAACCCTCCGTCCCTCACTGGGGCATTCTGTTTGCTGACCTTTTCACCCTGGGGCCCCTCAGGGGGAGGCAAGGCCTGGTAACTGACAGGCGCTGCTGTGGCTCTTGCAGGTGTGAATGTCCCCCTCCTACAGATCTGGCCCTGGTTACAGCAGGCAGAATAGGCCCCCTCTCTGACAGGAAGCCAGCGAGAACTTGAAGCAGGACAACTGTCAGTGTGTGGAGAAGGAATAGCCTGCTGTGAGCGGAACGGCTTATCAATGTAAAAACCCATTTGATTTCACATAATGGAGGCTGAGAGGGCTTGGAGTGAATGATGGTGGAAGCTCATTTACATTTTAAATGAACCCACCACTTGCCCAGGGGCAATACTTCCTAATCTAATAGGAAAAACACTGCACTACTTTTTTCTTCCTTTTAAAATCTTTTTCCTTAAAGTCAATAAACAAATATATTTCTGTTCTCCAAAGCTATTACTATCTGTATATCTTTTAAGCATAAAATCAAGACTGTGCCTTCAATGAATGGCTGATGTAAGCCATAGAAGCATTTCCACATGAGTTAATAGACCGAGTGACTTGTGGGATTCTCTACTTGAAATGCAAAGGAGTCTCACTGGGGGCCAGACTCCCGGGCCAGGCCTCCAGCTCCCCTTCCCTCACAGGGGGGAGGGGGAGACAGGGAAATAAACACTGCTTGGCAGGACTGGCTCCACAGACGCTTCAGTGGTTTCCAAGGTAATTCCACAGAGAAGAAACCATTCCCTCCGGGCACCCAAGGCCACACGAACTGAGTGTGTCCCACCGCAAACAGGATTTGGCCCTCAGTGAATTTACATTTCTGAAACAGAACCATTTGAGGACACCAGGGGTCGATTTTATGATACGTGCAGTATATAACTCAATAAAGCTAGTTTAAACAAACGGGATCCAGTGCCTAGTAACTGCTGCATCGAGGATAGCCATCACTATCACTGTTTTTGTAGTAGCTTTATTTTCTACTATGGATCATTTGGCTGCTGTGTGAGGAATGAACTGTTTCAGGGAAGTTGGGGAACAGGTGACTGTAGTACCTTAAGGCAAGAAAAAATGATGGCCTGGAAGAGGTGCCAAGAAGACGGGAGGAAATAGCAGGATTTAGGATACATGTTGAAGCAGAGCACCCACGGTGTGAATGAAACCACTGCGCTGGATGGGATTTCTGAGCAACTGGATGCCTGCAGTAACTCTTACTGAACAAAAAAACAGCAGCTCCCCCAGTAAATGCAGCTGCTATTAAAGGGACCCCTTGAATAGAGACTGTTTTTTTTTTCTTCATACCCACTAGTTGACCCAAGAGCTATTTCAGTTAGAAACCTCTGGGGCTTAAAATTTAACAACAACAACAACAAAAAAGACATTTCTTCAAGCTGGTAGATCTAAAGATTTCCACGTGCCAAGTCTTGAGGACACCCACACTGATGAAGTACAACTTGAAGGAGAGGAAGCAATTTAGGCCCGTGATCCAAGGGATGGGTGGTTGGTTTCCTGGTCCAGTAAATATTGACTGATTAGATCTCGAAATTCAAGTAGAGAATCAAAGTGAGTGAGTGAGCGCCGGTTCACCCTGCAATAAGCAAGGGAACATTAAACCCTCAATTGTAAGGAGGAGACAGCTGCCCAAAGGCATGGAATTCCAGGCCATTTGCCTTCAGCGATTTCCATGCAATGCTCTAATTTAGCTGAAGTGTGCAGGACAGGTAATAATTAGGACCGCAGCGGTCTTGTCCTCCACTGTAATGATCCTCAGGGGGAAATGCCTGAACTGAACCATAATGGATTGATGACTCCTTCTGAAAATAATGGGTTGAAAAGTCCCCCTACCCAATTAGGCATTAAAAATAAAGTCATCCTATATAGGACACTCCAAAGATAATGAGAATTAACATTTAAATCATGCTAACAATATTCCAAGCCGTGCAAATTACTTTATGTGCATTGTTTTATTTAATCTGCACACCTCCGAGAGGCAGTTACCACTACTGTCCACGTTCTGAGACAGACACCGTCCCAGCTATTAAGTGGTGGAGTTGGGATGCACATTCACATGGTCTCATTCTAGAGCAGGCACAAGGTGCTTTCCCAAAGACACTCCCTGTTTTCCTTTAGTCCAGGGGTGTGTAACCTGTCGGCGTCTCTCTGAGCCACACTGGAAGAAGAGTTGTCTTGGGCCACACATTAAATACACAAACACTAATGAAAACTGATCAGCAAAAAAAAAAAGGTTTTAAGTAAATTTACAGTTTTATGTTGGGCCGCACTCATTGCCATCCTTGGCCAGATGTGGACTAAAGTTTAGTCCACTCTGAAGATGTCCACCCTGGGCTCTCTATCCATAGCCACCCTGGGGCACATTAGTCTAAAGTTTAGTCCACTCTGAAGATGTCTTCCCTGGGCTCTCTATCCATAGCCACCCTGGGGCACATTAGTCTAAAGTTTCGTCCACTATGAAGATACCCACGATCATGGCATGTTAAGCCCTGTTATGTCTTTTGAGCGACCTCAATCATTCCCTCACCTGATATTTATTTATAGCTTAACCTGGTATTTGATCAATCAAAAAATTTGAACACAGTGTCCATCAACATGTCCAGCAAAGAAAAATAAAAAGATATATACCTAGTTCTCTGCTAAACATTTTAAGTAGGACATGCAAAGATCATATAGGATTTAGCTTTGAAATATCTTTGAAAATAGGGAAACAACCAAGCAATCTTCTAGAATACAGTCCACAGTAGCACACAATTACATGTTCTATTGTGTGGTCCAGAAAATGTTTACTGGGAGGAATAAGAAAATAATAATACTTGAGAATGAATTCTGAACACCTTCCCAGATGGGTATGACTATAAATCTCCATTTCAGGAACCACCAAAATTATGCCTTGACTGGCAGTGAAGAAATTTGGTGATCAGAAAGGAAGAATCATTTTACCTTAAGAAAAATCACATGCTCTATAGAACTCATAAAAGAATCTCAAAAACTGTTTCCATCTACTTTTGAAATTGCAGAATTATGGAAAAGTAAGGTAATTTGTAAGAGAGAAAACAATGAAATGTGAGAAGGGAAGGACGTGTGGAACCTCTCATCACAGTCATGGCTGTTCCAAAAAGAAGCAATAGATCTCTCTCTGTCTCGTGACTTCAGAACGAATGGTAGGAGAGCAGTAGAGGAAATGTTCTCATATGCATTTACGAATAAGAACACTAGAGTAATTCAACATTCTTTTAATGGTCTGAAACTGGAGGCGGGACACTTGGTTGTTTAGAGTTGTGGGAAGAACTATCATTGATGTGGAAACCCAGACACTCTGGCCCCACAGTATTTTGCTCAGCTGACGTTGAGGTCATTCCTACCATACCCATGATAACTTAGTCCACTGCGATAGTAACCTTATGCCCATACCTATTACATCTCACGTCCCCTCTAAAGGAGAGCAGAATCTGCCCCCCCAAAATATGTCACGGGCATATGGATGATTTTGAATTGAAGTTAGCTAAGACACAGACAGTGAAATGAGACTCTCACCTCCTCTGTGCCCCTGACCCCAGGAAATCTCCCATGTGAAAGCTACCAGGAAGTTAGAAGGCATCCCTATCACCAGAGATAGAGGGGGAATTTAGGTCTGAGAAGACTGTATAAGCAAACCTTGTTACCTCTTCACTAATTTGCTACTCCAAACCCAAACCTTTTTGTTTAGACGGGAAGCAGGGGGACCTTTCTATACTGGTTATGCCTTTAAAGAAGTAAACATAAAGACATGCATGGAAATAGCTTTTGTTAATACTCTGATGGAAAGATCCCAGAGGAAAGAGTGTTAAGCAAGACATTGGGAATCACAAGACAGTGTAGGAAAAGTTTGGTACCTTTTCCAGGACAAACAGTGAGGTACCTAAATTTAAAATGAAAATGGAATTATCTGGTCCTTTCTGCCAAGTGCAGAGTTGCACACCCGTTCATGTGGGTTCCCTTCCCAGGGCCACACCTCCCACTCACAATTGCTAAATACGCCAGGTTCGCAAAGTTTCCCGGTTTGAGTGCCCTGTGTGAATTTGTGTATAAATACCATTCCTCCAAATGTTCCATCTGAATACATAAAATATCCATTTCAGCGCCAGCTACCTAAGTTCAGGGCTGGGGGCACATGCACCGCAGAGCAGCACCGACTCGGAGTCAGTTTGTAGGGGTGTGGATGTGGCACAGGTGTGTGCCGCCCATCGGACCTTGGGGAGCCCCATTTCCCTCTCTGAACCTGCTTGCTGACCCCCAAATTGGGGAAAACTAGACTCTTCACGTTCCTCTCGTGGATAACTGGGAGAATCATATGAGATCATGGGTAACTTTTAAAATCTGTCCCAATCCTCACTTTGAGAATAAAGAAAAAACACATAATCAAAGGCAGGTATCTTTCTGCAAACTCACTCATATTTCTTCTCTGGAATGCAGTGTCCCCATCAGTGAAATGACGGATCAAGACCGAATGATCTTTTCTGTCTGCTCTCATTCTGACTGAGTCTTCGCAGCATTACTACACAGTACTATCATTGGAGCCTGCATTTCAATAGCCAAACCTGTGCTTGAATTGAAACGTGAAACATGGGACTACGACCCAGAGCAGTGACACTTGGCATGTGCGACAACTCCAAGCCACATGCGGCTCTAACTGGGGTCCTAGGACAACGACAGAAATGCGTGTGAAATTTGTGAAATCTGAATAAAGCCTATTAGTTAACAGTATTTTTCTGATGTTAACTTCTCGGCTTTAATAGTTGTACTATATGGTTAGGGGAGGTGATTACATGACGAGAAGCTGGATGAAGGGTTCATGGGAGCTCTGCACTAACTTTGCGACTCTTGGGTAAATCTAAAGTTATTTAGAAATAAAACAATAACTATATCCCGTAAGAATGATCTCAAGTGCATGTTGAAAATGGACATTTCTCCAGCTCCAGAGCCGTGGCAATGACAGCCCTGGAGCAGGGCCCGGGAATCTGCATCCCAATGGGCACACAAGGAGATTCTGATGCAGATTTCTCAGGGATCACACTTGGAGAAACCCCGATCTCAAAGAAAGGCTGATTCATAATAAACCGAGTGACAATTAGAGATGAGTAAATGAACACTGACAACCTGAGGCTATGAAAAGTCTCTCGGGTGGGATCTTGATTTGGGCCCTGCCTCCACCGGTGGCTGTATAAAATTAGACAAGCCATTAATCTGCTGGGCCTCAGATTCTTTATTTATAACGTAAGAAGGTGGATCTATGAATGGATTTCCAGTGGTCTTTCCTGTATGGTACATACAAGGAATGTCCAGAGTGGTAAATAGTGGTCCCTACAACCAGCCATGGGCAGCCACCAGGCTCTGCCAGCCCCTCCGCAGATTCCTTTCCTCTCATGGTGCTGCCTGACAGCCCTGGGCTCCGTGAAGTGCCATTACCAGGCATGCAAGTGTCTGGCCCTGCACTGAGCTAAACAGAGCCACAAAGGGAACGTAACCATGCTGAAAAAACACAGCCCCAGTAACAAGGTCAGCAGAAGGGGACACCAGATTCTGAACGTGCTTTACTGTGTGCAGCAGCAGACTGTAGTGCCGACTTTTGCTTTGTGAACTAGACATCCGAACTTCCATCTGTGGAGACTCTGGGGACAGTAAATGAGGTCTTTGGCTCTAAGCCTTTCATTAGAGAGCAGTTTTGTACCAGATGAGGCCACAGACTCACAGCTACTATGTCTCTACAGAGACCCTGCCCAGAAGAAGGAGAAAATGCATTTAAGTCAGCTCAGAGCCATTGAATTTAGAAGTGGCCCTGACTAGAGTCACGGATTGCCCCTGGCTTCTTGCTGCTAAGCATGTGGTGCCCACACGCATTAGCATGAGCACATACTTCCCACATCAGGGGGGAATGGGGCTTATAGCCAAGTAAAAACTCCTATAGGGCAGATAACACGTTGACCTCATTCCATTCTAATTTTCTTGACCTGACTTGCCAGTTTACATAGATAAATGCTTTTTAATGGTACCTATAAATCAACTCTAAATTTTGTTTGCCCATACAAACAGTATATCAGAAGAACATTCAACACTATTATTTTCCGAGTGCAAAAATGCTACTTGTTATTCCAGAGCACGATTCTATGGCATATTTAACTTCTGTACATCTTGGTTTCCTCATTTGTTAAGAGAGCTAATAACATCTACAAAATTTAATTTGCATCTTGACAATAATCCTATGAGCTTTATTTTACACGAAATTACCCACATATGTATGTAAAAGGAAGTGAGCTTAAATACCCAAATTGGGGTTCAGGTAGTCAGGGCAGGAGCTGGGGTTTAAACCAGACCCCGCAACCCTAGAACCCACACATGTGCTAGAAGGACTCCAGCAAACCACTGTCAACTCTGGTGCTTTCCTGAACGCCAAGTGAATTTATGTCTCCAAAACATAAAAAGAAGGGAAAATTGGAGGGAAATATGGTATGTCTCTTTTATATCTGTTTTGTCAGTATGCTAGTTCCTCATCAAGCCTGGTTTTCTTAGAATGAAATGTGTTAGCTACGTAGGGAGAGTCCCCATGACTTCTGGGAACCAAGATCCGCCCCATAGTGAAGTAGAATGAGCAGAAAGGATTCTACCAGAACCCCAGCCATTAACTTTCCTATCTCTATAGCAGCCCTCGCCTTCATTCCGCCAGTCTTGGAAAATAGCCTACTGTGGTATTCCTTCCAGAAGCTGCTCTCCCTTGTTCCTTTTTAACCCTTTGGTTACATAATTTCAACTGCAGGCTGAACGACTTCAACGAGATGTCCCATAACTGCCTGAAACATAGCTTGTCTAAACTTACTCCCTCTGCTCTAAATTGCTTTTTCCTACCAACATCCTCCATTGCACCTGGTGGTACCACAGGGCTGTTAAGTCAAAGAGTCATCCCTGACTTTCACCGTTCTCTCACCTTTACACGCAGTCTAATCATTCTTCTAATCAACTCTGCTGACTGCGGCTTCCAAATGCTTCTTCAGTCTGCTCCCTGTATTCTCTGTACCTTCCGCTGCTGCCCTGTTTCTGGACAGGACTCCTCATCTGGACAGACTCCTGATGATATCGCGGCCTCTGCTGGTTTTCTTCTAATCATTTTCTGCATGGTCCCCCGAGGCATTTATATAAAATGAAAACCTGAATGCATTGGTGCTTTGCCTAAGACCCTTCACTGGATACCTGTTGATCTTTTTCAACCTGTTCTCTAACTCGAGCACCACACCTACATAGAAAAACTTAATTCTTGGCTTTCTCTTTTAAGCTTCAAAAAATTCACATCTCTGTGTAATTCTCTATACGTGCCTCGTACCTTAGCTCATATGATTTCCTGTTAATGAAACATCCTTTAACTCCTCCCTTTTCCCATGGATAATTCTTCACCTAACTTCCGTTTTACTTAATTTATCTCAGACACCACCTCCTCCAGGAAGACTTCCATAAGCAACACCCTTGTTACCAAACTAGGCTAGACTTATATTCTGTACTCCCATAATACCCACCATATGATTCCATCATGGTCCTGAGACATTTTATTATAACTTGTCATTCTGCATCTTTTTTCTTCCACTACAATCCATTTTTTAGAAAGAAATAGGCAAACTATAGCCCAAATGCAGTCCACCCCGTCTTTATAAATAGAGTTCTATTGGAAGAAAGCCTTGTCCACTGATAGACGTACTGTCTATACATATTGTTTGTATGCTTTTGCACTACAGCAACGAAGTTGAGTACATGTAACAGTGACCCTATAGCCCAAAAAGCCTAGAATATTTACCATCTAGCCCTTTGCAGGAAAAGCCTCTCAATCTCTACCTTAGAGGGAAGTAACTTTTGGCTCCCATCATCTTATCAAGAGCTTTTCCATAAGGTAGTTTATATTGGTAACAAATAAATGTTACCAGATTAATAAAGGTAGTTCTGAAATTCCTCAGTCTACTCCATTAACTGTTGATCTACCAATAGAACCTATCTGAGATCGAAGCATGACATTGAAATATTGAATGTTCCTCTAGTGACAGAAGGGCCCAATGTAGGCATTTCAGCAGTTCCTCCTTAGGAACTCAGTTTTGACCATTATTTTTATAGTGCGCTCATACTGCGCACGCCTCAGTCTGCTCTGAGAACATTACAAACTCGTGAAGGGACAAGGTCTTATTTGTAGCCAGAAAGTCAGACATTCTTCACTGGCATTTTTCTATTCACAACTCATGAACCTATCAAAGCCAGATTTTCCTAAAGAAATAATTACTTTCAGAAATATTCAGCACTGTGTGTCAAAAGGTCCAGGAATGATTTCTTCAAGGGGGGAAAAATAGGGAATTTTTCTTCACTGATCTGTATTTTGATAAGGCAGTTTTGTTTGAAAGAATTGATATCAGCACACTGTCCTACAGTCACAGTAAATTTGGGTCAATTTACTCAATGAATTGTTGCTAATGTCAACATTTCTCCCTACATCTAAATGCTCTTAAGCATCAGAAATCCCAACTGCAGAGAGGACAAACAATAAAAATACATTGCTAGTCAGAGGTCAGAGCACAGTGACAAGGAAGTAGCGAGGACAGCTTTCTCTCTCAGTGCAAAATAATAAACAAAAATATATTTCTGCTTAATATGTTTCAACATGAGGGAACACCAGAAGAAATCATTGAATAGATCGCCTAGTGCGTCACTCAACTCAACAATCAGGACAGTGAACTTTTAATCTGCATCCTTGTTCGCTGATTCAAATCCTGTTTTCCTATGGAAACCATAAATATCAATTCTGTGCCCAAATCTGAGATTCCCCTGTTGGCTAACCCTGTCATGATTAGTTCTAAGTAAACATTTAAATTTAGGAAGAATGTATCTTTGAATACAGCTTCCACCAGGGTGTAAAAGAACAGGGAGTGAGTCTACTGACCGAGTTCAAAGTTTAGCCACGGGCTCACTCTGTACCTCTAATTATAACCTTGGGCCTCATTTTCTTGTTTATATAATAAAAGAAGAGCTAGTAACTTCTATAGAAAGGGATCTCATAATCTCCTTTCTATAGCCATTTGCTTTCCATTTGTCCCCTCAATGTTTTCTTCAAAGCATTCAATTTGCCATTCTGCCCACATTAGCCCTGACTCCAGAAGAAATAAATCTGATAAACTCGTTACCATTTAGGCCAAAGGCCACAAATTCAAATGCCTGCAGGTTAATAAACTTATCATAATGCTTGCTGGGTATACAAAGACGTGTACTAAGCAGCTTGTCCTTCAGCCAAGCAAAACACTATCTAGATACATTGCCTTTGAAAACCTGTAAAGATATAGGTAATAAAGTGCTTAGGCAAAACACCTGGAGTAGTTGTAAAACTTTGAAGCCACCAGTTTGCCTTTGTTGGTTTAATCTTTGAGTACTTTATACTAAATCCCTCTTTTCTCTTTCACAATTAAAACAGAATATTACTAGGCAGGTGAAGTGATGTTTGGCCATAACTCATTAATGATTATTTAAATATGGTCTTCCTATCAAAGACCCTCTCAAATTCCATCTTCTACATCTAATCTTTTTTTCTACCATAATATACAGCCTCCCTCTCTCTGGCTTACATTTCTATTACATTCACTGCACCTCTGGGTAAAGAAATTAGCATTTTCTGCTTTGCAGTGAATGTGTATTAGGTAATAAAGTACTTCTTCCACCTTATTTTATATTCTGACATCAGAGATTGTGCATTATAGCACTTTAGCTCCAATATTATTTAGAACTCTGACTTGAATATGTCTAAATCAGCCCCAAAGAAAAGAATTCTAGAAATGGACTTGTATTTGTTCACTTAAAATAACCATGCATAGTGACTATTTGGGCCCGACTATAAACATAGTCATCCCCACCCTTAGCGACTCCACTCCTACGTTTCCATGAAGTAAACATTCTTGTGCCCTGTAGGGTTCAGTATCCCTTATCCACGGGATTTTACTAGGAAAAAAACAAAAGTCAGACACTGGATAGGAAAACAGTCTGCCTGGGTTGGAAGACGATGCAAGAAACAAAACTTTTCAAACACGATAGAACCCTGATTCATGTCTTAAGTGTTTTTCCTTTCTTAAGTCCCTGTTTACTAGAAGTTATTGTCAGGCTGTGATTAAACATATTGATTACTAAGTCCTCCCTGTTAACAAGACTAACTATCAGTCCTCCTAGAGAAAGTCTGATCGCCCTATTGTGAAGGCCTAAGTAATCCAGACGGTTTTGCCCAGATTCTTGGGGTTTGTCTAGAACCACGGACAGCTCCACTTACTCATCCACAGTGGCCTGTACATGGTTCTCCCCAGAGGTGTCAGCAAGCATCCTTTGTCTAGCGGTTGTCACAATCCTGAGTATGTATTTTTCTCTCCCCAAAGAGCTACAGTGGCATTTTCAGATGCGGTGTCCACATTTCACGTGCCTTAAACTTCCCTCTGAGCCACCACTGAGCTACACAGCAAGCTCTTGATGAACCACCTAAGTCGATGGCAAAAGATAATTGCTGCCAAATCTCAAGAGAACCTCAAACTTGGCATCTTCATTTTTGCCTAGTGACAGAGTTTTTATGGGTCATTTTTGCTTGTTTTAAGTATCATCATCATTATTAGGGGTGTCATTGCAGAGGAAAAGAAAAGAAAAAAAGGGGGGAAAACCTGATCTCAAAATTATCATTGGCAAGACTTAAGATTTTAGATTTAAAAAAAAAAAAAAAGAACTGTTAAGAGTTTTAGTGGGAAAATATGTGCTGGTAATGACTGGTTTGTTTCAATAGGGAAAAATAATTCCAGAATCTATGGTTACAGATAGAACAGTGGCATCCCATTGTGAGATCGCAAAGGCTCAGCCCTCCCCATCATTTCCGTGATAGACCCGTAAGGTCAATGGGACTCTGTCCGCCTCCTGCATCTCTCGTTGAAGAAAAGAATCAGTTTCCCTGCTGGCCTCTACAGATCATTCTTTCCCCTTGCAAAAGGGTCCATTCGCAAGGTTCTTTTTGTTCAAGGTGTTAATAAAGAATCTTGGTGAATCCCCAAGTATCTTTTTATAATTTAATCTGAAATTACAGGGGAAATAACTGAACTGCCACCACATTTGCATACAATTAAGAAATTAAGGTGGATTAGAATGTTCATTAGATATTTCAAAACTGTGTACATTATTTAATATTATTCAATGTGTAAACATAAAAAATGCTCCTTGCCCAATCTGCTCATGAATGTGACTAAAAAGAGAATGTGTTTTAGTCCTGAGGCTAGTACCAGCTCATTATATAACACTGAATAAATGATGCCACCTGCCTGCAAAAGTCTCTGCCTTAAAATGACAGATTTATCCCTGGCCGGTTGGTTGGGCATCATCCTGCAAACCAAACAGTCAAGGGTTCAATTCCCAGTCAGGGCACATGCCTGAGTTGTAAGTTTGGTCCCAGGTCAGGGCACATATAAAAAGGTAACCAATCAGTGTTTCTCTCTCACGTTGATGTTCTCTCGCTTTCTTTCTTCCTCTTTTCCCCTCTTTCTAAAATCAGTAAGCATGTCCTCAGGTAAGGATTAAAAAATAAAAATGAATAAAATGACAGGTTTAAACAAAATGAACCCCAAGAATTCTAGAATTCTGAAAAGTAGCAGTTGCTGGTCAAGTCATTTTAAGCCTCTAACTCTCACTTTCCTAATTCATGAAGATAAAATTTATAAAATATATCCTCTCTACCTCATAGATCAAAGGCAGATTATTACCATAAAATTCCAGAATTATATTTTCTTTGGCAGAGACGCAGTCATCAGTGGCCAGTACTCACGGCCAAGAGGTGTAGGAGCTCTGGAGTTAGACTGTGTTCAAAACTCAACACTGCTATAGGAGCTCTGTTGATTTACAAGTTACAAGCGAGTAATGTATAATCTCTCTTAGTATAAATTCCCTCTTTGTAAATAAGGAGGAGAAGAAAAAGAAGAGGAAGAGAAGGAAGGTGGTTGTTACGAGCATTAAATGAGAAAATCTATCCAAAAGACTCAAAATCCCAAATAATTAACAACTCTACAAATGGTATCATCTGCATGGTAGGGGTGAAAGTCAAGAATCTAGGTTACAATGACCCGATCAGTAGCAGCAGCAACTTCTGCAGCTGCATCAGTCACTGACCGCAGACTGGGGACTGTGCTGAATGACTTATATGTACTGTGTCCTCTTCGTTGTTACTCACGCCCCTCTTAGCCACTTTACTCTGACGAGCATCTTGCAAAGACAGATCAAGTCAGGATTCTTTTATGAATAAAATGATCTTATCATTAGTGAATACGTACTTTCATGTGCCCTCTCTCAGTTGTTTCTAGAAACAACCCATGCTATTTATTGAAGTTATTTTTATTCCATTTTGCAGAGGCAGAAACCATCAGAGAGGTCCCAATGTTAGGAAGTATCAGACCAAATCTTTTGATCTGAAGCCCAGTACTCTTATCTTTCCACCTGGCCCCCTCTCATTGCCAGGACTTGCCAGGCGAGCAAATGACCCAGGGCTGACTCCCGCGGGGCACTGGAGTGGCGTCCCACCAAGAAATATGAATACATGGGTGGCTGCATGTCTTTTGGGTCCCTTTCCTGACAAAAGTATATCCTGGCCAAGGAGTTCTTTTATTTATCAGATGCCAGAGGGTTGAATTTTTATGTAAGCTTAGTACTGGTTTGGCTGGCCAGGAGAAGGCCAATAAAAATTGCATGAGGTTTGGAGTAGGTTGGGGGTGGATGGCAGCAGTCTCCCCGCTGACTCAGCCTTTGCTGCATGAAAGAGAAAGCTGAACCTCAGCGAGGCTTATGTGCTTCCTGGAGGAACTCATCTGACACAGATATAAACGTTGGTATGAAGGGAAATTCATGAGACTGCAAAGGCCAGAGAAGCTGACCGTTCACTTTGGTTTTTTAAAGACGCAAATGTGGGAAAATAGCAACTCTCTTTTTTCCCTTTGTTCGTTCAAGATATATTCATACCCCACTTTGTATCCAGACTTATGCCAGGCACCACGAAGCACATGTAAGAAACGTATCATAGTCTTATGCTTCAGGAGTTTGATATTTTAAGTACCAGTGCTGGGCCGTGAAGAATAGAAAGAGATGGTCCTGACCATGAGGAGCTCACATCGAATAGGAGAGCAGATGTGATAAGAAACTACGGTTCTTCTGTGCCGGCCCCGTCGGGGGCAGGCTCTGACAAGTGCCACCGTAGAAATGCTTAAGTACCTTGACAGGAAAATGCAAGGAGGGAGAAGTTCTAAGGAGGGTAATCATGGAAGGCTTTACAAAGGGGATAATGTTTTAGGAAGGTCAGTGATAATATTTGAATATCAGTATTTCAGGGGAAAAAAAATGAGGCTCATAAAAATGCCAAGGCTGAATAGCGGCAACTGGTCTCCTGCTCCAAAAACATCGCCTGTTCTTTAAGATAGCATCTTCATGGGAGCCGCTGGAAGGTAACGGAAGTGGGACGGTGGGAGGGAAGGGATCCTTGCTAATGTGGTAGGGCAAAAGCGGAACAGTGAGGCCTTTGGGAGCTGGTGCTGGGGGCCAGGCACTCCCAGCTCCGAACCTCAGCACCACCGTTTCTTAGACCTGTGAGCTTCATTACTTCCATCACAGTCTCTAAACCTCAGTTTCCTGTGCTGTGAAAGGGGGTAATACAACTGAGTTAGGGTTGATGGGAACATATTAGTAGGCTTGTTAATAATATTTCAAGTGTGAAAGTGCGTGGTATTTAGAAGACAAAGAGCAGGAGTCCTCACTGACGTCCATGAATTGTGCCAGGAAACAGTGAGTGATTAGGTTTATGGGGATAAACAGTGGGCAAGAAAGGGACACATAGCTCAATTTGAGTTGAATTATTCCACTTGATATTCAACCTTTTTGGGAAATGTTCCTCCTTGCGGGTGAGCTTGTATGTCGTTACAGCTCAAGACCAAGTAGAAAAGAACAATAGTCAAAAGTAAACTTTATCCTGGGCTTATTTTGAGCTCTGTGGTTGATGGGTTTGCCTTTGGAACAAAAGCCAGTCACTGGCCAGAGTCATTTGCATTTAAATAAGAAGGCATGAATTTTAACTAGCCTTTGCCACCTAAGCTATATCAGGGTGCCCTCTGGAAAAAGCCCTGAAAGACTTAGCAAAGATGAAAATTTCAGTAAATTGAAACTGTTATTTGGGATGCTCTTCCCATTCCCGAAAACCTGTGAGGTATCTTTGACCCCACTTTCTCTCTTATCTTGCAGCCATTTCATCAGAAAACTCCATCAGCTCTCCCTTTAAAATGTGTCCGGAATCTGACATGTATCACCCCCACCTCCAATGCCACCACTTCGGTCCATCACCTCACACTGGACCAGGCCAGTGGTCTCTGAACTGATCCCCCCTTGCCCCTGCCCCCCCCAACTCTTTTCCACACAGACACTAGACGGATGGCTCAAAATCAGATCAGATCACATCACCTTCGCTCAGATCCCCAAAGGCCTCCTGCTCGCTCAGACTGGAAAAGAAAAGTGGGCAAGTCTCCTGATCTGTCCCCACTACTCGGCCCTCTCGCTGCCCAGACTCCTTTCTCCTGCTCTTCAGGCTCCTTCCATCTTCCAAAACACCCAAGCACCAGCCTCCGAGCCTTTGCACCTCTCTCTTTTGCCGGACCGTTCTCCCAGGGAGCTCACAGCTTACTTGCTCACCTTACTCAGGTTCGAATAAAACAGCAATAATAAGTGTCCCTTCCAGACAAACACAGCTGAAAGAGACCGAGTCCTACTCTCAGTCTCTTCCCACTCTGCTTTTCTTTTTCATAGCATTTATCACCATTTGATGGAGTAAACATATTCAATTACCTCTTCCCTGCCCCCAGACTGACGCTTCAGAAGGACTAACACTTTGCTTTGTTTTCTACTGTATCTCCAGCACCCGTTATATATCTCAATACAGTTTTGTTGAACAAATACCATCAGTCAGGCTTAGGAACAGAAATGTAGTAACTGCCTCCCCTCACCAGCCACCTTCAGCCTCGGAATCTTAAAGACACCAACCATGTAATGCAAAAATCTATTTTAAGATATGGCTGTTCATGGACTTCACACTAAAAGGAGATGCTAAAAAATGGAAAAGCTTATTAATGTACAAATCAATGTTGAATGAGCGCTACAATATCAAAAACATCCCAGGTTATTGGATCTTACAGACCCTCTGTTGCTTTTTATTAAAAGTAGAAGAGAAATTTCAAGCCCCAAGTTAAAGATGAAAAAGAAAATAAATAAAACTGAGAGCTCCTAGTTTAAATAGCCACTTTGTAAATATAAAATCTATTTTTACCTCATTAAAAGTAATGCTCACCATTTACTATAAAGTTACTACTATAGCTATTATTCCCACACATTGCTCTTTTATTTGGCTATATTTTATTTTACAAATGCATTAGTCTACAAAAGCATTGAAAATTGTGAAGGTATAAAAAGGTACATAGCCAAACTATTTTGAAATTGTTTTAATTTACCATATGATTAGGGGAGAAACATGTAGTTTGAACTCATGTCTCTACATATATGATTGCTTTGACTGAGAGCAATGTAGGTATTTTCGATTTTAAAAAGTGAGTCAAAAGATATTCGGTACATAATAGTAGAGGTGAGACTTGGACACAGAAAAAATTGTGAAGGTTGGTTGTGAATTACCAACGTTTGGAAAATGTTAACACATAGTATTTTACTTTGCTCTTGCAGAAATCCTTTGAGGAAGGTATTATTAATCTCATTTCTTCTTTAGGACAAAATGCTGATAGAGAGACCTGGCAAAGTACTCAAGTCCCACAGCTAATGAATGGTAGAACCGAGACTAAAACCAAATCCCCCGACTGCAGTTTGCATGCTTTCCACCGCCTGTCATAACCAGAGGCCTCTTCACACCGAAGAAACGGCAATGGTTACCAGGGATTAGACTAGGGTTGCAGACTGGCAAGCCAGTATCTGGGTCTGGCCCATGGAAGGGTTTTCTTTATCCCACACTGTAGTTCTTATAAATTTGATCTTATAGCCAACATTGTTACAAACCAAGAAATTCCACATTTAAAAAAATATGTCTTTGTGGATTCACTTCAAAACTCTGGTCGGTCTGACAACACACAGCTGCGACCAGCCAGAAGTCAGCTGCGGGTGGGTCCTGGGAATGTGCGCATGTTCCCCAGAGACGGACAGCGTCCCCAGGTGGCCAGCTACAGATCTGGGACTCGACTGGCGGTTAGTACAGGCATTTTTGAGCTTTGAGACCACTGGATTATAGAAGAATTAGTCCATAATTAATGGGGTTCTAGTTCTTCTTTTGAAAGTTGAACAGAGTTTAATCAAGTTAAATTAATAAGACCACACAAGCTTACCTCAGCACCTGAGACAAAACTGGTACTACATGAGTACCAGTGTACTTCTGTCCTGTCTACTACTTTCATTCCCCTGTCTTAGTGGAAGGGATTTTCTAGGAAAGACAATAATTCCCAGAGAGCGATCCATTCATCACTTGCATCAGAGCGATCTGCAAAGCTTGTTAAAATGGACATTCTCTGGGCCTCGGTTTGAGATGCATTTGCTACATCTTGCGAGAGAACGTCTAGACCAGGGCCTCATCTTTGGGCCACCTCTGGAGCCTGGTCACCTCCAGCTGGAGCTGAGCTCGCAGGGGCCGCGCTGACATGGAAGGCGAGGTATCTGGTGCCCCTGGAGCTGCACTACATGGCAGCCCTGGCCGACTCCCACATGACTGGGTTTCTGGGAGTCCAGACAAAAAGGCCAAGACAAAAGTAAAAACATCTGTAGGAAAATAAGAAAAACTCAGACACACACAGACATTTCTAGGGACAAATGGAAGAGAAATCAAACCTCTGAAACAGGTTCAAGCAGCGGTGACCGCAACCTGTCACGTGTACCAGCAACTGTGAGGGAGGTCATGGCTCATCAGGCCCAATGACCTCATCCCGAGCACCGCTTCACAAACCTGCTTGTGAAAGTAAGTTCCCCAAACATGTCGGGCACACAAGTGAAATTGTTTTTTCTTTTTGGAGGAAGTAGAAATAAGTCCAAAGTGACTGAACATAAATTCCAAAAAGCAACAACGAACCCTTCCATGGCAAGAGAGGAGGCCCCTCGTCCATCACGCCTCCCAAGTCCGAGAAATGAGCACAGGCCGCAAAGTGTCCCGGGGTCTGTTGTTGGAAGCAGTGCTGCAGGACCGGGAAGGCGGACACACTGAGGCTCCTTCTCCCTTGCGATTCTAGCCTTCTGTTTCTACTTTAGAATAATGGCGGTCCTCACTCCTGAAATTGGGTGCTGCTTCTGTGCTAGCCACAGAATAAAGTCCGAGCCAGCCTTTCATATGTTGATGGTTTCACCGGAGTAAGCCCTAAAGGGGAAGTTATACAGTGGGTAAGCCACGTCATTTACCCATTTACTGCCTTCCTATCACACGGTGTTATATCAGCGTCAGCCTCACAAAAGTACCAAACCTGCTTCTTACCCTCACTAATCAAATATTAAACAGTAACAACAATGCAATTTGTTAAAAATGCAGGTAGTTAAAAAAAACAATCTTATTGCGTGCTTGGAAGCACCATGAAGACATCTCCGAGGAATTAAGACCACACAAAGACTGTCATGGTATCATTCAGAACAAATCCAACTTCCGGTTTGCGTGAACATCCACTGCCCCCTGGTGGTCGCGTGAGGCCACTGAACAGTGTCCACAGCAGGAGCAATGCTCAGGCACCCTCTATGGGGTCCAACGGGCACTCGGCATGATCGATGGTGCTGATTTATGAAGCTGCTTTTTCCCTGCTCACATGGCAATTGCAATAACTTGCAGCAGTAAGCTTGTTTGACAAAGTGAAAATCTCAGAAACGTAACATTGCTTCTCTTAGACACGAACAATCTTCCCTGTTACTAAATCTTTTCATTGGGTCATCACAGATACATACACTTATCAACAAATACTTATTGATTGCCTCCTAAAGAGTGGAGGATTTTTCTGGACGTTGGAGATATCTATGGGACAAACAGATGTGATCCTGCTGTCTAATTTGTGTTCGCTATTTTGTGAGCACTGGGGCTACAGACTGGGTCCGGCAGAAGTAAGGCCTGCTTCAGTGTGGTTGGTAGGGCAATAATATGGGTGTAATAATTTATAGCTTTAGTTTGAACATTTCACCTAAAATGTCTTATGGTGTGATATTGTTATGTTCCAGAATTATATGCTTATGACTTTGTAATAAAAGATTTTGCAATTAAAAAGGGGTGTTATTTGTGCCAGACCCTGTGTATACTAATAATGATCCTAGCCGAAGTCTGCTGAGTGCAAAGAAGAGTTAGTTCCCGATTCATAGTGAACCCCCTCACAGATGTGGGAAAGAAGGCAAACAGGCGTGGTCTTACCACTATACTGCTCTGCCATTTCCAAAGCACAGCCTGTGTCGGGAGCGTGGGGCGGGCTCTGAAAGACCACGGAGCAAACCCTCCTGTTTGCAGTGGCAGCAGAATAAGGTTGTGATCAAGAGTTCCCGTGTCCAGGACCCACGTTCCAGCCGCACAGGCTGTGCTAGTCACCCCACCCGCCTGAATCTCCTGGGTTTGATGAAGATTATCGAGTTAATCTGCATTTGTAGTCAAATAAAAAGGATCAGGTAGTAAAGTGCCCAGTCAAGCGACTGGCGGGGGGACCTCCGGGAGGAAGGGGCAACAGAAAGTTGTTCCATAAACCGCTGCTTCTTGTACTTCTGCTTTTCATTTTGATCTAGAGGGGAAAATCTGATTTTCATACTCTTGCAGAACAAATAGAACGGTGACTTTCATGTCACATTGTACTTTTGTGATCTTTCGAAAGGTCTGGCACCTTCCCAAGGACCCCATTTTTCTCTCCCTTTGCACACTGGAGCGTGTTTAGATGTTAGGCCAGGTCAGCAGGGAAGGGCACGCAAGGGTGCCCGCTGCCCCGATACCAATGCTGTGCTTAAGGTCACTGACTCATAATCAGATTCAGTAACTAT
This sequence comes from Desmodus rotundus, assembly GCF_022682495.2. Lineage (NCBI taxonomy): Eukaryota > Metazoa > Chordata > Mammalia > Chiroptera > Phyllostomidae > Desmodus > Desmodus rotundus. The sequence goes on along the minus strand of NC_071392.1, from coordinate 141,425,044 downwards.
TTTTTTAAATCCATGCTTTAATAATATAATTATTACTATAACACTTATTACTTATTAATAAGCAATACTACTTATTACCACTATTTAGTAGTACCGCTAGTAGTAGTAATAGTAGTACTGTTATTATTTCTATTACTTGGAGCAGATCTGCTTAAAAAGGCTCTCAGGCAAAAAATGGTAGCCCCCAAATCCATAAGCTTGGTTCAAAGCATGCTATTGTATTTCCAGATCGATTTGGACACGGCCCCTGAGAAATTGATGGCATGTAGAGTCAGGACACAAACCCTAAGAAAAACCTGCCCGGTCACAATGAGTGACAGAGTCGGGGCCACCACAGGTGTGAGGCTAGCCTCAGACATGTTCCTGGCCTTTAAGTTGGAAGCTTTAAGTTGGGGCAGAGGGGCAACTGTTCACAGCGTGGAGTCAGAGCCGCAAGGGGCCAGAGGACCACCTATTCGGGATCACTCGTTCGAAGGCCGGGCAGATAACACGCATGAGTGCACTGGCTTGGTGGTGGGGACCCTGGCGCAGCTGGCAGCAACGAACGCCCTGTCTCAAGAGCACAGCCACAGCTGAGAACGGGCCGACGGTTTTTATGCAGGGATGCAAACCCCTCTTGCCAGATCTGCAGGTACTCCAAGAGAAGCCAGAACTCTAGAATGTACATATTCCTCAAATTTTCAAAACATTGAAGACCAAAGAAAGCAAGTGGAAGAGGCAGATTCAGCCTGCAGGCCTCCTGTGTAGCACTCTGCCCAAGCTGGGTGCCCACAGCTTAAAGAGAGGAGCCTGAGGGCTGGCATGCGGGCGGGATTCCGCAAAGGCTGCAAGGGTGGTCAGTAGTAAAGACAGCAGCAGAAAATAGCGTAATCTGCACTTCAAAATATCGGGGTGCTGGTGACTTATTTCTTGGTATCTTTTCTCTCATGCATCTTGCTACCTCTGGCATCTGGGGAAAGTCTCAACTACAATGAAACAAGCAGAGAACTTCTCATCTATAGACCCTATGGTTCTCCAGAAAGTAAGCAATAATTTGTTGGAGGGGGGGAGGCACGCAGCATGCTGGTATGGATAAGAAATGTGGCCCAGATGGATTGAAAGCACTCGGCTTGGAGAAAAGAAGTGTATATTTAAGCTAAATTATTGTGGGGGGATTTTTTTGCTGGGGTGTTTTTTGGGGTTTTTTTTTGCTTCTACAAGTAGTTTACACCTGGAAAGAATTATCCAGTTAATGTAATGAGATTTGGGGCCATAATCATCTTTAAATAGGAGAAAGGAATTATGGAGGAGCTAATTACCAATCTATAATTTCAACTGGGATTTAGGAAATTTACAGCCTCATTTTGAAATCTAGCTGGCCAGTGACTAGGAAAAATCACTATCACTACAGCTCCCCTGGGGTGATTAATCTCCCCCACTCTTAACTCCGAAATTGTTCAACTTCTTTTTTAAAAAAATAAAACAAATATCTAGCAATCTAACCCCTAGGACAAACAACAGAAAGCTCAAGGCCACATTGGAAGGATCCATGAAGGAGATGCCAATGGGCCTGTTACCCTTGACCTTGAATATTGGAATCTCTCTTCACTACTGTCAAGGGTCTGGTCCTGGGGCTGATGCTGAGCCTGTCATTGCTGGTAAAGAGACGTCGTGAAGGGGACAATTTGCCAAGAGAGAAGAGTGCGTAACTTACCCTCACATTTAAATGCATTACTTATGAATTCTTCATCATCTAAAATCCTGGGTCCTGGGTCTCTATGTCTAGTCCCTAGCTTTATTTGAGGGCAGCCATTTTTTTCAGAAGCTATGGACTGAATTGTGTTTTCCAAAAATTCTTATCTTGAAGCCCGAACCCCTAGTATGACATTGTGTTTGGAGATGGGGTTTTTAGAAATTAATGAAGGTCGAAGGAGGTCATAAGGGCAGGATACTAATCTAACATGGTTGGCAGCTTTCTGAGAATGCAATCTCTCAATCTCTCTCCCTCTGGCATGCTTCAAGAGAGAAAGCCATTGGAGGACACAGGGAGAAGGCGGCCAGCACCTTGATCTTGGACTTCCAGCCTCCAGAACCGTGAGGAATGTTTATGGTTTAAGCCACGTAATCTGTGGTGTTTCGTTATGGCAGCTGAGCTGACAAAGACATCCAGTCTCCATCTCAGACACCAGAATGATGCTTTCGCTATTCTTAGCACGTTCACTTTTATTTTATGTTCTGATACACACTGAGGAATAGTCTAACTCCCAGATGTGGCAACCCACACAGAGATAGCCAGTGACTTGTTCAAGCCATGGAGCAGGAGGGTAGGAGGGAGAGTGAGACGGGGGCCAGCTTCCCACCCAGCTCTTCTCCGCACAGGAAGCAGATGCCCCGTGTCGGAGGGATCAGCCTCCTGCAACGGGGAGCTCCTCTCTGCCATCAAAGGGGCTTCGGTGACACGGTGCTCGCTTCACACTGGTCACCTTTCACCTGCAGCATGTTCTAATTAGTACAAGAGGGAGGGGAAAAGAAATGACACTTTGAAGCTGGGGCAGAGGAAGGAGGAGTGAAAGAAGGATTAATTGCCTCCCAGCTGTCAGAACGGTAATTAAATTCAGGTTGTTGGCTCCAGCCTTGCTTTGGTTATGTGAAAGAAATCTCTAAATGCATCCACGTTTCCTTTGCCTTTTGCTTTCATGTGAAAGGCAGGGCAGCCTGAACAACACGCAGACAGAGAGAGTCATGTGCTTGGCCAGTCTCCAGCCCAAGCAGCCTCCTGGTCCTGAGCAGGGCCGGGGCTTGGGGAAGCCTTTCACTTCTCCTTATAAAACAAGATCACTCCGCTTGTGTGTGCAACCAGGACCTCCCTTGATGGGAACGGTACCTAAGCATTCTCAGGAAGTAATTCCAAAAGAAGACACTCACACATTCTTCACAGGTTCGAGAGTTTAAACCATTCCAGAGGGAAGTTGGGGTCTTTGACCATTAACGCCAATTGCAGGTCTGGAGTCCCTAGCTCCTGGGCTAGGAATCCTGGGCCCTAGAGAAGGTTCTGACACACAGTCTCTCTGACTTGAGCACAGTGGATTTTACCCGTGGACCTCAGGCCAGACCCCTAACCTATCCCCTCTGAGAGCAGGAGATTGGAATGGAGTGGTTCTCTTCCAGCACTAATAGCCCTTGATTCGATGACCTTCCGCTTTCCATGAAAATCTGCTCATGTCTAAATATCCCGGCTTCTTTCCTAATGGACCTGTGGCTATCGAGTGGACAGAACTTCCCCATGGCCTCCAGTTACCCAGGAAAAGGGATGTCAGTCTGTGCAGGTAGAAGGTATTATTAGCCACCCCCATGTTGTGGACTTGAATGATCCCGGGCTTTACTTGCACCTGTTCTCTCATGCCTGGGATTCATTTTGGTGAGAAAAGTACTAATTCCCTCAGGGTCCCACCTGAAGTATTAAAACCCTCAGGAGAGAGAATTCAAAGGTCATCTTTCCAGCATACGTATGACTGGTATGTCCTTCTGGGCGAAGACAGTGAGAAATACCGTGCAATGTCTTGACTTCTGGGGGTAGAGGCGCCACAAATAGGGGCAAGGGGACAAGACACAGGTGATGCAGGTACCATTTTGCCCAAGAACAATGCTGCCTAGCAAGCCTCATTAGCAAGATAGCATTTCATTTGTCGTCGGCAAGAGGAAGAGAATGCACACAGTGTCACTAGCAATCTAACCCCTAGGACAAACAGCAGAAAGCTCAACGCCACATTGGAAGGGTCCATGACCATGCTAGCCCAAGGTCACTAGCACAAGGTCATGGCCTTCTCATCAGAAGACGAACAGCAGTGACTTTTACACAGAACTCTGGCAAACATCTAAGAAGGTGAGGATGCAAACTACCTTCCCATGTGCTACTTCAATGGAAAGATACTGTTGAACATTTGGGTGATTAAATTAAAAAATTAGTAGTGATTTACAGAGAAGTGAATATGGGCCAGGCACACTGACGAGTGCTTTCTTTGCATTGTCTGTTTAATCCCTGTATCCACCCTGTGATGCAAATACTGCCCCTTCCTCCACCCCCGTGAGCATTTTTCAGGCTGAGGTGTGGAGATATTTAGTCACTTACCCAGGAAAGCACTTAGAATATTATGAACCCGGGATTCAGGCAAGCCTTTCTAATTTCAGAAACCGCATCCTTGACTAAGCAGGCAGTGAGTTCGCTGTCACTGGGCATGTCCCAGCAGAGGACGGAGGAACCAGGGTCCTGACCCGGAGTGTGAGGTTCTGGCCGAAGGCTGGAGCCGGGCAATGGAGACATCTGTGGCTTTTCTTACAGAAACTTTCCATGACACAGTCAGTGGCTCAAAAGTCAGCTGAACTTGAGTCCCAGGCATTTGATAACAGCTGCGCAGAGCAGCAGAGGGGAGTCAAGTTCTCCAACACAGGACTGTCTTCCTTCCTGTGAGAATTTCCCTTCTGTCTCCATTGTTGGAAATCACTCAGTTACCCCTTGATTTTTTCAGAACCTGCATTTGTTCCTCCTCAGTCCTATCACTCGTTGTCTAATCCACCACAGACTCTGGTGCTCAACACCCAGGCCCCCTCCTTAACCCAATTTCTTTTCCATGATTGACAACAAGACTGTGACTAATAGCGGCTCCCTGGCTCTGTTCAGTGGGCCCTGCATACCTGCTACAAGTTAATGGGAACAAAAACATAATTAATCCACCCAGGCACCTCCACTTCTGTGGAAAAGTCTATTGCTCATGTTGTTAGAAGCTGTAAGATTAACCTTTATGGGAGAGGAAGTTTGCCTTTGGATGCAATGATAACATCCATATCCCTCTGGCTTCTTGTGATCCGATTCTCATCAGTAGTCATTTATCCAGCCCCTACTGTGTGTGCAGGCCTGTGTGTGCAAACGCATAAACTTCATAAATTACAGAGAAGACTCATTTTTTCCCTCATGTGGATAGGAAATCAACTATTATCTGTAAGTGAATTTCATTCACCTAATTAAAATGTATCCCTTTGAATCCCCAAACTTAATAAAAAAGAAAGTAGTCTTTTTTTCCTACAAAGTTGCTACAATGAATTAAACGTCTCCGAATCTATGTGAACAGAGTACACACGTAACTAGATAAGCCCCTACTGGATAACTGAGCTGGTCGCAACAGTCACTACGCAACACCGTGACACAGAAGTCTCCCGGAGACCAATCGGGCTTTGTGTCTTCACGTTAAATGTCCCACAAAGTGCTATGCTTTTGGAAACTTTGAGCCTTATATATACTTAAAGTTTTCCACCACCCACCCACCTACCTACCCACACACCCACCTACCTACCCACACACACTTTCACCAACACACACACTAGCTGATCCGCCAAAGCCTCTGCAGCTGTTTGAGTCCCTGCCTTTGCCCCACCTTCTGAATTGTACTCCTTATCTGGCTATCTCCTAGTGCTCAGAAAAAGGCGTGGTAGTTTATCTGCATCTAGGGCTGCCTGCCATTCCTCCCATCCAGAGATAGATCTGTTTGAATGTGGTTCAGCCCTCTGATTTGCTTTGAACCGACAGAATTCCCCAGAACTGATGCTGTTCCAGGAAGCCAGCCTCCATACTGTAATGAAACTCAGCACAAAGAACTGGATGGTGAGAGGCCACGAGGGGAGAGGAGGCCCTGGAAGAGGGGGGGTCCTTGTGGACATGCGGCCACGTTCTAGATCCCCGGTGAATGCAGCCACCTGCGTGCCCTCAGCTCACGTGAAGCAGCTCCCCCCATCCTCCTCCCCAGCCGAGTGCAGCAAAGCTCAGGTGCATGAAAATTAACTGTTGTGGGTTGAAGCTGCTAAGTTTGGGGGAAGTAATAAACACTTTGAAGTCATATATAATGAAAATATAGAAGCTCTGAGAATGCAATTGGGTTGCCCTATAAATTAATCATATTTAGTAGTAGACTCTGATACTTATTTAGAATGGCCAGAAAACTAATTTTCGCATCTTCCTAATTTTGCCTATATTCTAGGAAGTTGGTGTTGCTGGATGAATGAGAAACTACTAGAAAGCGGAGAGAAGTCTGTTCTCAGAAGGTGTTTAAGGAAAAGAGGCAAAGGCAGGGCTAGACATGGTTTGAGGCCAGATGGGAAGGTGAGACTGGTTAAGGAAATCAAAGCCAATGAAAAGGGGTAGAAGGAAAGATCAGCAGGATGGCAAATAGCAAAGGACCTTAGGAGGATTTACAAGGTAGCTGAGAACTTTCTTTGTGTCTTTTCGAAACAATAGAATGTCAATTCTGAAAGTGAACTGAGTAATACAAGAATAGCTGTGACATCCTCAGCTGGGAGTAACTGAAGTTCGAATTGGAGGATTTTATAAATTCTGAAACAGCTAAGGTAAGTTGGTGAAAGTATAAAGTAATCGATATTCAGTTAATGTATCCAACCAGTATTTAGTGATTCCAGATGACAGAGCTATGTCAGTGGAAAATAGCCGATGCCCGTCTGTCTGCAGATCACATTCTGTGTGGGGGGAGCCACAATAAGCCTAACAGGCGAATTAAATCATAGATTAGATCAAAGTGATGAGAAAAACAACAGTGATGGGTCAGAAGCACTGAAAAGGAGAGAGTGCTTTAAATGGGGCGATCAAGGCAGACCCACTGGAAAGGGGCAGGGAACACAGATTTGCAGGGGTGGCCATGTGGAGGCTGGGGAGGAGAGTGCGGTGTGCCTGGCCAAGGATGCAACCCCTAGAGAGTCATGAATGAGGAGCCAGCCTGGGATGTGCGCGGAGCACACCGCCCAGTGAGGCAGGGTGAGAGGGTAGGAGTAGCGAGAAAGACCAGCATGGTGGTACCGGGCAGATCCTGCAGGCTCGGGGCCTCCTAAACGCTCGGCTTCTACTCGGAGGGAAGTAAGGAGCCTTTGGAGGGTTGTCCTGAAGAGCGTTGTGATGAGTTTTTAAAACACTGTTCCAGCTACTATGGTAAGAACCACCATGGAAGAACAAGGGCTGAAGTCATAAACTTACTGGAGAGGCTATTCACTGGATCAGCGGAGAATTAATAGTGACTCACACGCACACATGCGTGACGGGAGTTTTAAAAGACTTAACTTATTTTTAGAGAGTGGGGATAAAAAGACTTTTTTGAAAGAACTGGTCGTGGGATCATAAATACGACATCGACGTTTCTTTCGGCTGCCAGGCTCCAGGGCCTCGGGCCGGCGTCTTCCAGGTGAGATTCCAGGGGGCTCATGGCTCTGCTCACCCCACCATCCTGCCGTTCTGATGGTCCCTCCTGACGTGTCACTGCTGGAATGCAGCCGTTCTTTTTAAGAATTCAATGTTGATGTAGATGTGAATTACCCCTGGGGACCAGGCTCTGTAAATAATTGTCACTTAACTGAGAAAAAGAAGGGTTACTGGAGGTAAAAAGGGAGGATACTTGCTCTACTCACGTCCCAAGAGAAACACTTCCTGTGTGTGGAAGCTAAAGGAAACTGACGACAAAAGAGAAACAATGTCATGGATAACAGCGGCCTTGCCTTTGTTATGGGGGAGGCTTCCTTCCGCGCAACAGTGATGTGAGCGAGGGAGAAAAGTAGAACCTGTGAAAGGCAGAGCTCCCCCTTCCCAGGTGCTCCTTCCCTGTGGCTTCCAAGTCCGCATTAAATGTGCTCATAGTGAAGGATGTGTGTGCATGTGCATGTGTGTGCATGCATGTGTGTAAAGGGATTGTGGAGCATGTCAAAGAGGCTGACAGGAGCGAAAGCACAGTGAGGATGTGGGGAGGCACGTCCTACAGGTGGCTAAGCCAGCCTGAGAGATGAGGAAATGACTGGCCGGTTAAGAGACCTCTAGGCTGAGTCTGAAAGAACGAGCAGGCTCTGTCCACCTGAAGGAAGTGGGGCGGGAGGAGATAACGTTCCAGGCAAGGACAATACCGTAGGCAAAGGCCCCGAGTTGGAAGAGATGAGAGTTGGCTATTTCTAAGAAATCAAGGTCACTGTGCTGTGATGGGGAGCGGGTCTGGGGATGTGCAGGCAAACTCCTTCACGAGTCAAAGTTGAGCCCCAGGCGGCGGGAGCCCTTGAAAAGTTCTGCGTCGGGGACCAGCAGGACTAGACTTGTGTTTTGGACGACTGCTCTGTGTGCTCTGAGCGAAGAGCCCCCTGGTGATATTGCACAGGAGCCCAGGGGAGAGAGGACGGTGGCCCGGACGGCGGGAGGCAGGAAAAGATATTTAGAATTACTTGAGAGGGGAAACAAGTAGAATGTACTGATGACCGCAGTGGCCGGGAGGTGAGGCGAGAAGTAAAGGCGGCGGCCAAGTTTCTCTTCGTCGTCAATGCACACCCTCTATCAAACGTCACACAGTTCGTATTTCTAAAATAACATTTCAGATTTCGAAGATTGAGGAGCATCACGCAGAGAGCACAGCACAGCTCATCACGCAGGAGACTCTGGTTCTATTCTCAGTGCTGCCACTGGCCACGTGACCCTCCCCGTCGAAGGAGCCCTCATTCTACGCTGAGGCATGAAATTCACTGATCTTTGAAAAACAGGAGGCTTTGGCTCCAAGGTGGGCGCCAGGCGGGAGCTGCGGGCTGAGGGAAGCCTGACGTCCTGGCAGGGGCCGCATAACACTCTGATGCCATTTGGCAGCGGCAAAGCAGTTAATGAAAACTCCTCTTTCAAGATGTGACATGTTCTGCGTGAGCTGTCAGAAGGCAAGTTTACATAATGAAGACTGCTGGCGTGGACCAAAGCCATCTGGAATCGCCCAACTCCCCTTCGGGCAGCTCGTGACTGGGGAGTCCTTAAGAAGGAAGAGCAGAAGGATAATTTCTGGTTCTGTGAACAGTTAGCCAAAAGGATTAGCTCACGGCACTCAAAAGGCTGAGACTGGGGGTCAATTTGTCAATCAGGGGGTGCAGTGTTGCCCACTGTGCAGTTTTGGGGTAGAGGGCCACGGGAATGCGTTCCCGTGCTTCCAGCCACTGGCAGCCCCCTTTTCCGAGGTGTCCTCTGCTGCACTTGCTCCACAGTTTAGGGGGCGCAGATGCACAGTCGGCACTCCATTGCTCAAACCCAAATAGGCGGCTCTGGGGCGGGCACGTAAAACATGGAGAACCATCTTTCCTGGAAATGCTGGGGCCAAGGTGGCCTCCCCTCCAACACCCCGTCCACATGGTAGCTTTCCATCTGGAAATGCCGACTGTAGGAGCTGACGCTCACCTCTCTGATGCTCTGACAGCTGAAGTTCACAGCCTGGGGCATAGCTGAGACTCAAATCAGATGTCCTAACTGCCACTCTTGTGTTCTTCCCTCTGTGTGCTCCTTACTCTTTAAAACATGGAATGCCCTCTGCATCACATGAGTTGAGTACGTGAGGAGAGGGCTTATCTGACCATGGGACCAATTCAGAGTTCAAGGAGATGAGAGATGGGGTGGTTATTTCATTGTTTGAGCCCTGAAGCCAGTCCTGTCGTAGGACTTCTTAGTTTTAGGAGCCAATCGAGACCTTTGACTTTTCTAGACCCACATGAGTTACATTTTGGTTACTTGTAATACAAAGATTCCTAACTGATACACAGACTTTTCCTTCTCTGACTCCAAAGGCTTTTCCTGAACCCAGTCTGTGGTTCCACTAGCACATAACACTGACTTTTAAAGAAGGTGTCAAGGCCAACCTGTGCCCTTCTTCCCTCTGTTAGAAAGAAGGGCACACGGCCCAGTGGCCTGCATCCTGCCTTCTAGTTCTGTCTACATGTTTGTTCACCACCCAGTCTCCCTGGGCACAGGGGGGTTGGCCTCAGGGTCCCTGTAAGGAAGAGGCAGGCACTGCCCCGTGTCATACCTTCTCACGGGGCTGCTGAGAGTACGAAAGGACACAGTGCTTGGGAAACAATTATGACAGATATAAAGCCTCATAGAAGTATTGGATATGATAATTAGCTCAAAATACATGCTCTTATTTATATGCTTTATTTAGCATCATCCTGAGTTATGGAAAACACACCTGCCAATATAGAGTATAGGTGTAATTCGGTGCTGGGCTAGTCAAGTGGGTAAAGTTTAAAAAAGTCATTCAAGTCCACGGTAGTCGTTAGTGATTAATAATTGACAACTGGAATGCATACTGCCAACTTTACTGAAAAGTTCTGTTTCTATAGAACAAAGCACATCATGACACTTTGCAATTTTTCTTCATCTGCTAAAGCAGATTCCCTTGCCTCTAGAACCCAAATGAATGGACCATGATTTTATAGAGAAAAAAAGTACATAAACATGGCCCCAGAGTAAACTACAGTCTAAAATGCAAGTTTTGACAATTTTTAAATCAATGAAACTGACCACAGTGGCAGCTGAGAAGCACAGCTATTCGCCAGCATCCCTACCCCGGGCATTAATTCTGTGTGGTGACCGTGTCTCCCTGCACACGTCCCTCATCTCCAGTGCGAATAGATCTCCACGTAGGGAGTAACTATGAATTGAGGACTGGCAGCTCTAAACTCGGTCGTTATTTTAGGTCAGTTTCCTATTGCCTTCTGTCCTTCCCCCATGTTTTCTCTCAAAGGCTTCAGGGCATAAGTATCCCTACACCCTGTAAGCCAGCTTCCTTTCAGCAATGCTTTTTTTAAAAAAAATAGTTTTTAGCCCTGGCTGGCGTGGCTCAGTGGATTGAGTGCGGGCTGTGAACCAAAGGGTTGCCAGTTCGATTCCCAATCAGGGCACATGCCTGGGTTGCAGGCTAGATCCCCAGTAGGGGGCATGTGACAGGCGACCACATATTGATGTTTCTCTCCCTCTCTTTCTCCCTCCCTTCCCCTCTCTAAAAAATAAATAAAATCTTAAAAAAAATAGTTTTTAATCCTACTTTTAATCACTTATAATTGATTACTTTTATTAAAACAACATTTCTTAACTAGTATTTAGTTGGCTACACTTCTTGCAAGCAGGCATTTTGTCTAATGAACTATTACAGGGTAGGTGATGATATTTTCACAGTACACCACACAAGAGAGGAGGCAGATGACCCAACGTAAGGACCAGGTGCTGTGAGATGCCCTTGGCACTGGGGTTCTGTGAAGAAGAATCCATGGGGAAGTGACCCTTGGGCTGGAAAACAGGGCCAGCCATGCCTCAGGAGACAGCACGGGACTCCATGAGAGCGGCCCACACACCGTCTGATTTCCGCAAGGCCGTGGCTCTTGCCTCCCCTCCAGCTTCCCCTTGGACACACTACTTTTCACGTGGCAGGCTCCAGCCACTCTCTGTCCATCCCTCAAACATGCCAAGCAATTTCCTACTTTGTGGACTTTCCCCCCCACCTCTTCCCCAAGAATCCTTTTTGTAACTCTCTTTCTCAGCCTTCAGATCTCAACTTAAATGTGATAGAAGGTTAAATGGACCTCTTACAATAATACATCCTCTTCCATCGTTTTTAACTCGGGATCTCATTTCTTTCTTTTACAGCCGCTAAAATAATCTGTAATTATTTCTTTAAACGATGACTAGTTTATTATCTATCACTCCTCCTAGAACTAAGCTGTGAAGTTCAGTAGCCACTGGCCACATGTGGCCATTTCATTCAATTAAAATGACATAAAATTAAAAGGTCAGTCTCTTGGTCACGCTAGTCACGTGTCAACGCCCAGTGGCCACAGGGGCCGGTGGGCACCATCGGGCAGCACGCACACAGACATGCCTCCATCAGAGATGATGGCTGTCCGAGGTACAGGCCCCATTAGGGCCCGGCTCCACTGTCTGCCGTGCTCACTGTCGCCCTCCGGTGCTCACCTCAATGCCTGCAATGTGGTAGATGCTCAAGTATTGGCTGAATAAATATGTAAGTGAATGAATTAAAGAGATAATGAAAGGAGTACTGAATGACCACCAGTAAGGAAACTCTGGAGACTGAGAACTAGAATGGACAGCTGGAGTAGATCTGAAAAGGAGTCAAGCCCAGCCCTGAGGCGTGGCTTGCCCCGGAACACACCGCCTATGCCCTTGGTGCTGGTTGACTTACCCCCCCCCCTACATGCACTGGAATATAAGCTCTCTCCGGGTAAGGGCCTTTTCCTGTTCACTGCTGTGTTCTCAATACCCCAGACAGGGCCTGTGTGTGGGGAGAAAATCCAGACCGTCTGCGCCCGCTCCACAGACTTATCTTCACGTGCAGAAATGAAGCGACGATCTCATTTAGGGAAGGCTGCATCCATTCCCCGCACATCCCCACTTGTATCCCTGCCCTGCACGTTGCCTTCCCACTTTACTTGTCGAGTCTCTCTTAATCCGCAGGTCTCTTGCTGCTCTTGGTAGATTCTGACACACACCTAGGAGTACTGGCTGGGTCTCCTCCTCAACACTCACGGCCTTCCCCCCACACCTCAGGGTGACCTGCCTCTCCAGGCGGTAGCCAGTGCTCAGCATTTCTTCTTTCTACCCACATCAATATTGGGGTGTCTACTTTTAATTCTGACACATAACCCTCACCCCAAGATAAGCATCAAATGGAGGCAAATGGGTTAAAATATTCCTTATTCAAGGATTTCTTGGAGTTATCTTAATTCTGAATCTTACTCATCTCTTGGGGGTTCAGCCCGAACCTCTCCTCCTGCATGAAAACTTCTCTTATGTTCAGAATGAGACGTGAACATACTTCTGACTTTACACTAAGCACATATGGTCCTAGCCCGAAGGTGCCAAACCATAGCAGTCCACAGCCCCTCCACAGCCAAGTATTTCTTCATCCTCAGCCCTCATAGGAATCTAGCCACTCTTCTCCTATGACACATGTCGCTACCCGTCCTGTTTTGCAATGAATCTCTGCAAGATAGCGATTCATCTTTATGCACTTGCCTCCTTACCCAGAACGGGCATTCGATAAGTGATTTCCACAGCAACCAGACACAGTGTGCTCTTCTGGGCCCACGGCTTGGATTCCAAATCTTTACCTGTGTCAACCCTTTGCAAGACGTGGAGAAGAGAAAGAGCATTTCAGTCCCATGAATATACAATGATAGCAACAAATGAACTTGTTATAAAATACATAAGGACTTAATATAGTGTGATTTAAAAATTATTTAAAAACTCCAATCTAAATTTTCACTCGTATTGACACATAATTGCAAGGGCCACAGCTAAGGAGTGGGGAGAAGCCGTGTTCTAGCAGAGTGGCGCGATTTTCATTACTTGATTAGACAATGGGCTGGGGTGAGAATATTGCTAAGAATGTGATGAAGAGGGCCTTCAGGAAAGCAAGCACGACACTCGTGGAAATGAGCACAGCAAGGCAGATAAAAAAGCAGTCAAAATAGACAGATGCTTTTAAACTAAAGAAGATGCTTTTAAAACTAATTACTCCCTCCCCAAATCATGGCACAGGCCCTCTCCTGGCCCCCATGGTCCCTCCCAATGTCATGGCCACCTGCCCACTTCCAGCAATAGCACCTAAAATTCCGGCATACCTTTGAGTTATGACTTTTTATTTCTAAAGAGCCTCTCATAAATTGTAAAACCCTCTTAAAGCGTTAACATGCCAAGTGTCAGCCGTGAACATTTGAGCATGATGTAGTTACCAAAGAAGCTCTTCACTGAGAAACACAGAACTGTCTCTGTCACCTTCCAGGGTGACCATGGTGGCTTCTCTGAGTCTCAGTGTCCTTCCGTGCAAGCTGGGTGACAGGTGCGCATGTACGCACACACGGACTTGGTCACATGCATACACTTATTTTATGTAGGTACATGTACCATATATAATAAGTACTAGAAAAGGCTACAAAGTTCTGTTCCTTTTCGTAGACAATTGAAATGATTTGGCAACTCATAAGATCAACTGACTTATATTTTCTCTTTTATGTATGGAAAAACTGGGACCCAAAGCAGTGATATCATTTTTTAGAAAATGTTTATCTTTTCTTTTGGTGTTACTTTCCCTTGGGGAACGTATTACTTTTCCAATGATAGATTTTCAAGTTCAGGAGAAATCACACCTGCTCTCAACTCTAAGAGAGAACCTGTCATCCAAGAAGAGGAGCAGCATACGTAATATTTAACATCTGGAACATTAGAGATGCCAGTCACAGACAACCCAAATGAGAGAAGAAAATACTGAGTAGCAACTTCCCTGCCCAGAAGTAAGCAAACTATGCAGTTCTACCCACACTGGTGATACTGAGTTGGTTGGGAATAGTCACAAGAGGCAAGTCAAGCCAAAGAGTGGAGCCTTTGGGAGACTATGAGGAAAGAAATGTTCTCCCTCCCAAAAGTGATTAAGGCTCACCAACAGAATCTGAGAAGAGTGCCAATACAGAGGGAAGAAGAGGTGAAGAGATGGAGAAACACAGGTCCTTGTGACAGTGTTTGGATTCCTGATCCAGTTGTACCTGAAGCCAGCAAGAATCAAATCAATCTGGAACATTTTCAGCATGTGAACCCAAAACTCTCCACAAACTTTTTTTTTTTTTTTTTTTTAACTAAGACTATTTTGGCTTGGAATTCCATCACTTGCAACTAAATAAGATGGGATTAAAGACCAAGGTTACCAAGGAAAAGTAGCAGGACCAAAAAAGTCAATTCCAACAATGTCTCTCAACTTCAAATTTAAGTTTTCTCTCCATAACAGGGATGTTCTCATTTGGGAAGAAAAAGAGGTTTAGGTATCAGAATCACTTGGAGGAACTTTTCAGAAATGTACATTTACCTCCAATAGTCCCTTTCCCTCCCCCCTCCCCCAGCCCCCCGCCCCCTAAGAGAAACCAGACTAAGGAAGACTGGAGGTGGAAGGTGAGAAAGCGTGTGAGGATGAAAATGTAAGCAAATATTCTCCGAGAAGGCTCCCCGAGTAGCTGATCGACCCCTCGCTCTCTAGAACAACCCTGCACTCTCATGTTGCTTTGTTACGTTGAATGCCAAGGGCTCAATTATGATGTAGACGTGAGACTCATTTACAGCACTGCCTTACACTTTATGAATCAAATAACTGGTTTCTGAGCTACTAACAATGAACAATGCATGGAGAAAATTCTTTCCTAAAGGAAATGATTCACTTCTCTGGGTCCCTGGAACAAAATTAATTTTTAGAACTGCAGGAAGTAAGTGCATAACAATCATGCTTTTGAAGAAGGAAATTCACCATGACTACGGGGTGGGGGGGGAGGTTGTCAGAAATGACAATATCCTCAAAGAGGTAAAACAAATAACCACTGTGGAAAGCAGTGTGGAGTTAGCTCAAAAAAAAAATTAAAAATGAAACTGCCTATGACCCAGTGATTCTACTTCTGGGAACATATCTGAAGAAACCCCAAAATACATTCATTGCAGCATTAGCTACAATGGCCAAGACTGGGAAGCAGCCTAAGTGCCCCTCAGTAGCTGAATGTGGGTAAGTAGCTGTGGTACATTTACACAGTGGAATACTACTCAGCTGTAAAAAAGAAGGAAATCTTACCCTTTGCAACAGCATGGAAGGACCTGGAGAGCATTATGCTAAGTGAAATAAGCCAGCCAGAGACAAATACCATATGATTTCACTCATATGTGGAATCTAATGAATAAAATAAACTAACAAACAAAACAGAAGTAAACTCATAGATACAGAACATACCTGTCAGAGGTTGGGGGGGGGGCTTGTGGAGTTGGGTGAAAAAGGTGAAGGGGTTAAGGTAAAAAAACAACCTCTAAGACACACAACAGTATGGTGATTACCAAAGACAAAGGGGGTGCAGGGAGGCCAACTCTGAATGATGAGCAGTGCCTGCCAAGAACACCAAATTGAGAACTGTGAAGCCCCATCTGGATCCAACGGGAGAGGATATCATGTTCGATTATTGATGTCTGCCGTGGTCATGGGAAGAGTAAGTGGTAGGTAGCCTGTGTACAACTGAACTTACGCGCTCTGACCTAAACCGTCCACAGGTGACACAGAACTCTGTAATAAATAATTGCACTCACATTGGGCCATCATTTCAGAGCTAACAGCAACAAGTTGGCTTATTCTGAAAAGTAGCCCTTAAGTGTGGTCAGCAATGTCAGTCATCAGCTGCACCTCTGCTGACCTTTCTCTGCCACTGTTTCCTTCCATCTAGTACCGGTGAGCGGAATGGTGGCAACTGATAACCTTCACTCTCCGGGAGAGACACAGTTCCATTGTGAGAATAGGTAAGTGTAGGAGTTTGAAATTTGGGTACCAATCCTGCTTCTCCCCAAAATAAGCTGTGTGTCCTTGTGCTAATCACTGGGCCTACCTGAGTTTCAGGTTCTTCATTTGTACCTTGGAGAGACTATTAGCTGTGGTGACTCCCTCATAGAAATAGTGCATGTAAAATGCTTTGGATATTGAGAAGTGCTATATAAACATGAGTTATTGCTAAATGAAAAGAATTACAGAGCTCACCGTGTAACATTGAGAGCAATTGTGCAATTAGAGGCCCCTACAGGTCCATCTATTTCCCTTACGATTAAGCGAGCTCAATTCTGCCACGCAGGGCAACACCTTTAGGGAGCGCTCTGACACTGACTCACACGACGCCTCCCCGGTCTGCTGTGGAGCATCGCTCCAACCCCCCCCCCAGCCGCTAGAGCTCCTTCCCTGGTCCGCTGCAGTCTGCTTTGATCCCCGACTAGAACAGAACCGATTAAAGTCGCCATTTTCTGTCCCAGAATGCTGATCATCTCCCCACTCCTGCCCACACTGCCACTGTCGACTTTCTCCTTGGCCTACAAACACAGGTGCCGAACTCCCCAACCCTCTAGCTGTGCTCCCACCCATTGCATTATCCGAGCAATTGTAGCAGGTGATTCTGTCTCTGTGTCTAACCCGGAGTTGTCAGAGCCATCACTGTGTGATCGTCACGTGCTCTTGCTGAATACTTCTTGTGTTCCAACCTGGTATTCTCTGTTTTCTCACTCACAGTTTTCCTTTTCTGTGGTTTTTTTAATCCTCAGCTGAGGACATGCTTATTGATTTTAGAGAAAGCGGAAGGGAGGGAGAGAAAAACCAGCATGGGAGAGAAACATCAATTGGTTGCCTCTTGCACATGCCACTGCTGGCACCAAACCCACACCCCAGGCATGTGCCCCGACCAGGAATCGAACCTGTGACCCTGTAATTTACGGGACAATGCTCCAACCAACTGAGCCACACCATCCAGGGCATTTTCCTTTTTAAAATCTATAAATAGGTACTTATTTATAGGTTTAAATAAACCCATAGGTTTATCTTTAGCATCATCTTATTTAATCTTCCTAAGAAACCTGTGACGTTTGTAGATGAGAAAATGAATGCCCATAAAGGCTAACGAAACTGCCCAAGGGCACAGAGACAGTGCACAATGGAGACAGAATTTAAAATCAGGTCTACCTAACGCAAAGCCCAGGCCCCTTCTCAGAACACCATGCCGCTTTTCAAGTCTTGTTCCATCTTGCAGGTAGTTTCATTCTGTAGCTCAGATTATGACTGTGCCAGAAACTTCTATAACAATCTGTTCATCATCTGGAAAGTTAGAGGCACCACGACGGCAAGCACCATTTAAATACTAGTCAACATTGCTGAAGTGGACAATCAGCCTCTGTGTTTATCCATAACATCTATGTACTTTGAACAGCAATAAGAAAGTAACTATGGGTCAGTATTGCTGGACATACAGTTAGGACAGAATAAGAAAATATTAAATGTCTCTATCTTGCAAATTGGAAGTGAAGATGCTGATCAAAACCTCATGGTTCTCATGGGTTATGTCCGAGGTTTAGAACAGAGATACTCAATTCTTTTCCAAAAGCCTGGGCTCCCAGAAGATTATTAAGTTTAGAATTATAGAACTGGCTTATTTTTTAACCCAGTAATTTGAGAGAAAGTAGAATTGCGATCAAAAAGGTCAAGTGATTTACTTAAAATCACTGCAGCTAATATTAATCAAAACGTCAGGCTTGTAATAGAATATAAATCAGCAGATACGGCTCCCTACACCAAGGAAGTGTTGCCAGGAAAAAAAAATCAGCTGACCCAAACAGCATGCTTAGTGACGTAACTGATATAACTGATTGACATTCTGCACATGCTCCTTAGGTAATGCAGCCCAGCCTCAAGCTGTTTGTAAACTGTCAATCCCCGTGTCCGTTTTGAGTAATACCAACTGCAACTAAGTAGCTTACAAAGCCAAGATTGGAAATTAGTTTTCAGGTATCCAAATCTCTATTCACTCAATCAGACACGCATTTCCTACAGTGCTCCAGGAAGCAGTATTCCCGTCAGATTAGTTAGGTAATAGGGGTTCCCGCTTTCCATAAGTTTGGGAAGCATCACTCAAACACACTTCATTGTCCTGGTGGCTCCACTCTGCGGAAGTGCTCCATGCCTCTCAGAATGGAACAGACTGTGAGGTGCTCCCTGAATCTCATTGTGTCAGTGCTTGTTAGCGCAGGTGCCCCCAGGGTGCAGCTTGGAAACACGGGTCCACTACCGGACTCACATTTTGCATTAAAAGCTACATTCCCCAGGCAGCTTCTCACTCCCCCTTTTTGCTCCTGTTTTTGAAGAAAGGTCTCAACAACAGAAAACTGTAACACAACCAGAGCTCACAGGAGCCCAGGAGCAAGCTGAAAATGCCAGCAAAAGTCCAAACACACAGAACAAGCGCAGACAGCCCTCGGCAGACGTTTTTCCCCCTTGATGTGAGTCTGTGACAGGCACTTTGGTAGAGGACAGACAGGGACCAAAACACCCTGCCAAGGCCTTGAAGGGCTATCGGCGGCAGCTCCAGAATTTCTACACACAGGGCAATGGGCTGACAGTTGGGGCGAGCGGGGACTTGCAGGGGAGGTAAGTGACTTACCTTGGATTTGAGAGTGCATGGCAAAAATCACTGTTACATTGTATAATTGGTGGGAGGGCAAAACTTGGTGTGACTGAAAAAAAATGTGGAGAGATGACATCCGTTCCCCCTCCCCTCAGCTCTGCTATTAGAAACAAGCCTCCCAACGGGGGGTGGGGGGGATGACAAAACAGATAATAATACGCAGAGGAGTGCTCTAAACAAGGAGCAGCATGCCGTGCTCAGGCAGACCAGAAGCGGGAGTATTTCCATCTGCATTCACAGTGGAAATAAATGTTTGATTGCTGCTAGACTGCCACATTGAAAAAAGAAAACGCCACATTCTTACTCGTGGCCCCGGTGAAGGAGACACTGTGTAAATAGTCTCTTTGCACAATAATAAAATGAATAGTGACCTGGACGGATGCTCCCTCTGCTTACTTTCCAAACCTCGGATTATCAGAACTGGACTGGGAACAGAACACTGTCACCCGTCAACCAAATGGCCTTGGATCAATCTCTTACTATCTGTGAGACTCAGTTTCTTCATCTATAAAATGGGAGAGTTAAACTGAAGTATCGCTAAAGTCCCTTTTGGCTCTGAAATAATAGGGTTTCATAAGACCCTTCGACGCCTCTCGGGCGTCGAGAGTCGTGGCCGAACGATCAGGCTCTGGGTTTAAAGCCCAGCCTTGCCCCTTACTGGTTGTACAGCCTTGGACGAATTCCTCTCTCTGGGTCTTATTTCCCTAACCTAGAAAATGGCGATAATAACAGTAATACATGTCCTGTAAGTTCTAGAAAAGATTAAATGAAGTAATGCATTTAAATGGCTTAAATTGGTTGCTAGCATCTAGGTACAGCTCAGTACATAGTAGAAGTTAACATCAACACATTATAGATTTTTTGGTTTTTTTGGTTTTTTACATTTTTACGTTGCATGCAGTGTCTGTTATAAAAACTGGCATATAGTACTAATGAACAGGCGCTGAACTGGGCACATCCCAGGTCTGTGTTCGATCATTAGCCTTATTTTGATTCCCTAGGCTCTAGTCCCATGCAAAATTTTATCTATTCAACAAATATTTAATGCAGCTTTTATTACATGTTGGATATTTTTCTAAACACGTGAAAGATATGAACTCATTCAGCATTCCCCCACCCTTTGAGGTGGGTATATTATCTTCCCACTTTATCGTCATGGAAACTGAGGCACAGGAAGGCTAAGCAGCATGCCCTAGAGCATTGCCAACAGCCAGTGTGGCGGGCGGAGCTGGGGCCTGGGCCGGGCAGCCTAGCTTGAGAGCCCCTGCCCTACGCCCATGCTGCATTGCTGGCCTCACGCCATCTCACTCTTCTCTGACTCAACCCTCCCAGAATGGTTCCCTGTTCTCCTCACAGACTTTCCACCAGTCCCAGAGGACTCGGTCACTTGCACGGCTAACATTGCAACCCCATCATTCCTTCCATCGCACCCCAACCCAGGTAGTGGCCTCTCCCAGGTCTTAGAGTTGTTTGAGCTGAACCTAGGACACCCTTCAAGACTCATGATTTCCTCTCCTGTGAAGTTGTACGTGTTTTTCCTTCACTCACTCTGATCTCCCCTCTCGCAGCCTATTCATTTGCAAGCAGCGGGGTCAGGATAACATGTTCTGTGTCTTGCCTGCCTGACTGATCCTACCCCACTAAGTATAATAGCCCATGCGCGGCATCCACAGTATCTTTTCACATTCGGTTCTCATAGTTGGTTGTCGTCCTAAGACAGCTCTAGAAAATTCCTTATGCCCTGAAATATTAGGATGCATAGCATCTATTTTTTCCTCATTCTCTCCGCCCACTCTCTCAAGCAAATTTGGGAACAATGGGTAGAGTGCTCTCATTTGACAAACGCTAGTCTAAAGTGACATCTGGTGGCTGTTTCTTAAAACTTTCACAAATATTCACTTGCTTGCAGGTAAGGTTTTTTTGGTCTTGGGAGAAAAACATGCATTATCTATCAGGTCATATGCCACACCTGGGCGACCCACCAAGCCAGCAGGAAGAATCAGGTGAGATCAGATGAGCAGAAATCCCTCTACACTCCGTGAGTCATCAAGGTTTGGAGCACCTTGCTGCAGGAAGAGAGCCTGCCGTACCTGAGGCCCAAGTCTAGAGACCACAGTTGGGGTCCCATATTGCAGTCCTGGCTGGTGGCACCCAGAGCGCAGGCAAGCCCCCTTTCCTCTCCCGGCCTCAGTTACCTAAGTTTCCAACAGTGGGTTACAAACCACACCAGACCTGACTTCGCTGTTCTTCTCTCCTCACAGCCCCTTCTGCAGTCCCGTGGGAGCCCAAAGCAGGCATGTGAGTGGAGTTCAAAGAGGAGAAAGACAAGTTCGCTAAGTGGCAAAGCTAACCCATCATATTCTAACATCTGCCCCGGATGCATCCCAGGCTGAATCAGGCTCCAACCGGAAGAGATGGGTAAAGTTGAAAACTGTAAGACCTGATGCTCTGATGTTAGACTTAATGGAACTTTTTGTACCTGGAAAATAAGACTGTTGATTATTGTTGAAAGAGACAGCCAGGGTATATGACATGTGCCCAAGGCATTGTCAGGGACATGGAGAAGGGGTCTGACATAGTACAGGGCGATGGTGATGGCAAAAAATGATCAAGTGGTTTCCGGTTTGAGGTTTACCCAATCCAGTTCGTTCAATAAACCACGTATACTGGTTTGGACTGACTCCAGCTGACCATGTTGAAAGATGAGGAAGCAAAGGCAAGAAGCCAGCACCAAACCTCTGAAAGAAATGGCAGAGACGCGGACTGCAAGAGACAGTGAGAAAACGGTACAGCACCAGTGCCGTTCTCTGTCAAGGAAAGTAAAACACGAAAGCCCTGGATGGAGAAATGAGTCCGTAACACACAGTGAGAAGCAACTAGCAGAGCGAGGAAGCACTGGCCTGACATGGACTCAGAGGACGAGGAGGCATCCAAAGCAGAAAGAGCACTCACAGAAAATAACAAGTCCAAGGAAGCAGCCGGGAGAAATAGCACAGTCTGACTTCCTCCATTCTGCCTCCCAGCAGGCTGGCGTCCCGGCTGGTCAGCACAGACAAGGCACTGAAGTCCCGGGAAGGCCGCTACAGGTCAGAGTTCAGTTCATGTTCCAGTCTAGCCATTTCCCATTTGTATCTTCAGTATCTCAAGCTCTTGGCAGAGAGCAGGTGCTTAATGTTTGTTCAATGAATGAATAGCCTTCCATTTCTACACAATCCCAAACTTTGTAACATTAAGCAGTATATTGCTTAATGATAGAAACATTCATGATGGAATATGCATAAAAATATAGTGATTATTATAAACTATACCATTTGTTTAGTCTGAAATAAAAATACAAAAAAAAATTTTGATATTAAAGTGATCAACGCGCTACTTAGATCATAAAAGTGTCCATGAAAGAGGATCTCTTTATAATGATAAAGATAACAATCTACAAAAAAGACAAGTTGCCATCAATCAACCTTCGACACCAAAAGATACAATGATACACACGAAGTAGCAGCTGAAGACAATGAAGGGGAAATTTACAAAAAGCTGTGAGAAACTAACCTATCTCGCTTGGCATTCCAAGTGGGTAAAAATAATTTACTAGTATTAAGAGGACTTTATCAATATACACTGCAAAGATAGAATGCACTGCTTTCAAGCACTAATATTTTTTCAAAACTACTACATCAGGCACAAATAAAAACTTTAACAAAAAACAAAACTAAACTATAAAGCAGGGAGAATACCAACTTCATTTCCTCATACCTGCAATAAAACTGGAAATAAGGAGTAAAAAGCAAAACCAAATATGAAAACAGAAGCAGCAGAGGTAATACTGGGAACTCACAGGATGTGATCGAACACCATAGAGATGCACACTCTCAGCTCGTATCACAAAGGAATGAAAACATCCAGTACAGGCTTTGCTTCTCACAACGTGGTGAACTGGTTTTTGTAACAAGACCCAAATAATTTATAATAGAAATAACAAAGGTTTTTAAGTTCATTGCTAAGCTTTCAGGAAAATGTTGGTTACAGCTTTGTTTACAATAGCTAAGACATGGAAGCAACTTCAGTGTCTCCTGACGGATGGATGAGTTAAGTAAATGTAATGTATGTGTATGTGCATGCATTTACACATGTGCACACACAAACACAGTGGAATATCATTCAGCCCTGACTGGGGTAGCTCAGTGGATTGAGTGCCAGCCTGCGAACCAAAGGGTCGCCAGTTCGATTCCCAGTCAGGACACTTGCCTGGGTTGGGAGCCAGGTCCCCAGTTGGGGGCATGTGAGTGGCAGCTGATTGATGTATCTCTCACACATCAATGTTTCTCTCCCTCTCTTTCTCCCTCCCTCCCCTCTCTCTACAAATAAATAAAAAATATATATTTTTTTAAAAAGGGCATATTATTCAGTCCTAGAAAAAGAAAATCCTACCATGTGCGACAACATGGATGGACCTTGAAGGCATGATGCTAAGTGAAATGTGAGTCAGAGAAAAACAAATAGCATGTGGTCTCACTTATATGTGGAACCTAAAAGAAAACCAAACCAGACTCAGAGATGCAAAGAGCAGGCCAGGGACTGCCGGAGGTGGGGGGGAGGGGGAGGAGGGGGATGGTAAAAAATGGGTAAAGGAGGTCAAAGATACAAACTTCCAGTTATGAAATAAGTAAGTTAGGGGATGTGAGGTACTACCTTGTGCCCACAGTTTATAACACTCTTTTGTTTCGTATTTGTAGGTTGCTAAGAATAAATCTTAAAAGTTATCATCACAAGAGCAAAAATCGTAACTCTGTGGTGATGGATGATAACGAGACTCATTTCAGTGATCATTTTGCAATATATAAAAATATTGAATCATTATGTTCAACACCAGAAACTGTTATACGTCAAATAGATCTCAAAAAAAGAGAAAGATGAAGTACTACTTTATATCAAGTAGGAAAGAAATCTCAAGAAATGCACACCTAGGCAAATGGTAATGTGACTGTAAAACATTAAGTCAAAGAGAAAGATTTAAAGTCAGCCAGTGAGAAGAGATGAATTTCCTGTAATGAATAACAATTAGGCTGACAGTAGATTCTTAATATCAGAAATGGACACCAAAAAGTAAATGTCAATCTAGAAATATGCACCCAATAAAACTACTTACACCTGTTTTTTTTTTTCAGACAATTCTTAAGAGCTTCCCACCAGCAGAACTATAATATAGAAATTCTTAAAGGGTTTATTTTATGATTGTGAAAAATTAAAAGATGACCTAGGAAGTCGGAAGATTTTTAAAAAGGGAGCAAAGAAGTTGGTAAATGTGAAAGTAAACATAATGTGTGAAAATAATACTGATTTGGGGTTTCAGAAGTGATAAATGCTATACAAAAATTACATGTAAATTGGGAGGTGAGTGATCAGAGAAAAAATACTATTAAGGCCCTTGTATTTTAGTAGAGAAGGTTAGTATGATGACTTCAGATTTTTAACTAGGGATAACTGTACATTGACATAAGCAGGAACTGTGAGGATTTAACATAAAAGTTGCAATTTTCTCTCTTCTGCTCAGTGGGTGATCTTTCTCTGTTCTCGGATGAAATTGTTGTCGTCTCCAAGACTTTTCTAGTCACTTTTAGGTAATAAAACGTCAGGCAATCTTTAAGAACACAAAACTTGGTCTCAATTCAGTAACAGTCTCCAGTCAAATGTGTTAATAAGCATTTTAATCTTTATGGCAAAATGAGTTGTCTTTCCTCTTACAGGAGCCGACCTAGATCCAGCCGTAGGCAGGCAGCTTCTGGTTCAGAATGAAGGGTCCTGGGTTCTCTTGCCTTTCCGGGCGCTCCTCCCTTTCCAGATCGCCAACGGTTGGTATCGAACATTGAGTCCTGACATCCTCTGTCCCTTCTTGGCTCTCAGGAAACTAGCAGCCAGGCTTATGACTTCGGGGAGGACGTGAGAAGAATCTCCCCTCTGGAATCTGATGAGTTTTAAGAGGAAAGACCTAAAGATATTCACATCCTTGGGAACCCACGAAAGCTGGCCCCTTCAGATTACCCTCAGTAAACCCACTGCTGACTACCACCAACCTCACATTCAACATTTCCACCAGATGCCAAGTGCACCGCTCTTAGGGAAAAGGGGGGGAGGATCCCAAACATCTGAGAAAATCTTAAAGATCAAGCCCTGAGTATAAATTGTAGCTGACTAAAAGCCACGAAGTGGGAAGTAGTAAAATCCTGAGTGAGGTAGACAGTTCTTCCTTTTGTGGTCCTCACAGTCCACTGGGCAGGAGAGGTGACGGTGTCACTGTGAGGTGGGCGCTAGGGTTAGTGTGCTGGAGAGCGCGCGGCAGCACAGAGGGCCAGCCACCTCAAGGACCAGCATAAGGTGCATTTTTCCGTGACAGTGAAATCTAAGTTGAAACCTAGTGCCAGGTGCAATGGGTAGGGGTAGCCAATGGGTAGCATCTTGTGGAGGGTCCTATTCTGAAATCACCCGAACAGAAGCCTGGAGGTGAGAGACTATGTGATGTGAAATGTCTGGCAGGTAAAATTCAAGGTAGGGAGCGATGTAGGCAGGGGAAGGTGAGTTCTGTTCAGAACAGGACACACCTCCTAACCCCTGTTCAAGAAATGAGAATCCTGGGAACTGCCCCAAGTGCCCCAAGAAACGGCTGGAGGGCGGGCATCCCCCACTGAGTAACAGGAAAGGGTACTCCGCCCACTTGTGGAAAAGGGGATTGGAAGGAGGCGGTACTGGAGGCTGGAGGACCTGCTAGGAAGCCACTGCAGCTAGTTCTCGAGGACAGGGATGACGTCCGGAGGCAGGATCCAGGTGGTGAGAGGAGCGCTCCGGAAAGTCAAGGAACAGTGTGTTGGTTCAGTAGAACTTCAGACGCAGACGGATTCCAGAGAGCTGTGCGATTTGCAACAGTCGGACTCACCAGATACAAGTGGACATGGGGGGAGAGCGGAGGATGGTGAGCCTGCCTCTGCTCCCTTTCCCCGAGCGGACGCCTACAGTACGTCCACACAGAGTGGCGCTGAGCACCCTCCCCACAAGAGCCCGAGAGGTGTCCACCCAGGACAATCGTACCACCTACCACACCGACTACACAGTTTAGATCAGGAAAGAGGTGTGGCCCGCAGGAGGGCATCGCCCATGTACTTGAACATAAATTCTTAAGTAGTGGGACTCTCTGACTGCCGATTATTTTAGCGTTATCCAACTCTCCACACAAAACACTGAACACTCTAGTTAAATACAATCAACATATTTTAGAACTAAGACATAACTTAGAGGTAATGTGGTTTGTCTCCTTAAATAGATGAAGAAGTGAATGCCCAGAAACAGAAGAGATGTTCCCGAAACATGTAAGTGATAAAACAGGCCCACAATTCAGTTCCTAAAAGTGTTCATCCCGGTGCTTTCACTCAGTCTAGCAGAAGTCAAGAGAGCGAAGGCTCTGAAGCCTGACTTCTGGGTTTGAATCCAGGCTCCGCCACTTACTAGCTTTGTGTTGTAGTAAAAGTTATGAAACCTCCGATGTCTCAGTGTTCTCAAATTAAAATGGGGAAAATTGTAATACCTAATTGATAGGATTGTTGTAAAGTTTAAATGAGATAATATGTGTAAAAGTAATTAGAACAGTGGCTACACATTGTATGAGTAAGTAACGGCAAGGTATCAGTGTTTGCTCTTCCTGTGATCGTTGTTTGTAATACTGGCAATATCTTCCATTACTATTCCAATTACTCTTCCATACCCCTAACTAGAGAGAGAGCTCTGTTTTTTACTTACCCCTCCATCCCCACCTCCTCTTAAGTCCCAGTGAATTAGAACAAGTAGACACAGGCATCGTGGCTGCGTCTCTGTAATTCACACTTTTCCTTCCATTGCACTGAACTTACCCTCTTTTCACGATGCCCTTCCTAGTATCAGTCCGTCTCTTCTTTCTGTTTTCAGGGCCCACGTCGGGCCACAGTTTTGGGGGGATGCCTAGCACGCACAGTCTGCCCTCTGGGTTTCCTTCTCCCCCATCTACAGTTGTAGTTTAATGTGGAATCACATCCTGTGGGTGCCCACAACTGGTCTCGTCCCACGACAGAATTAGAACAGCTACAGACAGTGGCCATGTTTTAGCTTCAATTCCCTTTTTCTCTCACCCTCCCCCCACCACACACGCCCTGGAAAAGCTCTGCATATCTATGAAGATCCCAAATCATTTTGGTGAATAAATTCAGAGATTCAGGATGTTAACTTGCTGATTAATGTTTGCTAATTTATTTTCTCTACCATGCCTCCCCTACTGTGGACTCCACTGTGGTCCAAATATTTGCTCAGTGTCCAAAACATTGAAATGTTTTCTTTGCCTAATGGAATCCAGTTTCACAGTCTTCATTTCTAATGAATCTTTTTGCAGTTGTTGCTCTATTAAAACGTATTTTCTTTATGTCCACTAGATGGCACCCACGTCATGAGACTAACATTGGGAACAGGTGGAAAATTTTGTAACACGATGAAAAGGCCTTAATGTACAAGCGGCAGTAGCAGATGACTTATTCGCTGTGGTGGCACAGCTAATGCACGACAGATGCGGCGATTACAAGGACCTGGGTATGGAATTTAAAACAACCCAATGCACTTGGTCTCTTCCCAAGGTAAACGTACTCTCGCCACACAGTCCAGCAATCATGCCCCGACTGAGTGGAAAACCCATGTCCACGCACAAACCTGCCCACAGACGCGCACAGCAGCTTCGGTCGTAGTTGCCAAAAGTGGGAGCCACCGAAATACCCTTCAGTAGGTGACGGGTAATCTGAGGTAAGGCCCAGATGATGGAATATGTTTCAGTACTAAAAACAAAACTATCGAGCCGTGAGAAGACACGAAGAGACCTGAAATGCATATTATGAAGGGAAAGAAGCCCATTGTATAACTCCAAATATATGACGTTCTGGAAAAGGAGCGAAACTGTGGAGTTAGCAGATAAAGGAGAGGAAAGGATGACTAGGCAGGACACGGAGGATTTTAGGGTAGTGAAACTATTTTGTATGATACCATAATGGTACAAACATGTCATTATGTATTTGTCAAAACCCACATAATGTATAACCCTAATGTAAACTGTGGACTTGGGGTGGTAACAATGTGTCGATGATGATGTCAGAGGCCGTAACAAATGTATCACTGTGGTGTGAGACGGGAGAGTAGGGGAGGCAGTGCAGGGGTGAGGGCAGGGTACAAGGGAACTCTCTACAATGTTGCTGTGAACCCGAAGTTTCTCTTACAAGTGCAGTCTATCAAAAAGAAAATCCTGGAAGACTGATTGTTTGTATTGCTCCCCCCAAATGCTCAGACCCAGTGTTTATATCACCTCCTGACTTCTCTGTCACTTACGTCTCCCATTAGGAAATCCCATAGACCCCACTTTCGAATATGTGCGGAATCTGAACACTTCCTGTCGAATCCACTGCCTCCACCCCAGTCTAAGTCCTCACCTCCCGGGTGAATCAATGCAATCACCTCCAGACTTCCACTCTGGCTTCCACTCTCCCCTTTATTCCATTCTCAAAATGAATCCTATGGGAGTAAAGAATAGATCATTTCACCTTCCCTATTAACCCCCTCTACTGGCATCAAACTGTAAATAAATAGTCTAAAGCCTTCACCATATGGCCCATAAGTCCCAAAAGACCTTGTCGCTGCCTACCTCTCCAACCCACTCCTGTGGTCTCTCAGGCTTACTGGCCTCCTTTCATCACTAATTTATCATCATCTCAGGGTCTCTGTGCATTCCCACCTTTCTGTCTACTGCACACGTTCACATGACTAACCCTTTCTCATGCTTCAAACCCAAGCTCGTCGCACCTCTGGGCAGAGGTCTTGTCTGCTCACTCCGGCTAATGACCCCTCCAGCGACTCTCCATCTTATCCATCCATGCGTTTTCTTTATAGATGCGTAACCACCCAATGCTCTACTTCCTATGTGTATCATCTGATTCCTCACAGCAGAATGGCAAACCCATGCATGTGCACAGACCCAAAGGGGGCTGCCATTGCTCCCACTTTCTGATATTCACCCCGTGGTGTATTCCCCCTCCCCTTGAGTGTAGGTTGAAACTACTCCTATTAAAAATACAATAAAGGCGGTGAGATTGAATTTGTTCTTGATTACATAGCTATAATGTGTCTCTTGCCAGAACTCTCACTTCCTTGCTGGCTTTCAAGAAGCAAGCTGCATGCCATCAAATGCCCTTTGTCACACGATGAGGGTGGCCTTGGGCCAACAGCCAGCAAGAAACTGAGGCCATCGGTCTGGTAGCCTGCAAGGGATTGAATGTAGCCAACCAGCATGCGACCTTGGAGGCAGATCCTTCCCCAGATGAGCTGCAGGTGACACAGACGCTTTATAAATGCTTTATAAATTCACAAATGCTTTATAATTCCTCTCCTCCCTAATTCTTCTATATGCAAAACATAGGCACAGAAGAAAGAGTTAATACATGAATGGCAATAGAGTAAAAGTCAACAAAATCACAGAGACCCATAATATACTCCTCGTGTGTGTACTTAGCAAATCCCCAAGCGCCACGTACAGAGAGACGCTTCCGACCCCTCAGCGAGATAATGGTACGTTCCAACACCGTGTGGGAAGTGGTGCCGCAGATGCACAGAGACGTGTCCAAAAGAGTTGGAGAGGTTGATAACTGCTGACGTCCATCTTCTTCCATGACTATGAGTCTATAGTGGCCAATTGGGACAATTTATACAACTTGGGATGGGTCCCTTTCCTTGATGCTGAATGTTAGAAAGGACAACACCCTGCTCTACACACCAGATAAAAGTCTGAGCGCTAGACATGAACTTAGGAGGCCTTCCCAGGTACAAGTCATCACACCCGTTTGGCCCTAGATAAGTTGCTTTCCGTCCCTGGGCTGTAAAAGGAGGGAGAGGTTAATCTCAGATCCTCTGAGTGCCAGTTTGACCTGGTGTCTGCCCTCCGTTGCATGTTTAAATGCATGTTTAAATGTGTGTTCCTTTCCACTTCAGGTACGTTTTACTACAACAGCTCATTTTTTTGAGCTGAAGTTGACTCAGACTCCACTAGATGGCAATCTTGTCCATGTTTTTCTCCAAGACCTCCAGGGCTTCAGCCCCTCCTGTCCAAGTCTCCAGAGCGTGAGTCCTGTCTGCACCCAGAGGGCTCAGCTCCTGCGGTCACCGCCTTCACAATGCAGTGTGCCCTCCGCGAGCTCAGTGCTGTCCACTCCATGTTCATGAAATCAATAATCAGTACTTATGCAAATTCTCTCTTTATAGTCAGGGTAGGGCACACTATCCTTTCAATCACAATTAACATGTAAATTTAAAAACTGCCATTGAGAAAGGAAAACAATCGTTAGAAAATCTAAGTGCCTCCAGGGCTGCTTATCCCATCCGTACCTGTGTAATTAATTTCCATTCGTGGTGACTTGCTGGTGACCTCTGGAAACATTCCCGACCGTGCTCCCTGCAGAGAGCGCCCTTCCCCAACCCCCAGGACAGGCTGGCAGCACCAAGGGCCAGGTGAAAGGGACATTTAACTCAGGACAGAGGTCAGATTCGAAGGCGACGGCGCTGGATGCAGCAGGAGCACATCCCACTCTGCCACGTACTGGCTGGGAGACCTTGAGTGACTCTAACCCCTGGGCACCACAGCATCTCTCTCTGTAGAAATGGGGCTAATTAGATCGCTAGTTTACAGGGGTTTCCTGTGAACTAAGTAACATAAGCAAAGCTCTTGGAACAATTTATGGAAAGGAACACGTGCTTGATTAATAGTAGTTCCTGCTGCTGTTACTGACACCATAACCAGTGTTTTCAAAATCAGTTGAATAATTATAAGCATTCTTGTTGCTAATTATAATATTGCTACTGGTTATGAGGGGCCTTACACTTAAGTAGTACTATGATGGTAATTACTTCTTTTACATCAGCTACCTCATCTAATCCTCACAACCTTATGAGATAAATATGTTATTCACAGCTAAAGACAAACTAAAGCTCAGAAAAGTTTAGTAACTCAATGTAGTCACACAGCCTCAGCAGGGAGAGCTGAGATTCCATACAGGCTCTGACTGATAGATCCAGGACTTTAAACCACTGACTGCAACTAAATGACAGGCTCCAACCCTGTCGTGCAGAGAAGACAATTAGTGTGGCCGTCATTTTGCAGCCCTGCAGAGTTTCAGAGGCTTGTCAAGGTCACACAGGGTGCTGAGTGCCCAGGACTAGAAACCAAGTCCCTCCACTGTGAGGCCAATGTCCTTTGTCTCGTGCCAGTATTGCCCCAAGTGTGCACACCGACTGGACGCTGGAACCCTTTTGCTGAGCAGGATCTTGCACGCTCAGTGTCTTACAGATCACAGTTGTGAAACAATTCCTCATGCTGATACTTTTCTTAAAACCACACTGAATTTTAACACTGCAACTGGTACACTGACTGCCACAGAGTTCCGGGGTGATTACTGCTGACCCTGCGAAGCCCTGGTGGTCATTCACAGAAAAAAAAATACGATGGAGACTCTATTATGTCCAGACTCTTTAAATGCAGCCTAGGACGTAGGAAAGAAGCAATGTGAAAAACACTGATGAAAAACAAACCCCAGAGGAGCAAAGCTAGCGAAAGTACTATGTTGGGATACGGGTGGAGAATTGGTATTGACTATTTCAGAATTTGTTTCAAAGGTGCTGAATCATTCAATCATGAATGCTAAGGCCAGGAAATTGGCTCAATTTATTCTTCTCGCACAGAAGACGCTCTCATAGTGAGCCAGAAAGGTGCCACTGTCAAGGTTTTCTCAAAAATGCCAGGAATTGGATTTGCCAAGTGATGCGAACATCGACACAATGTCATAGTACAACCTCTACAACCAGAAAGGGCACTTAGATCCGATCTGCATTTTCCTGCTTGGAAATTTGAGTCTTGGGTAGAAACAGGAAACAGTTCACAGTTCCTTTACTATGCCCCTACTTCTGTATATGCATTCTTCCCATTCACCCTCCGAACGTTTTCATCCCCTTCCACCCGTTGAGGAATCTTAACATAAACGTCTCACGCATCTGGTCTTTGCTCTCAGATTCAGAAACAGCTCTCAGAAGCAACAACAGGCGACTGCAGCCCGCGTGCAAGGAGCTCCAATGCACAGCACACAGAAAAATCCCATGAAATCTTCTTCCCTGTCTTTGCACTCACCGTTTTTCCTAAAGCCCACACCTGCTCCAAGGCCTCTCTTCTACCCAGTTCACTCTGAGCCTCACTGAAACCCTCACCCGGATTGAGCCCCCTCCTGACTCCCTGTTCTTTGGCTCCTGACCCAGGCACCCCCAAACACTACCTGCTTCTTCCCCGGACAGGGCTTTTCCTCTCCAGTTCACTCTTTATCCTCTCTTGCTTCTCATGCTATGTCCAAGTCCTTTTCTAAAACTGATTAATATGATCTAAGGGGGGAGAGCTTAGACCCTGAGCTGCAAAAGACAAAATTTCTACAGTAGGAGACAGAGTGTTTAATATTTTTTATATTGCTACCATATTAGGTAACAGAGAGCCCAATGGACTTGGCTCAGCAGCCCTTATGTCTCTTTGAACTGAAAGAGAAAACGTTAATTTGAAAATGCTTCCTTTTTCCTTCTTTCCTTCTCTGAATTGAGTGTATTTCTCCATCATCCTTCCTTTTCACCCTTTCTCATCTTCTCTCCTGCCTCTAGGCCTTTATGGCTTTCCAGCCCCATTTCCTTTACCAGCCTCCTGAGAGTCTCCCTTTGTTTTCTCCCTGTTCCTTGTGTTTGCTGGTGGTTCCCAAAGGCACAACTCAGGTATGTTCAAGGCCCTGAGAAATACAGAGACTGCCAACCCATTCCCAGAATGCGAAAGGGAGGGAGGGGGAGAGAGGGTTGTTTCCGTGCACAGAACTCATGCAGCTTTCAGCATGCAGGGACTGGCTTCCATTTTCCAGAGTGCTGGAAACTTTTTGAACAAGAAAGACTTTTCTCAATTATCAACACTTTTTGCTAAGAAATTCAGCCTTTGAGATTTGAAGCCAATGGGCTTACAAGACACAGTCTGGGTATCGAAATCCATTCCATCCCACCCTGTGCCATGGCCCAGTAACATCTAAGTGAGTACATCCACGGCACTTCAAATCCTGTCGGTCTCGGATCTACCTTCACACTCTTAGGACCCTTCTCCGAGGAGACTCAGCGGCTCTGAGCTGGTTATTAACAGCTTCCTTTGCACATAAAGATGATAAAAAAAAAAAAAACCCACGGTATAAAGAGTCATGACCACCTCAGGGAGATGAGGGGTGGATTAAAGCAGCACCCCCAAACTATCATTGAGACTGAGTGGGCAGCTCCGCCCAAGGCAACCGCCTTTGAGGATTTACACAGAAAACAGCTTTACATAAAAGAACTTGGTAAAAGAAAGTGACCAACTATTCTCCCTCATACCTCACCGATGAGGAGCCTGAGGTTCCGACGGGAAGAGTGACGTGTCCAAAGGGAAGGCAGGGATGCAGCAGAGCGCACGCCTTCTCGTTCTGGTTCTCTTGCCACTGCTTTCGTTCATTCACAACCATGCCCCTCAGTGGACTGGGGGTGTTCTGTGAGAAAGGGAAACAAGAAAACCGGGATTTCTTCAGCAAAGGATTTTAGAAGTGCGGGAAAGATAAAGTAAAGACTATTTCTTTCCTGCTAGGTATCTCAGAATTTTCAATATGCTGTTGTACACAGTGAATTTCTAGATGGAAATCTGTTCATCACACTTATGGGGCCACAGAACAATCCTCCTTCCATATAAACACTAAATAACATCTTGAACCACTAATCCATGAAGTGCACTTTTCCGTAGGCACACAGCACGTATATCCCGTTTTGATGGAACTGGCTAGATCCCCCGATCATTTCTGACCTTGTCCCACCAGGAAGAGCTTGTATGGACCCGAACACTTCATAAGATCTAGTGCCCAGCAGCGCTCAGTGTGGCGCCCACAGATGTGTGATGTGGCTTCTCCATCTCCACCGGAACCTCCTTTCCATAAGCCACATAATTCTCGATTGATTTCCCCCCCCGTAACCTGTTTTTTCCTGCTTCTACTTTTGTTCCTCTGAGTCACATTCTCTATGCGTTAGCCATTGTGGAATTTGAAAAATGTCAATCAGAGAAGGCTACTCCCCTTTATGCTTCCCATGCTGGCTTCCAAAGATCGTCACTGGGACTCTGAGGTGTGATGATTGAACTCCTGCAGCCTTTCTGACCCCACCTTCTGCCAACCTCCACTGTGTTCACAGTGCCACAGTCAACTGGTCCTTTCTTTCTTCCTGGAACGTGACAAGCCTGCTCTAGCACAAGGGCCTCTGCCTCCATCGTCTGCCTGCATCGCTCTGGCCCTGCAACGTTACACGGCTCACAGATTCTTCTTCAGGTCTCTGTTCAGAAGGCACCTTCTTAAAATATCTTTTCTAAAACAATCTCCATTGCATGTCTTTACTTCATTTTCTTCACAGCACATAAGTTACCTGAAATTCTTTTTGCTAATTGTTTACCACCTGTCTCCTCTATAAGGGCCTTGACTGTATTATTTATCACTAAAGCATCAGTACTTAGGACAATATCTGGCACACAGTAGGCATTCGACAAGTACTTAAGTGAATGAATACAATGGTAACTCTCTGCCCTAAGGGTTCTCAAAACATGGGCACCTTGCCAAACTTGGAAAAAAACTTATTATGTTCATAAAGTAAATAATAATATGTATTATTAATGTACAGGAATATTTTAAGTCATTTATTGGGTGTGAAACAATTAAGTATGAAAAGCTAAGTAAGGTTTTGCTAAAATCCCAAATATTCCCCTTCTCAAGAATAACAATTATTCGTGTTTTAAGAACATTTCAGTTCGAAGGTCATCTAGAAACGTCAGCTAGAAAGAAAAGTCCAGGAGCGGTAACTGGCAGAGCGCCGCACTGCAGTGGAGCGGACCGGGCTGTACACCAGCACATGCCCGTCGTGCGTGACCCCCTTTGCTCTGAGACTCAGTTGCCCTACTTGTGAAACCCAAGGCTGGACTGAATGGTATTGAAGACCCACTAGAGCCCTCACACCTGATCACCGAAGTCAGAGGATGATGGCCTGGACAGGCCCAATTACAGAGTTCAGTCTTCTCTGAGTCTCAGGGAGCCACTCTACTTCTTTCGTGCTCTCAGAAAGAAAATTTTGACTTCATCACATTCACAACATAAACCAAGAAACTCCCAGGCTAAAGTGGAGACGTGACCAGCAATGGTATGACAGATCTTTTTTTTTTTTTTATTAACTCCGATAACTACCGAGCACCCAGAACCAGGTACTGTTCTGTCCTGCTAGAGCTTGCTTTACTCCAGTTAATGAGACAGACAGTAAGTAAGATACACAAGTAAACTATGTAACAAATAATGTTAGGTGCTGAGGATATAAAGGAGCATGAAGGGGGGAAACCAAGTGTTCTGGGCAGGATCAAACTCTCCTATAAATAGGATGGCCAAGGAAGACTTCCCTGAGATGTTGATGGTTGAGCACAGATTTGAAAGGACTGAGTGAGCCAGGTACACATCTGAGGGAGGAAACTCTAGAGAGAAGAAACAGCAGGTATAAATGCCTGCAGCCAGGACCTTGCCTGGTAAGTTCAAGAAATGCAGCTAAAGCAGAATGAGCAAAGGCAAGTGTAGCAGGAGATGAGCTGGGGGAGGCAAGGGGGGCCTTGTAGTCCTGATACAGACATGGGCTTTTACCCTGTGTGAGGCACACAGCTACGGGAAGCTTTCTAGTAGAGACTGTATTTTCACAGAATCAGCTTCTCTCTTGTGATGCAAAGAGAGAGAGAGAGAGAGAGAGAGAGAGAGAGAGAGAGAGAGAGAGAGAGTGAGTGTGTGTGTGTGTACATGTGGGTGCATGCTTAGTAGGAGGCAAGGGCTAGAAAGAGTCCAGTTAGAAGTTATTGTGATAATTCAGGAAAGAGTTGGCAGAGACATTGTCCAAAGTGGTTGCAGAAACACCAGATGGAAAATGGTCCAATTCTAGATATAATTTAAAAATAGAGATGTCAGGGTTTGTTGAGAAATCTGATGTGGAGCGGGAAGAGTTGGAGAAGTTTATCTTCAGTGGCTCCTCGCCCATTTCCAGAAAGCTGGGGTGAAGATGTTAATACTTGACCGATGTTATGTGCAAACATTCCCTTCTAGTCTAAATCTTCACTTTACTTAATCAGAGCTGTGAGATTCTAAAGCTGAAAAGAACATTAAACGATGATCTGGGCTCATTTGTAGAAATTGTATGGAAGAAGCAAGTTTCCTAAGAACTCCAACAACTCCTATGTTACGCTTCCCATGTGCCATGAACTTCAGCTGCTTCAGCTCTGGGTCATACCTTCAGAAGTCACCCTCGCCCACCTGGTACTCATGACCTGTAATTCAACAGACTGAAGGTTTATAGGCCTAGCTCCCTGAGGGCAAAGGCAATACTTCTCCACTTCAGAAAAGAGATACTCATCTCTACTTTGCACACAAGAATATGAAATAAATGATGTGCTGGATCTTGTTCTCTATCCAGGAACCATGGATACAAAAACACATATCTAACCCTTTCTGACCCAATACCGCAACTGTGTTTCCTAGGGGGAAAAATGCATGCCTATTACAGAACAAAACAAATTTGCATACCACCCAGAGTAATGGTTCCCAAATCTAGTGGGTTGTGAGAATCATTAAGGTATTATACCAAGGAGGTAAATCTGTTTCCCCTTGACCGGTGAAGTAGAAGCTCTGGCCTCAGGGCCCAAGAATTTGCATTTATGGTACATTTCCCTGGTGCTTCTGATGTTCCTCAGGTTTAGGAAGCCGAAGCCCAGCGACTCTGTGTTTCTGGCTAAGATGTGAGCTATGGTGTGGACTGTACTTATAGCACCCGCTCGCTGGCTGTTTTGGTCAAGAAAGTGCTCTAATACTTGTCCTTGTCATAGAACCTACGCTGCCCCAGCCATCCCAATCTGGTCTGGAGCCACATTCCGGTGGAAGGACATTTGGTCTCCAGAGGGCTGGACAGTAGGCCACCCCCCCTCAGGCCGTATTGAGAAGACCCTCCCTTCTCATTAACAGTGAAAGGGCAGGTGAGGACCTCACCGGGGCGGTGACAACAGCCTGAAACTGGTTTATGGCAGCGATGCAAACCTACAACATGGTGGAGTGACTAAAAGAATAATGAACTGTGTGAACGTTAAGAACTAAAATGGGTGAATTACATAATAGGTAAAGTAGGCCTTTAATAATATTATGTATCTTTTTGAAAAAACAACCCCATATCCTGTCACTGGAAATCAGACAAAAAGCTAAGAACACCCAGGCATTCATGGGAACAGTGGCAGAACTTGAGACAAGGCTGAATTATCATCTTAGGTCTTTTATGCCCAAGTGAGGGCCCAATAAGGAAAGAAACCCCCCACTTGCTATATGGACATCTGCATAGGTGTTTTCAAATACCTTGAACCCCAGTTAACTCTGGACACTCTGGGCTTGCAGAAATGGCAAGTAATCCCTTGCTAGATACCATATTTTGCCACGTATATCGTGCTCCCATGTATAATGTGCACCCATGCTTTTGGCCCAAACTTTCAGGGGAAAAAAATCTTTCATTTTAATTTTTTAATTCAATTGTTTACTTATTTATATTTAGAAACAACACTGATGATCACATTCCAGGGTATTATTTTGCATGTGGACAGCGTTATTGCTTTCTAGAGTAACACTGTTAATGCATAAGCCTAAATAAAAGATTAAAAACATTAATATAGATATGAAATTAGCACGGCCCATGTATAATGCTCATCCTTATTTTTCCCTCAAAAATTTGGGCAAAAAGTGCGCGTTATACACAGCAAAATACAGTAACTTTGAAGAAACCGCCAATGAGGCAGGTGCTTTCTCGGGCAGTGCTGGCCTTTCTCAGAATAATGAAATGGCTTCTTCAAGATGCAGCTGATGCCACTTGGAGAGGACACCCTGTGGGGGTGGGTGTCATCCTTCAGGGGGTGCTCCACTCTGAAACCTACAGGCATTTTATGTAGGCTTATTCCAAACAGTGCATTTAAGGAATAACATCATCAGCGAAATTAACACTAAAACACTGTTCTGTTCAATAGGTTAAAAACAAAATACAAAGGCACTTTCATAGCTATAGCATCATTCTGAATGAGGGTATTTATATGAAACTGGAAAAAAAAAAAAAAAAAGTCCTGGCTGGTGTGGCTCAGTGAACTGAGCGTTGGCCTGTGAACCAAAGTGTCACTGGTTCAATTCCCAGTCACGGCACGTGCCTGGGTAGCAGGCCAGGTCCCCACTGTGGGGCACACAAGGAGCAACCACACATTGATGGTTCTCTCCCTCTCTCTCTCCTTCCCTTCCCCTCTCTCTAAAAATAAATGAATAAAATATTTTTTTTAAAAAAAGGAAAGAAAAGGAATACAGTGACTATTCCAGTAACCAGGAAGGGAACATAGAAGTGAGCCTTCTGACCATCATCCTTAGTGACCAGATGGGGAATCTGTGCTTCCTCTCTCTACAACTTCAGTGTCTCTGGTTCTAGGGGTGCTGGTCCCCAGAGAGGACACACCTCCAGCTGCTGAATATAAAGGAAAGGTGTCACACGGTTACTTTAAGGTCTGGTGTCAATAGATCAGAAACTGCAGAGAATTTACATGCTGTCAGGAAGAATTAACCCTGATGATCATGAGGGGGCAGGATTTCTCTCATTTAAGAGAAGCAGAAAGGAATATATGACACCCAGATAAGCTACTGGGGCATCTCTTGAGTCCCCCATGCCCAACTTTACCTCTAACTGGAAAGTGCAGTAACCACAGCCTGATGAGGGCATGACAACCAGGGGCTCGGACCTCCTAGGGAGGAAGGTCTGATCATCCCAGGACAAGCCACCAATACCAGAGATGACCTGGCTGCGTGCGAACTCCTCTAGAATGGGTTGTAGGGAAGGGGGATGATGAGTATCAGACACAGCCTCAAGACCACCTGGAGCAGCTCTGGAGTTTATCCCACTAATCCTCCTCCTGAAAATCCTGAGCCTAGAATCCTGGAGAAGCTGTGGCTAGATGTAATGAACTTCATGTGAGAAATAAGTGGTTGTGAGCAATGTAAAAGGTAGGCTCTAAAAGACATTGAGAAGCCCTGGCCAGACCCCAGACTCTATGAGGCATCAGCAAACGAGAGCTGCCTCACCCAGAAACTCGTACACAAATCCCCTCTGGGGGTAGCCCACAGCCAATGGCTACCTTGTACATGGTCCCAAAGGCTGGGCCCTTTGCCTCAAGGTGGAATAACGCTAGAGGGCACTTTACACTCCAGAGACCCCCACATCATCTTCGATCAGACAGAGATGGGATTTATCTGAGACCACAGTCTTACTCTCCTGCTTCCTCTTTCCCTGCTCAGCTCTCTCCCTTATAAGTTTGCCCCCGAGTCCCTGTCTGAGGTTCTGTTTTGTACACAACTCTTTCTAACACACAGTAGTATACATCAGGCACTAGACAATCCCAGGCTGGGATGGTGGCTGTAAGTCATCAGAGACCTAGTCTCCTCCTGTCTGTCTTCTCCTTCATCCTTAGCTCGTGGCTGCTGCTATAAAAATTGCCATCACGTCTACATGCCAGGAAGAAGAACGAGGGCAGGGACGCCAGCCTAACAGCACACCTCACCACACTTACTGCTGTTTCAAAGCTTTCATGGAGGCTCCAGCCAATGCCTTTTGTTCACATCTAGTGGCCCCACCCCCGTCTGTAAGAGAAACTGGAACATACGGACTTTCTGCTGGGCACACGGGCACTCCCAATAACCAAGTCTGTTAGGGAAGAAGAGCTGAGGACAGATTCTAGCATTCTGCTACAGGCCCTGTAACAATGGGGCTTCCAAAGGCAATCCAAACCTAGAATTGTAGTCCCTTACAGACCACCCCACCAGTCAAACTGACAGAGAAGTATGGGGGGAAGAGCAGAGATACCAAGGAGGAGCAAAGCTGTAATACATGGAACAGGCCTGGCTCGGGGGCAGCCTGAGACCCAGTCATGCATTCACACAGCCTAATCTTCAGAAACCCCTGGGGGACAGATAGTGGGTGGGCATTTTTTGATGCTGAATCCCTCCTGGGGAAACCACATTTCTCCCCCCTTGGTCACACGCTCTAGTCTGTGAGTATAAGTCACATCTTCAAGGCTTAATAAAAATGCCCAGGGCTCCACAGAGCACATGGCTCATTTACTGTGTAACTTCTGAGTGCTCAGATTCACCCCCAGTGCAACCAATTATCATATCACCGAAGTCTCTGTTGAAGAATTATCAGAACCAGTTCGCATGTTCAAAAAAAAAAAAAAAAGAAAGAAAGAAAAAGAAACCTCAGTAGGGAATAACCACATCTGATTTCCACTGAACAATATGAAACAGAAATGTTAACTCCAGACTCTTTTTGTTCAAGGGCACAGTCAACCTTGAGGACAAAAACTGCTGACAAGCCTTAACATACAGAAACGGTGTTTCTGGGTTTTGTTTTGGAATAACTTCATCATCATTTCTTGAATCTGAGAATCCTCTGTCTCCTATAATTCTACCTCTCTGGGTCCTAATAATGTGCTCACTCAAAACAGATCACTTCAGGAATAAGTGACTGAACATTGGCTATAATTCCAGGATAAAGCCGTGCAGTTCAGCAGGTGAAATCACCTTTAGAACTAAACCACGATATCTCTGCGAAATAGAAAAAGGAAGTACAATTAATATTCCTTTTAGAACTAAAGAAGAGCTCATTGGTTAAGTGACTTGCTGGAGGTCAGACAGAACCCAAACTTCTGGTTCCTATCTCTCTGTTCTGGCCAGCAAGCCCCTTTCCCTGGACAGCGTCTTTCCTTTTGCATCTCACTCTCATGCAGAACCTCCAGGGGTCCTCAGTGTTCACTTCCGCTTTTAGTAATAGGACCTCTTGAGTTTCACAAGCAATAGAACCGCCCCAGAGGCGGTGAAATTTCCCATCTTCCTTACAGCCAGGTGTAGCCACCCAAACAAGCTTGGAAGCGATATGCACAGCCTCCAATCATATCCTTAAAGATGGGGCCTCTGTCCCTGCGTGCTCTTTGTCCCTGCACTGCTGGGCTGGGAAGTGAAGATTGCAGAAACCCTGGAGGCCTGTGCTGAGGGTCACAGAGCGATGCTCCAAGCCTCGGACCGCTCCTCTGTGCAACAGAAGGACACTTCCACATTCTGGAAGCCACTGTAGTGGATGATGTCTCTTTCCCCAATAAATTCCACCCAGCCCTAGACTTCAGTCCATCAAGAGCCTCACTTTAAGGCTCATTTATATAGAAATAAGTTCAGAGGAGAGGGACTGGACAGCAGAGTGACTAGAAGACCTGACCCACGAGGGACCATTTCAAAGACATGGGAATGCATAACAAGAAAGAAAAGACAAGGAGGTACACGTGGGAATTCTCTTCATGCTTTTCAAGGATTATTGGGTGAGAAAATAATCACACTTGTGCCCACATATATCACAGAAATAAAGTAAGATTTATTTCCAGAAGCCCAACAGAAACAAATTTCAGCCTCATTAATGGAGGAGCTTTCTCATAATCACAACAACCCGAAGATATGAGCGAATGCCCGGAGTACTGATGAGCTCCCCGTCACTGGAGGGATGCACCGACATTTGACGTGAGACAACACAGAGCACAAATTCAGCATTCTGACAGAACTAAGTTCTAATTCGTACTCTGCCAATTACCAACGGTTGTTTCTTAATATTTATGAGCCAAGCCTTAATTTGTAAATGGGGCTAATTTTAATATTCATTGAATAGAGCTGGAAATAATTTTAAAAATGCATGTGGAAGATTTTCTAACAGAGATACTGTATGACCCTCTTTGGTGGGAATATTAAAGGAGGGTTTAATCACAGGCAAAGAGGGAAGGATGGTCATGATAAATGGTCCTGTGACTCTGGGATTCTCAAATATTTATTTCCCTTTCAGTGGTGTATAAACAGAATGCTTATTGAAAAAGCCTGGCTAGCAAACAAATAATCAAGTCATTCCTCTCTCTGTGAGTACCAGGTGTTTCAGGAACAAAAGTACATTGAGTAGCCCTCACTCACTCCCCCGCCCAACAGGACAGCTCTGAGCACTTCAGCATCTCTGCTGGATGGAAGAATGATAACTCCTGGACACCGCGGAAGTTCTGCCGAGACTGTTTTCTTATTCAGACTCCTATGTGGTCCAAACTTTTGAGAGGGTGAGAGGCAATAAAAGGCAAGGCACATCTGTGATACAGAAAAAGCTGAAACCTAGGAGTCAAGAGGGTGAGTTCTGGTTTAATGGCTGATACTTAACTCACTTTCAGACCTTGAACAAGTTTCCACTCTTTAGAATTGGTATAAAAATTTACGATGGGGGGTGGGGTGGGAAACATAATTTAAAGATCCTTCCGGGTTCAAAACACCTATTCTCATAACTCAAAGAAGTAAGATGACTGACTCACTCCTTGGAAGCCTAGATCACTGTGTTCAAGTTCAAAAGCTACTGAATGTTAGTGGGGATGCAGACTGGTTGCAGCCACCGTGGAAAGTAGTATGGAGATACTTCAAAAAATCAAAAATGGAACTGCCTTATGGCCCAGCAATTCCAATTCTGGGAATATAACCAAAGAAACCCGAAACTCTAATTCAAAAGGTTACATGCACCCCAATGTTCACTGCAGCGTTATTTATAATAGTTAAGATTTGGAAGCACTTTGCCTAACAATTTAAACACTGGAATTTTTTACCCATGGGAAGGCAGGAACCTTGATTATCTTAACAATATTCCTAGAAAATAGTCCTTCAGAGTAGGTGCTCAAGAAACTTTCAAATAAATGATGCCACATGTCCAAGGGTCTACTGAGTGGCCCCCAATGATGAAAACTCCTGGCCCTCTTCTGGAATTACCCGACCCCTCTTTTGGACAGTATCACTGTCTCATCATGCCCCTCTACTTCTCCTCCATCTGCATGTATGTGGCACAACTGTAGTCACCAAATACTCATGGCCCCTGGACCGCTGTCTAGGTGATGTCACTTGACCTCGCTGTTCTTAGTCAAAGTTTCCTGCCTTATGATCCTGACATGATAGTCTTTTGACTTTGGTGGGATAAGTAGATTCTCGATTTTGTTTGGACAGCGATGGAACCCAGCACAGGGAAAAATCAGCCGCTTAGAGCAGTGAGTCTGCAGGCAACTTGACGGGGCCACTAGAGCCATCGTATGCGCGCGCTCTGAACCACCACCCTAAAAAGGGCACAAGGAAGACGGCAGGTATGTTTTCAACCAAGCCAGCCACCATCTGTAAGACTTTTATTCGAGTTTACTTAGCCAGAATTTCACATAAACCAATTCAGACACACCGCCGCCTTGGGAATCAAGGCAATTATAACTGTAATACAAAAAGACGACTTTTTAAATAATCAAAATCATCCTTGTAATTATTTAGCCAACAAAAAGGGACACTTTCAAAGTAGCAGACGTTCATAACCAGGATATTATTAAACATGAACCCCAGCGGGCGCATTTGTAGAAGGATGAGCAATGTGTTCTTATTCAAAGCAGGAGGTTGTTGACAAATTCCGCACGTAGGCGATGCGCGCTGTGCAAGCCAACCTATAGTCGCGTCTACCAAACTCACTGTCTCCGAGGCAGTCCTGACGAGGACACACAGCTGAAATCCAGTGGCAAGAAAAACATTGCTGAAAGTCACAAACTGAGGGACATTCTAGAAAAATGGCAAGGTCGTAAAGATAATAACAATTAAGGAGCTACTGCAGATTAAAGGAAATAAGAGAGATTTGACAAGTAAAGGCACGTGTGATTTTGGATTGGCACTTGGACTAGACGTTTCGGGTTGCGCTGGGTTTGGTTTTCCCTTTTGCTATGAAGAATATTTAGTGAAATGATTAGTGAAATCTGAATAAGATCTGTTCATTAGATAATAGTATTGTACCGATGTTAATTTCCTTATTTCGAAAATATACTGTGATTATGAAAGAGAATATCCTTGTTTTTAGGACATATACACCAATGGGTTCAGAGGTTGAGTTACTACATCTGTAACTTACTCAGTACACAGAAAAATATTTATATTTATGTTATGTTATGTTATATAATATTTATGTTATGCTTTATAAATATA
Organism: Desmodus rotundus; assembly: GCF_022682495.2. Taxonomy (NCBI): domain Eukaryota; kingdom Metazoa; phylum Chordata; class Mammalia; order Chiroptera; family Phyllostomidae; genus Desmodus; species Desmodus rotundus. The sequence continues at coordinate 141,380,936 of NC_071392.1, read as the reverse complement.
CATGTATAAAAAAGGGAGGGAGGGAAAGAGAAAGCAAAGCAAATGCATTAAAATGTTAACATTTAGGGAATCTGGTGGAAGGGTATGCAAATATTTTTATTTTTGTGACTTTCATTTAAGCCTGCAATTACTTCAAAAGTTTAAAAAAGATAATAAAGGGAAATAAAACAAAATTATGCCAATAAATTTAATGACAAAAATACAATGGGCAAATTTGTTGAAAACCATAACCAATAAAATATACTGAAGAAACTAAAAACCTGAAGAGTCCTTTGTCTAGGGAAGAAATCAAATTCATTATTAAAAACTCTCTCCAGAAACAGATTCTAGGTCCAGACAGTGTGACTGGTGAGTACTATCAAACTTTTAAAGAAAACAGGAATACACCTTACACCTTCGTTTATGGAACAGACGAGAAAACCCTTCTCAATTGTTTTTATGAGGCCAGTATAAGTTGATACAAAATTTCAACCCAGACATTGAAGTGTTGAAAACTAATATCTCTTATGAACACAGATACAAACATTCTTCACAAAACACCAGTGAATTGAACCCTGGTTTTTAAGAAACTGCCACCAAAGAATTCGGGTGTGAAAAAGCGTGGTGTCTGCACGTTCCTCTCCAATGGTGAAAAATACGTGCACTTGTCTCCGTCTCCATGGAGAGAAGCAGAGTGGGGAAGCAAACACGGCCAAAGGCAAGCTGATGGGCCTGGATAAAGGATGTACAGGAGTTTCTTGTATTTTTCTTGCAACTCTATGTAATTTGAAGTTTTACTGATGTAAAAGCTTACAAGAAAATCTATTTACGATCACCGCTTAACAATGTGTGTTTTATGTACCCATGTCAAAGACTGCTTTTAGAGATACCACAGAAATACAGCCTCGTTAAGTAAAAAAAAAATCAAAATCTAGTCACATTATTGCATAACATGTACCAATGTCCTTTCTAGACCATATTCCATGTCTTTTTGGTTTTCTTCAAATCAAGGGGGAAATAATTGGAACAACTGTAACAGTATAAACAATAAAACATAAAAAATTAAAATAAAGAAATAAAAATTTATTATGGTCCACAAAAAATATAAAATAAGTAAAGAGAGCAGCTTTGTCAGTTATGGTATCAGCCTCTATGCCCAAGTACTCCCGAACGACTGGCCCATTCTGCCCCGAGCATTTCCAGCCCCTCGCTCCCCTGCCGGTTTTTGCGGCAGTGGGCGCACTGCACTCCTGAGGCCAGTGGGACCCGGCCACTGGAACCTTTCCGCACTGCCTCTCACGCAGCTCCACTACAAATCATTCTGTGCACAGCCAAAGGACTTACCTTTCATTCTATTAAATCTCATGCCTCTGTGGGTTAAAACCTAACAATAATTTAACATTACCTACAGGACAGGATCCACGCCCCTTAGAATTTTGAAAAAGATCTTGTATGACCCCACCCTGTTCCAGCCTAAGTCCGCCTGCCCTGATGAACGGAATTCTGAGATGGCCCACAGTGACGCACACCCTTGTATCGTCTTCCCCCTGGACTGTGAGCAGCATCTGTAACTTTCTTCCAACCACAGAATATTACAGAGATACTGAGACACTACTCCTGTGATCGTGTGATGTTACGTGGTCAAAATGAAGGGATTTTACCAATGGAATTAGGCGCCCAAAGAGTTGATTGTGAGTTCACCATAAGGGAGATTATGCTGGGTGGGCCCAATTCAGTCAGGTGGGAGAGTCAGGAACTCCTAGTGGAGAGACGCTGTGGCCCTCCTGAAGAGTTGACAGCGGTGATGTGACCTGCCGATAGAGGGAGCCACATGACAAAGAATGGTGGGGGGCCTCTAGGAGCTGAGAACCACTGGCTGACAGTCAGCCAAGAAAGTGAGAACCTCAGTCTTAGAATCACAGCGAATTCTGCCTGCAACCACGTAAGTCTGGAAGAGGATCTGAGCCCCAGATGAGGGTGCGGGACGGATGAACTTGAGTTTGGCTTTGTGAGAACCTGAGCAAAGAACCCAGAGAAGCCTGCCCAGCCTTCTAACCTAGAGAAAGGGAGATAATTCACAGGTGTGTGGTTTTAAGTCACTGAGTATGCAGTAATCTGCAATACAGCACTGGAAAACAAATACACCTATCAAAGAGCACCCCCGTCCGTGGTGCGCATTAACCTTTCACGTCTCAAAATATTTGTATCTGCCTGAAAAGAAGTCTTCCCATTCTGTAGCCTCTAATTCAGAGGTAGTTATTTCCCAGTCCTTGCTACCCATTTTTATGTATAACAACATGCTATAATACTGGTGCAAACATTTGTCTTTTTACCAGATTGATCTCCTTGAAGACAAGGACAAAATCTCGTCTTGACATTTTCCTAGTAATTGGCTCATAAGAGGTTTTCAATATATTTTAGTTGAAATCATTCTAATTGACTGGAAAAATTATTCTATTATCCATAAGCACATTTCTTTCTTCGTCATTTCCCATAATTAATAGGTATGGAATTAAAAAAATCTTTCATACCATAGGAAAGAAACGATGCATAAATTTACACAGAAGTTTCCAAATCCAATATAGTAATCAATCACCCTAATTCCTGGTCTGTAGCTATAAATGCCTCTACAATTTCTGTAACATTCAGTTTTTCTCAAAACCAGAACAGGGAAGGCTGCCAGCAAAGCCTCTAATTGCAGGATGAGGCAGAAGAGGTGGACTGTGACCGCTTGCATTTGACAAAAACCTTATTAGGATGCTGGGTACCAGCAAAGCGACTGACCGAATGAGCTGCACTTCCCGGGAGGACCAGGAACCTGGCCCACGCAAAGAGAAGAGATCCTCAGAAGAATGGGAATGGAGTTAGCAGCCGTATCTGGTTTCTCCAGTTTCCCCGACATCCGCACCCTTCCCTGATGGGAAATACTGGCAGTCAGCATTCAATTAGATGCCACTGGTACGCTCACCCTTTATAAAGCCAGCTGACTGTGAATGTTAATCACATCTACAAGCTGCTCTCGCAGTTACAGCTAGTGTTTGAACTGCTGGGCACCACAGGCTAACCAAGGTGACACATACAATGACCATCACAGTTACCTACATGCCTACCATTCTTATTGTTCCACTTGGCAATACAGACTGGAAATGACTCCGTATTTGTGTCATCTGTGTCATAGTTACCTTCCTGCAATTTTTTGTGGAAGTATAATACTCCATTGTATAGATAGATCATTTATTCAACAAGATGGTTCTATTCTTTTGTTTAATAATTATGGTACCAAAAAACCCTTGTACATGTGTTGTTTCATTTGTTCCAGCATACTTTAGAAATAGATTCCTAGGATTGGAAATATTGGTGTTATCAAATTTCTCACCATAGAGGCTGGCCCTTTAAGCACTCGGCCCAGCAATGTAAAAAAGGGCCTGTTCTAGCATAATATCACACACACACACACACACACACAATATACACACAAAACACAACTATAATATCAAACATGTGCTTTTTCCCACTGGAATCTAGGGGGATCAGAAAAGGCTATCAGCTTCCGGATAAGGGTGGGAAACCTTCACCCCCAGTCCCAGGCCAAAGCCATTTTCCACTAAGGGAGGGCCAGGAAACTTGCTCTCAAACAAGACTCTCTGATACAGAGCAGAGTCTGCCAGCCCCGCAGAGAAGAACAGGAGCAGTGAAAAAGCCCCATCCCTGAGGTTCAGGTACACAGGGCCCGCCCAAGACAGAGAGTGGAGGAGGAGAACACCTCCTGCCCATCACAAGGCTTGCGCTGAGTAACAGGTGACATTGGTGCACCCCACTCAGCAGGTGGGGCTTTTCAGGGGACTGGGTCAGGTTCCCTGGAACAACACGGACCTCCAAGTTGCAATCAGGAGCTGATGGCAATGGTGTGGCTGTTTACTAGGGGTCAATCACCAATGTCCAATGTAGGCCGAGTTTTTAAGTGAGCTTCTTCCTAAGGAAGAAGGAAACGGGCTTGGCATTTCCTTTGAAGGGATACAATTTTGTATGTGGAGAGTCCTACATCTACGCAGTGATTTACATGGTCTGATATGACAAGTCTTTCACTAGATGCCCAGTAAAGGGAAGGATGAAGCAGGGAGGGGAATACATGGAGGTGGCCAGGTCCTAACCTGCCAGGTAAGGCCCATCCTGTTGATTTGAGGGGCTGAGAGTTTTGAAAAAGTAGCACTCTCTGACTACCTTCTCACAATCTTGCTCTTAGAGTTCTTTGGCTGTGTGCTAACATTTGATTGTCATTGCATGCTCAAGTTATATGCCAACAGTTACGAGTCTCAAAAATTATGTAGGTGACACTAGGTGGGCTTGAGGGAAGAGTCTGCCCCTTTGCTACCGTTGCAGTGGCTCTTTCCCGTCATTGTTCAGGAGCGGTCATGAATACTCAGCACTGTGTGTGGAGAGACGAAGGGAAGAGTCACCCTTCCTCAAATGGGCCACTGGGTTTGGACAGTGAACTCGTTAAGTGATCAGGGTAAATGTCATGTAAACCCTTTAGCCATGCCTCAGAGACAGACAGGATACCCTGATTCTTGAGTAAAGGTAGGGAGGGAGAAGATGCCCAAAACCTCAGCAGCTGAAATGTGGAGTCTCAGAGTCTAATTCAATGTGATACTGAGAAGGAAATCAATCGGTATTTCGCACTGAGAAATGCAGAACAAAATTCATTCTCATTACACACGAGTTTCAACTACACGTTAGGGAATAATTCATCTAATAACAAAACTATAACTTCCCAACTTTCTCCAAACTTTCTCTTTCAAAGAGTTTTATTTGAACAAGTAAATGCATATTTGATTTCAACAGAAAGATTTTAAGCAGAAATGAGGACAATTTGTCTCGCATGTCATGAAAATTACATTTCTGACCTGGCCAAGCAATCATTTCACTTAGATACCTGGAGGGACTAACTGGTCTTTAAAAGGTCCTTGGGACACAAATACTGACACCTTTACAGATGTATTTCAGTGCTGCTGAACAGGACCAGGCATTCATACCGAATGCTGAGGGTAGATTTTGAATTGATACAATCTTTTTGTAGACATTATTCTACCATTGCTATTTAAAAGGCCCACTGGAGACTGTGATAGTTATACTAGTTTAAAGTGGGCTGCAAGAGAGCAAAATCCAATAACATGACTGCCATGAGAAATTAATCTAAATGTTAATACTTCCACAACCCAGACTCCTCTGGGTCTGGGTTTGAAAGCTGGACTGTTGTCAGGGGAACTGCTAGACTGACAGCACCTGGAGAAACATGGTGAGATCACCTTCATGCCAACGTGGAATCCAGTTAAAACCTGGCCACACAAGTTAATGCCTTTGCAATAAGTCAGATCGTGACCTTTCCCAATGCCTGTCCCCAGACTCCAACAGAAGGTGAGGAGGGGCTTGGGGTTCCTCAGCTGTCTAGTAATGAATGAGTCTGTCCATACACAGGCATCTATCAGGAACCAACGCCTACCTACCCCTGCGACAGTCTGTAAGAGGTTTTCATAATCAACCACACATGGGATTTTTAGGACACTGTACCATCCACAAATCAGTTTCTCTCTCCTCTCCTCTCTCTCTTCACAAAATACATTATGTTTCTGCACTTTAATAAATTTATAGTGTAGATTGTGGATGAAAGAGGACAGATGATGAATTTTCCTAAAACAATTAAGTGAAAATATACAACTCTCTATCCAACAGCCTTGTGACAGTTACCCTACTGGTCTGCAAAAATTCACCAGCTGTGTGTGGACGTAGCAAGCATACCACATCCGGGTGGGTTTTCAGGCAGAGGGCATGTGAACCGCTTTCCTCCACAGCTGTGGAATAACCTCAGGCTGCCAATGGTAGGTTCTGGTAGACTCATTCACCCCAATGCAAAGCCTCATTTCCCATAAACTTACTTTCTTTCCCTCTTTTCGACTTTGTGGGCAGCATCAAGTTCTGACTCTGTGTCAGATTTTGTCCATTGTGGGCACTGTGGTTGACTCCTGGGCACATTCTCCCTTCTCATGCACCCCTTCCTTCGAGGCATCCCAGCCTCTCCCCTGCAATCTGGGAGCCCTAGAAGAAGTGCTCCTCACAGGGTAGCATGCCTGGCTCTGGCATTAGCTAACCAGCCTGTCCTCATTCCTGACCCGCCAAAAAAATCAGACCAGTAAGAGGGTAGGCATGGTTTGCTGAAACTTTGAGGAAAGAAGCTTGCTTGTTCTCCTAGAGAAATCTTCTTAAAAAGACCCTTTCTCACTGGTCCAGGTGAGGAGGACTGCTGTCCCAGGAATCGTTCCCAGCCCTGGGGTTGGTTGGTTGGTTTGCTTTATTTATTTTCTATTTTTATTGAATTTGTTGGGGTGATGTTGGTTAATAAAATTATGTAGGTTTCAGATGTTCAATTCTATAATACATCAGCTGCATGTACACTGTGATTTGACCTCAGAAAAAGGTAGGGCACAGGGCAAGGGGAAATGGGAAGTGATACAGACAGGTCCTTGACCACACCATTGAAACGCAGATGCAAACTAGCCCTGAAACTCACTTCATCTCCAGATTTGCCAGTTATTTAAGCCGATACATCTTCTCTATTGTTTAAGTCAATTTGAACCAAGCTTTTTCTTATTTGGAGCCCTAATGCATCCTAAATGATATTGGTCATTCCATTAAGCAAGACAATTTGGCAACATTCAAAAGCTTCGAAAATGTCCAGACCCTCTGAGCCAGCATTGCGTCTTCTAGGAATCTATCCTAAGGAAATAGTTGAACAGCTATGAGGAATCTATAGGCACAAGCCTCTTTGCATTACTGTTTAGCATGGCGTTATACGTAAAATGACTTAAATGTCTAATGTGCAGCTAATAAGTAAATATACCACCGAGTTCCATGCAGCCATGAGAAATGATACGGTGGCTACATACATTTGTCAGTAAAAGCTGTACTTCGTATAGTAGGTAAAAAAATATGCAGGTGACAGACAGCCTGTTTTATCAATCCGTTTTATTAAAAAGCACAGTACAGTAATGATGCTAATGTTCTTTCTGGGTTTTAAGTGCCAGGAGCGTTGCCTTCATTGTCGCAGAGCGTCTCAGTCCTGGCTGCGCCACAATCACCCAGAGACACTTTTAGAGACGAGCAAACCAACCAAGCCAGGGCGGCCCAATTAAGTTAGGCTCTCTGGGGAAGGGGAGGTGGCACGGGGCACATACACCAGAAGTTTTCAAAGATCTTGGGTAACTAATGAGCGATGGAAAATTTAAATCATAGTATTATCCCTGTTATTCTCGAGACAACACCGCAAGCAGTATTTGTATCGCCTTCCTCACGTAGCTGAGGAAGTCTTAGAAAGGTTAAGTCACTTGGCCCCCATGACGCAGACGAGTGCAGCCTCTTCTACCCAGTGCTGTCTAACTTTAAACACCATGGTCTTGACAATGATAATGAAGTCATCCTTTTTGTGAGTGAGGGTGAATAGCTGAGGAATTTGGGTGCAAAGGAAAAAGACCAGGAGACTCACAGAAGCAGTGTTGTGTGTCTGGGTGGTGAGATTACAAATAATTTAGATGTTCTGTTTTACAAATGTGTTACTTTTAGTAACCAGTATGCTTTTGTATTACAAGTCTATGCACAAGTGTGTGGGTGCATGTTTGTATATACATGTATGTGTGTGTATATACCCCATACATGTCATAGCATGATTGCCACTCTGTCACCATCATTTCAGTGCGGTTCAAACCCCCGCTCCAGTTGTGACCAAACATCCACAGGACATCGCCCCACCTCCTCTGGGGAGAATCGTATTGCTCCTACCCCTTTTTATCTCAAAATTCCAGCTCAGTTGAAAGGTAACATTTCCATATGTACTAGAAATAACCCTCAAAAATGAAAGCAGCGCAAAAATGGGGAGGTCTACCAAAGAACTAAGGCTGCGAACAGAAAAACAAGCCGCTCGTCCATCGGGTTAGCTCCTAACTTCACCACATGCCCATTTGAACAGTTAACGACATGGTCAAATAAATTATTTTGGCATCATCTACAACAACTGAATGTTGTTCCCCTGAACTCTTCCAAACTTGATGCAGCAAAATTATGTTTTATGCTAATACAGTTTCAGAAAAGCTTTCCTTCCCCACTCTGATTTCACCCTGCTTTGCTGAAGAATACAGACTGTGCTTTCTCAGGAAGATGAGCACCCACTCAAAACTGGGCCCACCAGTTTCAGTTGCCTGACAATATAACGTCAGGATGCTTGCCCTGTCAACACTACCAGATACATCTTCCTTAAAAATGTTCCCAAGCATATTGTTCAAGAACCCATTGCCCAGAGACCCAGCTCTGTGGCTTTCTAAGACCCAGTGCCTTCCCTCAGCAGGCAGCCCATGTGGCTCCCGGCCCATCAGACTCCATACGTCCTCCCTGCTTTGGAGCAGCTTCGTCTCCTGTGGACGTTTCTTCTGAAGAAAACTTATGTGGACAAATATGTTTGGAAACCACTCAACCTAACTGACTGCTTCGTTTACCAGATGAGGAGACAGTAGCTCACAGAGGCCTCAGGTCCCTGGGCCCTCAGTCCAGGGCAATGGGTGGACTCAGTGCCTATCACTACAACAAATTAGCATGGACATATGGTGCAGAGAAATATTGCAAGTTTATTATCCTGCAGTTCTGAGGGTCAGAAGCTGATATGTGTCTCACAAGGTCATCCCTTCCAGAAGGCTGCAGGGCAGAATATTTTCTTGCCTTTCCCAGTTTCCAGGGTGTGCCCACACTCCTTGGCTTGTGGCCTCTTTTCTCAGTGACATTGGGCTGGGTACTTGTCACGCTGCCTTCTCTCCAGTTCTCTCTTCCACAGTCTTATCTCCCCCTGACCCCAGCCAGGAAAGCTTTTCCACTTTTAAGGACTCAGACGAGTAGATTGGGTTCACCCAGATAAGCCAGAATCATCATCCCATCTCAAGGTCTTTAACTGAATCACATCCGCAGGTCCATTGTGCCACATAAGGCAACATTCGAAGGTTCTAGAAATTAGGATATGGATATCTTTGGGGAGCCATTATTCAACCTACCAAAGCATCGGTGCTTTTTTTTGTCCCAGCAGAGCTGCGAGACAAAACTACAAGTAATAACACCAACTTGGCAAGGCCATGATTCCCAAGCATAGACACGTACAACCCTAAGTAAGTTCATAGGATGGGGATAGAGATGAGATACGGCAGCCATTTTTCAAAGGGTTTCAAACATCACAGATGCCTCTATTTCAGTGACATTTCTATTTTGCATACTCTCATAATAGTTTATAAATTATATGCAAATGACACATTTACTCGTACGGGATGTATAACTAAAGCAAGAAGGAGAGGTTAGGAATACCTATTTCTCCAGGAAAAAAATACAGATTTTGATGTAAGGGACCAGCAAATTGGAATTTTCAGGTTGCACGCTCTCACATGTAATTTATTTCAGATCAATCTTGCACAAAATATGGACTCTATTGCCCAGAAAATACACGTCCTTCAATGGCTCAGTAACATGACAACTGTTTTGAAAAACAATCTGGCAGCTCCAGTTCCCCAGGGCAAAGACGTCAAGTGTCCGAGTCAGAAGGCCCTTTTCCATTAGCAGGCTGCTCCAGGCGCTGCCGCGGCCCTAAACCAGGAGACTGGGTTTCCCGAAAAGAGATTAAAACCCTCCTCGGAGCACCGCCTCTGTCCACCAGGCGGAGGCCCCTGGCTGCACTGATCGCTGGCAGAGGTGACATTCCCCTCAAAACCGCCCTCCCGTTGCTTTCCTTCAAATATCCCGTTCTTCACTCTCTCTCCTCTCCCCCCTCAAAGCTTATAGAGTTGCCTTAAATCACAGAAAGTTACCTCATGCCTCCCTCCAGTTAAGTTAAACACAGGGAGGTTTAGCGAATGGGGGGTTATCCTTCAAACTATAACACTGTACACTATTGACATTTCTGGAAAACTGCCCGGGGCTTTCAATTAGCAAACATTTACTGACAACCAGAATGTATCTAATTTCTAAAGGCAGTAGGTCTTATTCTGGGCTACACCTTGGAATCACCTGGGAATTTTTTCAAAATATTGATGCCCGTTGTTCTAACTCTTAAGACTCTGATACAATTGTCTGAGATTGATCCTAGGTGGTTCCTTAAAAACGCAGATCACATGGTCTTTCTTTCCTCAAAAAATTTTGTTTTCTGGAGGAGAGGGGTGGGAATAAGTACTTGAAATAAGTGTATTAATGAACACCTCAGGTAGGTCAGTGGTCACGGTTCTCAGAACATGCCATGAATAGCAGAGGGATGGGTGACAAAGAATTCCAGGGCCACAGAGGAGGGACGAGGGAGAACGTATGCTCGTATGAGATGCAGAGATTTTTGCGTAACTATTTCATGGAAAACAAAGGCATGAGCATAAAGCCTAGGACTTACAGAATTAACTAAAAGGGGACTGTTTTTTCCATGGACAACAGAAGTAAAAGGCAAACCTGAAATTCAGACCCAGAAATTCTGACTTCTATGCTGATTCTCCCTACACTATGCCCGCATTTTCTTCACTTAGAAATGTCACGTTTAGAATGAATACATTTCACTAAACAAAAAGCAGCCTTAAACACTGACTTCAAATCTTATACCCTGCTCAGAAGACAGTGATTCCATGAGGAGGTCAATAACTTCTCTCTTTGCCTTCACTTAGTAAAAATCACCTTATAAGCCATACCCCTGCCAGGCTGGTTTGTCACCCACCCCCCCAATCCAGCAGCTACAATATGTTGGAGCTCTTACGCGGGATGAAGAGCAAAATAGTTAAAATGGTCCCTTAACCCATAATAGAAAAGTCACCTTTCTAATGCTAAAAATCACCCTATTACTCTCTAATGTAATCGATTAATTCTGACTGACTGAATATGATTATTTTCCACACGCAAACTGTTTCTTTTAAAGGCATAACTATTCACAGCCATTTACAAAGGGTTTTCACCCTAAGAAACATAAATGAAACCATACAAATTGGAAACAGGCCAGACCTCTGGCTAAAACACAAACAATGGAAAATCCCAGACACATAAGTCACCTTGCAACTCACCACGACACAGACTGAAATGCAGACCCTGGACCAAACCAGCCCATTCCCAGCATGGCACCTTAGGAAATGCTGTAAATGCCTAATTTGCTCTAGTTCCTCTTAATATTACTTTTTAATTTAGTTTTCTAAGTTTATTTGATTCTCCCCCCTCCAATAAAATAAAATGTGGGAGAACTTTCATTAGAAGTCAATGAATATGCAACCTCTGCATGCTATACCTGTTCCTGTATAGATACAGGAAAGATAGCTGAAAACTTACCTACTTGGGGATTTCTATAAGAGTTTTGACTTAGAAGTGTGTGTTACTTTGCTAATCAAATTCCCATGTGCACCTTGTAAGCATGACAGAAATTGCTACTTGAAGCAAACGTTAAAAAACAAAAAAGTCCAAGAAAAGGTGACATTAGTCTTTTGACTTCATTCAATCCCTCCTTTAACCCTTTAATGTATTCCCCAGGCTGGACAGAACCTCCCTAATTTTCACTCCGGAGTCTGAAGTCTCTAACACAGTGCACTCTCTCTAGCTGTAGTTTTATTCCTGGGCACAGTTTCTGAGAGGCAGACTGCTTGCTTGTTTCTGGGAAAATGTAGGACAGAAAAGATATGGCCTTTGCTGGCACCTTCACCTGGGAAGCATTAAGGTAAGTGTTGATTAGTTCTATCCAGCACACTTGTAGAGGGAGTTTAGCTGCAAATGAAAACTTCTCTTCTTTTGCATCTTGATCTTTGTATTAAATGACCTTTCACAGCCTTATTATGCTATTTTCTCTTTTCCTAAAAGAAGAAAACAAAGAAAGCCAGTTGACTAAGCGGTGATCTGCCCAACCATTTAATGTTTCCGGGCTTCACTTAGTAGTTATTAACGTAGAGTAGCTCTTCACATCTCTTGGACTTGGTCACTTCATGAGAATTCATTCAGTTAAAATAAATCTTTCCGGGGCTCAGGGTGCAAGATGTGTCCACCGTTGTCTTTCCCCAAACCTGCATCTAGGTTCTGGGGGTGCTTTATCTTTCTTGCTCTTATTAGCAGAGCGCGCCCACAAAACTAGTATTTTTATCTAAGGATACAGGTGCATAGCCTAAAAGCCAAACAGAACAATGAGCAAGTACCAGAGAAACGTAGCCACCCTCTGCTTGATTCTGCCACACTATGGATTTCTACTCTCCAGACACTGTGATTGCCTCGGTGAAAAAATTTCCCAAGCAAAGCCACCCTTGCCCACTCATCACAAATTAGAGAGAAAAGATATTTTCGATTGCTCCATCAGGCTCTGGGAAAGTTCCCATGAAGAGGCATTATTTGCTAATAAGAACATAATTCCCACAGCGGGGAGGTGGGCACCTTTTTGGAAACATAGACTGGACAACAAGCCCTTAGACGTCCACCTCCAGGGATAGGCAGCACCATTGAGACACAAAGTTACGCCTTTGGATCATCCAAGCTTGCCTCTCTCTCCACAACCTCCTCAAAATGACACCAATTGCCCCTAATGCGTCACGACTTTGCCCCTGTGCCGGCACCAGAGAACAATTCCAGCTCCCCCACGGCTCCTGACTGTTCCAACAGGAATGGGAGACTCAGAGACCCTGTTGAGGCCCCAGAATACCAGAAACCAGTAGAAATAGGCCCAAAGTAATGCTATGGTCCCAATACCTGCTCCCTGGAGTCCCGGTTCACCGGCGCTGCCCAGGCCCCTAGAACGAGGTTGACCTCAGCTCAGAAAAGTCAGACCCAGACGTATCCCCGAGTACCTCTCTCTCTCAGTGAGGTCCCAGGCAAGCCACTGGCTGCAGTCCGCTCTGTCCCCATTGGTAACACTTGACCTTGCACTCTAGCTCTGTAGCTCCATAACACACAGACATAAATGCTTCAGAAATTCTGCTCAGTAACAAGGCTCCTCACTGTGGGTTCAGTCTGCTCCCAGAGACCTTGATATTTCTTTCACCTGGCTGCCCAAAGCTATGCCTGGGTGTCAAATTCACCTTCATCGGGGGCCACATCAGCCTCGAGGTTGCCTTCAAAGGGCCAAATGTAATTTTAGGGCTGTATAAATGTAACTACTCCTTAACAGTTAAGCGAGAGCTTGGTACCGCCGCCGCACAGAAACAAGGTTCCAGGCCGGATAAAACAAGGTGGAGGGCCAGATTGGGCCCGAGAGCCTTGTGTTTGCCACCTGTGGTCTAGGGGGAGGCTATCTTCGCAAACCTAGAGAGCCCAGAACAGGACGGGCCATTACTTACCCCCAGATGAGAAGAGCAAACCCCGACAGCCGGCTCTGAAGCCCATGGTTGGGATCTCCCAACTGCCCCATCCTGACTATAAAAGCCGCGGGTCCTGGGTGTTTCCGGGAAACTCACAGCAGCTGTGAGGCAGACTTGGACTGCATCAGAGTAACACCGGCAACCACAGGGGAGCAGAAGATAGTGGGGCTTGTTTGCAAAGCTCTACTGTGTGTAAGAATCACCTGGGAAGAGTCAGAACGTGTATTTCTCCGCTTGAGTCGTGAAGATTCCACTCACTGATAAACACCTGAGGTACGCCTAGGGCGCCTGCACTGCCCAGACCAAAGCAGCAGGTCTAGAACTAATACAGCCCCAGAGGGCAGGCCTGGCTACGCGATGGGAGGGTTCTGTGCCCAGCGACAGAGTAGCTTTGGCTCCTGGCTGAGTTGGTGATAATAACAATAATAAAGTTAACTTTTACAGGGTGCTTGCTCTCTGCCAGGTACTGTGTGGAGTGCTCAGTAGGCATTATTTAATTAGTCTTCACCAATGCAGGCTAATACCATCCTTATTTTAAAAAAAACTCGAGATTGGCCTGTGCCTGAGGTCACACAGCTGTTAAGTAATCAAAACTCAGATGGACTCCTATTGGCCCGACCCGAAGTTCCCGATCTCCGTTAACAGTCCCATATCCTAGCAATATCCCATCGTGTCACGGAGAATGCTGAAATGTCATGACCACCCCATTGCCGGCAGCCACTTCCTCAAAACTGTGTCCATCTGTGGTCTTAGGTCCAGACTCCTCTGTGTGGCTGCTTGGGGGCACAGCCCCCTGGGACTCACCCAGCCCTCACTCCTTGTTGGGGGGACGCTAAGAACTCTCTCTGAGTTAACTCATTTCCTCTTCACTACAGCCCTATTATTATTATCACTGTGTAGATTAGGAAACACTAAAGTCCAGAGAAGTTTAGAAAGACTGAGTACACAAATAAACAATGGCAGAGCCTACATAAAACAGAGCTCTGACCCACCACCTGTAGCCATCTTCCCGGGAAACCAGTCCCCTTCTCCAGAATAAACAACCCAGGAAGCCAGCCTTCGATGAGTCACACTGGTTAAGAAGCCTGATTACTATATTTAGTAACAGTTCAGGAAGCAAAACAATAACTTCTGTAACTATCAGCCCCACATGGCCAGGACTTGACTAATACATGACAACTTCTCTGCATTTTGTCCCTGCTTCCAACTTAGGCTCGCACTTGCCCCCCTCACCAATCACGTAGTTACCCAGCGCTCAGTGAGCCGGCAGCCTCCGGTTCAGGAGCACCTGAAGCCTTCCCTCCTTCCCACTCCTCTGTCTGACTTCAGTTCTCTCTGAAAACGCAAGTCATGGTGGTGGACTCTCTTGCTATAGCAAGTTCAGAAAATGGTGTGTGTTTGCTTGTTCTCACTTGCTTGCTCTTTATTTATTTCCATAGTAGCTTAAGATTATACAGCACCCCAGTAACAGAGCTGGCTTCCAAACCCAAGCATTGGGACCCCAGAGCCCCACCCCTCACCCCTCAACTCCAGTTTGAGAATGTAGAGTCTGCTCAAAGCCTTCAGATTCACTCCCAAACTAGTAACTGTTTCTTTTACACCTTTAAAGATGCTTGGCTTCCCAGACTAGTCTACCATCTTCATTATAGTCATCAGGCCCAGGGTCTCTCAACCATGGTGCTGTTGACATTTTGGGTCTGACAGTCTGTCCTTGGTTGTGGGGGCAGTCCTGTCCATGTGTAGCAGCATCGCTGGCCTCTCTACCTATTTATGTGCCAGTAGCCAGTAGCTTCTTCCCAGTTACGAGAACCAAAAATATCTCCAGATATTGCCCTGAGTTGGGTGTGGGAGGGGCAAAAATCTCCCCCAGTTGGAGACCACTGATCTAAAACAGTGATTCTAAAACTTTTGTTGTGTCACAAATCACCTGGGGGGCTTGTTAAAAAATTCAGATTGATTCAGGAGGTCTGGGGTGGAGCCTGAGATTCTGCATTTTTAACAGCTTCCAGGTAATATCTGTGTTGCTGGTCTAAGAATTATACTTTAGAAATAAAAAATCTAGATCGGAGTACTTTCTTTAAATATAGATTCCAGCCCTGCCTGGTGTGGCTCATTATATTGAGCACCAGCCTGCAAACCAAAGGGTCGTGGGTTTGATTCCCAATCAGGGCACATGCCTGGGTTGTGGGCCAGGTCCCCGGTAGGGGGGCGCTCGAGAGGCAATCAAACATTGATATTTCTCTCCCTCTCTTTCTCCCACCCTTCTCCTCTCTCTAAAAATAGATTTTAATAAATAAATAAATAAATATTTCTTAAACCTAACCCAGGAGATGCTGATTCAGAATACCTGGGCCAGAGCTCAGGCACCTGTATGTTAACAAGCTTCTGAGGTATTTCTTGTCCACAATAAAATGGGGTATAACCTTGGTCTTGATGTAGTAACTTCAGGTCCAGGACTCAGGATCTCAGTTCTGAGATAAGCTTGGAATCCCCTGGAAATACTGTCCTAAACTGGGTCCACAGCTGTGACCAAAGACACTGCCCCAGCAGTGAGGAGGGCTTGGCTGTCTGCCCCAAGGGAAGGCTCCTTATCTTGAGATGACTGGAGAGAAAGCCCAAGGGAGGTGGACACTGCAGGGTTCCATGAGTGAAGACCTGAGAAAATGACTGGCTACCTGAAGCAGATAGGGACTGTGCTCAGGGGAAAGGGGGTCTTTGTAGAGGCTGCTCAGGAAAGAGATGAAAAGACAGCTCCAGGAGATCCAGGTAGCATACAAAGGTCAATGTTGGAAGAGCCTTCTAGAATGACTAAACTCCCAGTATTTCTTCTCTCCTTAGGTCATTTGGCTTAAGACTCAAACAGGGAGAGAAGTGAAGAGAGAGAGAAGGACAAAGGAACAACACAGACACACACAGAGAAAATGATTTTCCTAGTTAGGCATTGGTTATAACTTATTCGGAATCCTTCATTCTATGGGTATGGAGATTCCCTATCGGAAGGATTAATAAAACTTTTTATTGCATTAAGATCCTTGAGTTAAAGTTGTGTTTACTTACACGCAATGCAATAATGTAATAGAGCTGAGGGCAAACAGACAAGACAAATCACAGAGACAGAAAACCTAACTTTCTCTACAGTTAACTTGGATCTCCAACAGGAACGCACCTTAAATCCTTGCTGCACGCAGGGGCAGTCAGGAGGAAGTTACCATTTATAAGCTAAGCCTTGTGTTAGATTCTTTATTTACATTATCTAATTTGACCTCAACACAACCCTATGAAGTAGGTGTTATTGCCCTCATTTTTCAGAGCAGAGTCCAAAGAGTTGAAGTAATCCTTCTATGTCACATGGCTAACAAGGCTGAAATCGGAGAGTCCTTGTTGTCCCACTCTACTTCACCTACCACATTCATTAAATTAGCAGTCCCCCATTTTATCCCTGGTTACGGCTCAAATGACCATGAATGGTGCCACAGTCCAAGTCACTGTCACGTTTCATGTTTCACCTGGGTTGCACTATGAGCCTCCTAACTTGTCTTCAGGCTTCCAGTTTTGTGCTCACGAACCACTCTTCATGTAGATACTGGAGTGTATTTTGAAAGTGCAAATATGATCAGGCTACTCAACTCCCACTCTCCCTCCTCCCCTAACCCACTCCCTGCTTAAAACACTTCAACAACCTCCCTTTGCCCTGATATAAACACTTGCTCGTAGCAATATTTTATTGGATATACCTCCCCAGGCAAGGGAAGCAAAAGGAAAAATTAACAAATGGGACTACATCAAAATGAAAAGCTTTTGCACAGCAAAGGGAAACATCAACAAAATAAAAAGACAACCCACAGAATGGGAGAACATGTTCACTGATACATCTGATAAGGGGTTCATATCCAAAATTTATAAAGAACTCACAAAACTATACACAACCCCCCCCAAAAAAAACCAATTAAGAAATGGGCAAAGGACCTGAATAGACATTTCTCCAAACAAGACCTACAGATGGCCAATAGACATATGGAAAGATGCTCAACAGCACTAACTATCGGAGAAATGCAAATGAAAACCACAGTGAGATATCATCTCACACCTGTCAGAATGACTATCATCAATAAATCAACAAACAGGTGCTGCTGAGATATGGAGAAAGGGGAACCCTTGTGCACTGCTGGTGGGAATGCAGACTGGTGCAGCCAGTGTGGAAAGCAGTATGGAGATACCTCAAAAAATTAAAAATGGAACTACCTTATGACCCAGTGATCTCACTTCTGGGAATATGTCCAAAGGAACCCAAAACACTGATTTGAAAGAATATAAGCACCCCTATGTTCATTGCAGTGTTATTTGCAATCGCCAGATATGGAAGCACCCCAAGGGTCCATCAGTAGATAAGTGGATAAAACAACCATGAGACATTTACACAATGGAATACTACTCGGCTATAAAAAAGAAAATTTTACCCTCTACAACAGTATGGCTAGAACTGGAGGACATTATGCTAAGTGAAAGAAGCCAGCAGAGAAAGGCAAACACCATATGATTTCACTCATATGTGGAATCTAATGAACAAACTGAACTAACAAGAAAAATGGGGACAGACTCATAGAGAGAGAACAGGCTGACAGCTATGGGGGGGGAGGTTAGTGGGTAGAGGGATCAAGCAAAAAAGGAAAAGGACTCATGGCCATGGACAACAGCATGGTGTTTGTAGGGGGCAGGGGGCACTAAATGGTGATGGAAACAAATACAATAAAAATTTTTTTTTGTAAAGAACTGAATTACAAATGACAAAATAAAGGGAACAATTCTCAAAAAATAAAAAATAAACTACTATTAATACCACCCCCCAAAAAACTTAAATTGTTTATAAACCTTACAGCGTGAAGAGTTGACCCCTGGCTACCTTTCCAGCTTCACTTGCCCCAGCTCCTCCTCCTTTCTCACCTCCATTGCCCTTGTACCGTGTGTAAGTCAGAGTGAATTCCTTTCATTTCCTTCAGCAATTCCTCTCTCTGTCATACACACACAGAGACACCCCTCTCATGCTTAGTCTGCTATAGCTGGAGGATCATAATAAAAGAGTGTTTCAATACACTGATTTGACATTCTTTTTTTAACCAATTACACTATTTCACACATCACTACATATTTGTGTGTCTCAATCCCATGCTGTGATGTCCCTGAAGTTTAGAATTTTTCTCATTTTTCCTCACGAACCCAGAACCTAGTGCAGTGCCTGACACTTCATTGAGTCACTAGTAAACACTGGTCAAATGTATAAATGTGACCTTAATAGGCCCAAGACCTCAGTCTCTCCAATTTGGTTTTATCAGCAGAACCACATCTTAGCAACACTCGGCAAATTCTGAGGCTCACAGATCAGATGCCACTGAACCAGATGCCAGATGAGTTTCTGCAGGGAACAGGGTACCAAGGTGCTGGGGGCCCTCTTCGGTCTTCCTGACCGGCACTGCCCTCGTCATGCCAATGATGCTGACGAGATCAGGACCTGGAGGCAAACGTCCTCTCGGTGTAGATGGCCGACACCCTCATGCCCAGCGCTGCACTGTGCCCAGCCCCGTGCAAACATTCTTCCCCAAAGACATTTACTGGTTGTGTGAGGTTCCTTCCACTAACTCATGCCGAGAGTCCTCTCTGGAACCTCACAGAGCCAACTCAGAGCTGCCTGCAGGACGTTATCCTCATCGGATAAAAACAATCAGTGCTGTGACTGAGGTTTTTCCTTAGGATGGGGGTGGAGTATGGGCAAAAAAATTTGCTGGAGCCCACTAATCTTCCTGCAGCCAGCAGCTAAGAGTTTCAAATTGAACACCGAGTTCAATGTAATTTAGTATATTTGCTCAGTGTGCCATTTTACCCCTGGGTTAACATGGGAAAATGAAGAAAGAGCTAATTGCACTATTATCCCTTCAACATAGCGGGCCAGTGCCCCTGAGCAGCTGCTGTTCTTATTAGACTGTGTCACCAGGGGGAAATACTAGTTCTTCTTTCCTTAGATTCCACGTCTTTTGTTCAGTAACTGTGTTTACAGGTTTGCCAGTCTATCTGGTGGCTTGGCTTGCCTTCTTCCAAACCCTCAATACCAAGCTTGTATCTCTACAATGACTATGCTACTTTGGAAGGTAACATATCTTTGGATGTTATTAGTAAGTAGGGAACACAGACATCCTCAAAAGTCCTGAGCCCCATCCCTCCCTCTTACTAACTGCAGAGTCCCGGGCGAGTTACGGAACTTTCCCTGAAAGTTCTGAGAAGTTCCTCCTCTGTAAGATGGGAATAATAGAAGCTACCTCTGAGGGCTGTGAAAAACCAATGAAACAAATGAATGGCTTAGCCAGGGTCTGGTATATAATGAACACTCGCTCCATTGCTACATGCTATCATGGTTATTCATTTTAAACATATTTTACACATCATCCAAGAAAGTTAAAAGCAATGGCAAAGGGTAATAAAAGGTAATTACAAAACACAGAGCCTTAGCAGCATTCTCTAAGTAAAGCAGTCAAGTAAGAGGCAGCCAGGAAAAGGAGTGACCCTTTAATTTCCCTTCTCATTTATTTTACGGCAGATTGCATTGTCTTTGTCTGTGTGTATGTGGGGTGGGGGGCGGGGAGTGTAGTGACAAAGATAATCAAGAAAAGCAAGCAGCTCTGAGTTAATAAAATCATTACCATTTGATAGGTATATCAGACTTGTCTATTTTTTTTTCAAATATTTACTGAGAGCTGGGGAAGGCATGAATTCTGAGTAAACTGAGGAACACAAGCTTTGGGGTTAGAAGCCTCCACTCTGCCCTTTACCAATTGTGCAACCCGAGGCAAGAACCTCACAGGTATGATATTACTTCACAGTAAGAAATAATGTTGATTTATGTAGCCTGAAGTTGTGGCATTTTATGTCTGTGATCTTCCTCCAAAAGATCCATAACTAACAACAGTCTAATCATGAGAAGAGCTACGGACACATTCCCATAGAGGAGCATCCTGTCACGTGTCTAACCAGTACTCCTCAGAGCTCTCACGGTTACTCAAAAGCCACAGGAAGCCTGAGAAGTGTTCACAGCCAAGAGGAGCCCATGACAACTAAACATAATGTGACATCCTGGATGAAACCATGGAGCAGAAAAAGGACATTAGGTAAAACCGAACAAGATATGAATAAAATGTGAACTTCGATTAATAGTAATTTGATCATATTAATTCATTAATTGTAATATATTTACCATACTCATATAAGATGTTAAAAATAGGGGAAGCTATGTGCCGAAGTATATGGAAATCCTCTGTATTATCTGCTCAGTTTTTCTGTAAGTCCAAAATTGTGCTAAAGAATTAAGTCTATTTAAAAACAAAATAAAACAGAAAAGAAGTAGAATGTCTTACTGCTTCCTGTGCCCTTACAACCACCCCAGAGGCGGCAGGCATCGGTCCTGTCCCTGTTTAACGAAGGAGAACCTTAGAATTACAGTCAGGAATCTGCCCGAGGCACCGCAGCTTCAAGTTACGTGTGGATCCAGACCTCAAGCCCAGCATTCTGGTCCCTCCCTAATCCCGCACTTTCCCTTCTACCAAAAACTAAGGTTCACAAGCAGGAACTTTGTATGTACAGGTCACCACTGTATCCCCAACACCTAGGTCAGAGGTTGGCCCATGATAGCTACTAAATAAATCATTCATCCTCGACTGAGTGATCACTTCCCTAAAATACAAGACAAGAGCTCCGTTAGGGCTGACTCTGCAGCCATGCTCCCCAGGCCGTACTGCTGGAGGTCCTGCTGTGTGTCTGCCATTAGTGTAATTACAAGAGTCTGCACATGTAAGTGTGTCCCAAAGGGGGGAGGAGGGACAGGACACTGTCAACCCAGCATTAAGTGACAGGTGTTTAACTTCACCTGTTAAACATCATGACGAATTCTTATACACATAGAAGAATGTCTCACATCAAGAACAGATCTAGACAAGCCAGCGTCCTGTGCTAGGCAAATGCAGTGAGGATCAGAAAGTACTGTGTACAGACGGCGTCGGTAAGAGAAGAATAGAAGTACCACGCCAGGAGAGTGTGAAGAGAGAGGGGGCATTGTTGAATAAAACCTCAAATCCAACAGGAAATTATAAAGATTGGACTAAAGGTGTTCTAACAGTAGACAGACAGACCAATCTGACAATGTTCCCCCAAGTCTGATCTTAAACACAGAAAAGGCAAAAATATAAAGACTGTGGGTAAGCTCATAGCGGTAGGTTTTTCTCAGCTCCCCCAGTGATCAGGGTCAAAACTTTCCTTCTTCTCTTGCCTTACTGGACGGAGGAAGATGGAAGAAGAAGAGGAGGCATGGTGGCTAAGGCACGGGGAGATGTAGGTCTGCCTGAGGAAACCGCAGTGCAGACTCCCACAGTTACCTAAGTCCAAAGGACTCGTACATGTTCGCAGAAAGTGGCTTCACTCTCAAGCCATCTTACCTGCTTGCTTAAAATGCTCCAGAGGCTTCCTATCATACTTAACATGAATCCCAAGTTTGTCAGCGTGACCCATAAGATACAACATGATTGGGTCCCTGCTTCCGTCTCTCAACTTCCCTCCCAACACTCCTTTCCTTGCTAACCACATTCCAGCTCAGAGTCCTTCTCCCTGCTTCTTGAACAAGCCAAGCCTATTCCTACCTTGTGGCCTTTACACTTTGGAAGTCTTCTGTCCTCCTGAAATGCTCTTCCTCCAGATCTCAGCTCAACTACCTCCTCCTCCAACAGGCCTTGTCTGACAAACTGAAATTACCAACCCATTCCTCCCCTGAGTTCACTGGAGTCCACCAGGAAGCACACACCAAGAGATGATAGACGTGCAAGAGATGTCTTGGGGGGGCATGCCTGGAAAGGGCAGGGGGAACCATCACACTGTGTAATGTAAGTCTGACCCCTAAAAAGAGAGAGGAAGGGAAGGAGGGTTGAGTAGGATGCACCTTAGACTGTGCTGCAGTTCTGACAAAGTTTTGGCAAGACGGATGCCGCATCCTCAAGCCACCGTCAGCACTGGAGGAGTCCCACATCCCACAGCACTGGGCCGGCCTGGCCTTAGTCTCCCCACCACGCTGAGTCACTGCTGGGGGAAGCCCTTGGAGGAGTATCTCAGCGTGAATGTGGCAGTGGATCCCGGGTGCAGCAGCTGAGCCCATCAGTCAGTGACGTTGCCCACAGTAGGAGATTTTCATAACCAGCACACTCCCTACTGCATCCATGCTCCATCCCAGCCCTGTGTCTGTTTCTTCATGGCGCTTACCAATATTTGAAAGCATCTTATTAACTACCGTGCTGATTGTCTCCTCCTCCCTTCCTCATCATCCTTTCTGACAAGAGCACAGAAGTCTTAGCTCTCTTGTTCACCAATGTATCCTAGTACCTCAAACACTTCCTGGCATGTGGTAGGCACTCAAACTTACGGTTAAAGAAACCTCTAGCTCTCTGGCAAGGGAAAAAGGAAATGAGGGCTATTCCAGACTTTTTCTCTGTACTGCTATATTCTAATAGATGAGACTCTGCCATAAAAACCAATCAACTTCACATAGATTTTTCTGTTTCCTAATTCACACCTAACTAGGTTATCCATCTTAACCATACTTTTCCCTGACCTTGTCTATATTTTCTGAGAAGGTATTTAATCTACACTCAGATGAGAAATGTGATAATATGACATCGTTGTACCATATTTTATATTCCTTATTTATGAAGCATGTGCACATACAAATCTCATTGAATTCTCACAACAAACCTACATGGTGTTTGTTATCACGCTCATATGGTAGAGGATGAAATTGAACACAAACACAAAGAAAGCCAGAAAGAAGTGGACGGATCAGGAAGCCCACACTAATGCGCTCAAGCGCTCAATAGGATGGAGAGAGAACACCTTGGACCCACGTGGAAATATTTCATTATTTCTCCAGAGGTCTGGCCTGCGTCAATGCAGCAATTCTTTGTTTCAAAACTCAGAAAGTGAGTTTTAAAACAAAACTGTTTCCTGATCCATTTCTATTTGAAATATTTTTGCTTCTCTGACTCCAGTTTTGTTTTGTTTTTTTTTTTGTTTTTTTTTAAACACAAAACTGATTATACAATTGTAATATCCTGGGCAACCACACTTTCATGCTGAGAGCTTCCTGCCCTGAGCTTTAAAGGTTGGCCAACTAGCAAACTCTCGACACCAGTGTTTCCTGGTGAGTCTCAGGAAGGTCCTCGTTCATCTCTCCTTGTGGAGCTGTTGTTTCTTTTGGTTTTTTTTTTCCCAAACGATGGACTTTTTTAGTATTCAGGAAAAATAAAGGCATTTGGACAGCAATGGGGTCCTTCTGCTTGCTCACTTTTCCCTAAATTTTCTTTAAGAATACATTCAACTACAAATAAAATTAATATTAACCATCTATTGTGACTGCTTACGTTAACTTATAACATATTTATATGTTTCATATAATATGTTATTATTTCCTATGCTATAGTTTGTGATTCCTCTATTGGTTGACCCAGCTACTGTTTATTGATGACTTGCTGTGTGCCTGTGCCTGTGCAAGGCACCGTGGGGCGTCTTACCTGCCATGGGAAAGGTAAGCTATGAGCTCCTCTAAGAGCTTCATGCAAGGACTAGAACATGAACTGGACCATGAAAAAGACAGATCAGGAAAAGGATTTCAAACATAAGAACTTCCAGGATAAAAAAAGGAAGAACATTCAAACCACACATAATCCTATCATGGTCTACAAGTTTCTCACTGATACCAGTTTTGATTGGGTTCATGTTTTTTTATGGTTTTGGCCTGAAGACCTTCTAAGCACTCCAAAGATACAAATAACAGACAGAACATCACAGCCTCTGGCTCCAGCTCCATCTGTGTGTGTGGATCCTCTCAAAAGGGTGGGTGCGGCAGGTTCAAGTCAGCCTACACGTGGGGCACATGGGGCTGCTCCCCACTCCCAGCTGCCTGCCAGACATGGCCAGCAGATCCCAGATCTTACCATTAGCCCTCTTCACATTCAACAGCCACTACAACCAACTGAACTGGCCCTGCAGGTGAAACAACCTGCCACTCCATCCATGACTGTGCTCTGGACAAGAAGACAGTTACATCAACCCTGTCACTCTTCTCTTTCCACACAGATGCAAACTCAACTTAGCATTCTGATAGTATTTTATCTGAAACAAGTTAAAGTTACTTAGAAGCTCCATGTATTTGCTGTCTGCTTGTGAATGGTTATCAAAATCATGCGACTAAGACAGCTTAGATACGTGCAAACTTCATTTGACTTTCAGGAGAGTTGTAGGATATTGAGGGAGTAGATGACAGACAAGAAAACTGAGACAGGAAGTGAGTGCAAATGGCACATGCAAGGTTACACAGTGATTCTCTGCAAACCCAGGTCTCTGCATTCTTACTTAGTCCTTTGATACCGACCCAATAACAAGCCTTTGTTGTTTTGGGATTTTTTCCTAATCCTCCCCTGAGGATATGCTTATTGATTTTAGAGAGAGAGGAAGGGTGAGAGAGAAAAACACTGATCAGTTGCCTCCCATAGGCACCCAGACTAGGGGTAGAACCCATAACCTTGGTGTGTGCCCTGACCGGAAGTCAAACCCACAACCTTTTTGGCATACAGGACAATGCTCCAACCAACTGAGCCACCCGGCCAGGGCAACAAGCCTTTAAATACACACGTCCCATTATTTGGGATATTACAGTTTTCTTTCTAAATATTGAACCCTGAAATCAGGTTAGGGGATACACAACACATTAAAAATATATAAATTGTTGATTCAGGCATGCAATTTATTTCAGATATTTTAGTTCTGTTCTAGAAAACACAGGTTCAGAAACACTGATATAATTCAACCTCCTCCCACTATATTGAGGAGAAAGTTGAGGACCAAAAGGCTATGATTTCATTATGATGAAATATACAGAAACACAGAATCAGAACTAAAATTTGGGTCTCCTCCTAACTACTCCTTTCTGCATACTGCATCTTTGGGCCTCCTGAGAGTGTCTTAAAAAGCAGCACCAAGGCCTGTTAAGACACTGATGTGGGGCCCACTGAACAAAGAGTTAATAATAGAGCCCTTGGGTAAAGTGACTAGAAAACTGGAGTCTCGATCCAAGTGAGGCTTTATGACGAGCAGTTCTGAGTTTGTTTATAAGCAGGGTGCAGTCTGGGTTTCCAGAGTCTTCGTCAGAAACTGCAGTGTCATTCTGCATCCTATTTTTACAGGTACTCTGTCTAAATTGAAAATAAATTTCAAAGAAGCTCTAGGGGGAAGACTGCAGTAATTTCAGCCTAGATGAGTTGGAAAAAAATCACCCCTGAGCTAGACCATAAATCCCAGCTATTTCATAGCTTTCCCTGCTCCACTGTGCTCATTCAAAAAAAAAAAATCTAATTTCTTTAGTGAAAATATTTTTTAAAAGTACAAAATGCAAGAAGTAGATCTTCAAGTCAAAGCTTCTACCAGGACAACTCTGTCCATGGGCTATGATATCTCTTGAGACTTCAGACAGTCAGCCTGGGAGTTCCCCAGGTT
The DNA here is from genome assembly GCF_022682495.2 of Desmodus rotundus. Classification (NCBI taxonomy): domain Eukaryota; kingdom Metazoa; phylum Chordata; class Mammalia; order Chiroptera; family Phyllostomidae; genus Desmodus; species Desmodus rotundus. Next base: position 141,355,011 of record NC_071392.1, on the reverse strand, counting down.
TCATGCAGCACAAACGCCGGGCGAATCTTGAGGTCAGCACTTCCCTAAAGAGAGTGGTACTGGACCAGAGGATGGTGGCCTCAGCCCGGGGACTTTGCTCACTGCCGTCCCGTGATGCATATCCCACATCAGCCAAGCCAACAGCCTCTTGCTGGGGTCAAGGAAATGACTTAGCCTAGGTTCTCCTCCCTGACATTGAGATACAAAGAGATCCGAGAGAGGCCGTCCAACCGGACAGTAATTGAAGGATAACAGAAATCTAGACAGGAGATGATGAAAGTATAGACTTAATACTCACTTTCTCTGAGAGAGCAAACTAGATGTTTTGAGCACAGGTCTTGCATTTAGATACAGCCCTGGGCTCAATTTCATTGTGCTATTTTTCAGCGGCAGAGATGTTTCCTTTGTTCAACAGCGTGTCTCAGTCTTCTTGCCTGAATCCCCATCTGGTTATTACCCACACTCAACAACATTACAAAATTTTCTTAAAACGCCGGTGAGTCAAGCCTAGAGCAGACTGCAGAATTTCCTGTCAGGTGGCTCTTTGCTTTCATTCATGTGAAGCTGCCAAGGACCCCTTCCAGGGTGGTTTTCTAAAGAGATTTTTGAGCAAAGAATAATTTTCTTAACATTGCACTTATATATCGCCTTACAATGTAAAAAGCACTTTTCCAAGTTATTTAGTGGTTCTTAAACCTGAATGCACATCAGAATCACTTGGAAACCACCAACTCTAAGTTGCCAGAGATTCTAAATCAAAAGGTCTAGAGCAGGGCCCAGGAATCTGCATTTCTATCAGACACCTGCAGGAGGGTCTGACACAGGTTTACAGACCTGGTGTAGAAAAGCTCTGCCTGACATCAGCCTGATGATAGCTGTGTCAGCTCGTTACCAATTTTTAGATGATTTTAGAGATAAATGAATTCTCAGAGATTGAGCTATTTCCTCAAGATCTTATGTGGAACAGGAGAGCTAGGTCACGAAAGCAAATGTTTGATCCCCAATCCAAACACATGCACGTGACAAAGGCTGAGTTCATTGTGCATGAATCAAAACATGGGCATGAAAGAAAATACTGCTGTGTGAGAGGGAAGAGCTGTGTTCATGGGTGAGCCTGAAAGGAGATAAAGGACAAAAAATGTAAGAGATAAGGACTAAAGGAGGTCTTTCTCTGTCACCAAGATGCTCGATGGTCCCTCCCCAGACTTTCCCCCAGGGCATCACAGTCTGTCCCTGACCCCCTGGCTCTGACCTGACCAGTCGAGAACTACTGGATCTCCTGACTGCTGAGAATAGAAACTGACCTTGTATGAGGAGCAGATAAGGATATTTATTTCATTGTTAAGTCTATCCCTTCTCTTCCTATTGTTTTCGTCCCAAACCCTGGCTCTTCTCCTATTTCATGATAGGATTCCAACTGTAAAAAGGGGTAAAGATATCTGTATTCAGTAATTCCTTGGACCACTCATCAACCGGGGCTGGAATTAGAATGCTGACGTTAAATCTAATCTCTAGCATGCATTTAATGCAGGCTCTTGTGCAAATTTTAACCTGCCTGAGCTTTGTAAGGTCAAGTGATCAGACTAGACTTCCTCCGGGGGCCCTCTCAACTCTGCAATGCTGAGATTTGGACTCTTTGTAGTGAGCACGGAACATGTGCGAGGCTCTACACTGGTCAGGAAGGACAGTGGTCGGATGTGGACCTCAGCAAGGAGCTAAGGATGGGATTTGATGGGTTACAGGAAGAAACTTTCAAATGACAGAGGATTCATGAGAGAAAAAGGATGAAGCTGGGGGTCTGGGTATTTCTATCATCTCCTGCCTGTTATTTTAATATCACCTGCTCTTGTCCCTTCCAATCCATCTGCATATTGCAGCCTGAGTGATCGTCTCACAATGCAAATTGGATCACAATCTTTACATAAAACTCTTTAAAATCTTTCCCTGGAACCTACAATCAAAATTCACTACCATAACCTAAGAGGCAGGGCCCATGCTTGTTTGTCTTCTCCTGTGTTTACCCCCAGTGCCCAACCCAGGGTAGGGAAATATTTGTTGAGTGAGTGAGTGAAGATGTGACTTGGCAACTGGGGTGGCCCTTCAGGGAAAGTAAAGCCCTCAGGGGAAAGAACAAGGACTGGACAGGGAGAGGGGCAAGTCACAGGGATGGCATGGGGAAGCAGGGAAGGGAGCGGTCCCCTGTGCAAAACAAAAAACCAGCAAGCCGAGTTCGAAAGCACAGAAAATGCTCCTTGTACTCTGAAGAAACACCTGAGATCTGGAGTGAGAACCAGTGAACATAAAGCAGGTCTGCTCTCTTTCAAGAGAGCTCCAACTCCCAGAGCTCCTGGTGTGACTGGCACCAAGAGGGCACTGACAAGCTTAGTCACTGACACCGATGGACAATTCTGCTGCTTTCAGAGCTAAGGGACTCGTGTGGAAGACGCAGGAACTGACTCTATTAGCTTGCAGACAGTTTTTACATCAGAAACTCATTTCCCCTCGTTGGACTCCATGCCTTCCTTTTTCCTTTACCTGTTTATTCCCTTCATTTTGTCAGTCTGACCACTTATGGCTCCTATAAGCCTGGGCTTAGGGCTCATTGGAGCAAGAGAATGGATAAGCAACGCTGCATGTTCGCAATGCTTCTCTCATCTGATGGGATCTCGTGGGAAAAGCGGGCAACCCAATTCAGAGTTGTCACAAAGCTGTATTAGCCAGGCTGAGACACCTTGCACTGGGCAGTGCGCTGAGGGCCCTGTATGCATTATCCAGAGGCAGTCACGGGCAAGCCGGTGAGAGCGTGGGCTGCAGAGCCAGACACCAGGGTTCCTCTCTTGGGCCTGCTCTCACCAGCAGGGTGACATTGGGCATGTTCATTAACCTCCATGTGCCTCTGCCTCGTTTGTAAGATAGGGATAATACCAGCATCCTCCTCATCAGTCGGATTAAATCAGTTAATGTATGTAAAGTCCTTCAAATAGTTCTGGCTCATAATAAGTGTCACATAATTGTTACACATTAACGCTACTACTTCTCATTTAATCCCCCTTAAAAAAAAAAACTATGAAGCAGGAATTAATATTTCTCAGAAAACTGAGAATTACAGAGTTTAACTGACTAACCAAGGTCACACAGCTAGTAAGTGGCAGGTGCTATAGAAGCCAAGTCACTCTGACCCCAAGCCCACGCCTACACCATGGCTGATGTGGCCATTATCCCACATGCTGAGATAAGTGGAACCTGAACTTCACAGGGAATCGGGTGCTGAGAAAACAAAGGAATGAATGATGCCATTGATGTCATTCAACTGTGCAAGTGTCGCTTGACTACTTGGCCCCAGTTTTTTAAATCCGCAAAATGAGGACAAGTGCAGTTTATAAACTAAGTCAAGGTAGCGAGAACACCTCTGAACTACCACTCTGCACCAGCTTATACTTAGAAAAATATTGTACAGAGGGATCACAGAGCAAAATGACTTTATTGTCAATTGCTATGAGATAATAATTGAGGGGAAAAAAGGATGAACACTCAACTAGACTCCAAATGCCAAACAGTGAGGAACTGAATCTCTCTTGTTTACAAGTACTGTTATTGATACCCAGAATTATTCACAAAAGTTTGGAGTGGAATGAATAAGCACCGTGCCTGGGATACAGATTGAAAAGAGACCGACAAATCCTTGCCCAAAAGCTTTATCATCTTCTGGGAAATGAGAACATTCAACATATTATATAACTGCTGGCATACAATGCAATGCGAAAGAGAATTCGGGGTGATCTGGATGCAAAAAACAGGGGACCTGATATTGTTTCAGGCATAAGAGAAGGTCTCTTCAGAAGAGTAATGTGCGACCTAAAACCTAAAGAATGAGTAGCTGTAACCAGGTTAATGGATGGTAGCAAGACTGGAAAGTAAAATATGTGATTTATAATTGTTGCTTCCAAAAAGATACACACACGTTCACAGTATGGAAAAACAAGTGCATTGGTTCTTTGCTGATAAACAGAAAGGAACAAAAGTAGGATGAGTCGAGCTTGAGCCAAGGAGTTTGGAAGGCAGAGCTGACCTGGAAGATGGATATAGTGACTTCCTGTTCAAGGAGGCATTACAGCAGAAGCAGAGGGTTACAAAACAACAGCACATGTTGTTACAGAGAGGGTGCCTTCATCAGACAAGGGGTGACTGGCTGCCCTCTCCAATTCTTTCCATCCTTGAGCCTCTGTAATTCTAATTGGAACAAGGGCTGCCTTGTCTCTCAGCGGCAGGCCCAGCATGCTGCAAACCAAGCAAGGAAAAGCAAATTAATCTCCGTAACTGGCCCCGCACAGCCCGGGGAAGTTGGTTTTCACAGATTTTCTCACACCTCCTGCACCACGACTGGCTGTGCTTTTCGGACTGTCCTGGCTCTTCCTCTTGTAGGGAAATGGTAGGAGAAGCAAATGACTCCACATTTATGTAACAATGACTCTAATTCTTGGTGACTGAAGAGCAGAATGGTTAAGGGCATAATTCTAGAATCAGAGATCTGGATGGAATCACAACCCCACCAGTTATACAGCTCTGGTCCTCAGAGCTATGAAGACCTTATAGACCATCTCTAGTCCTTAGGTTTTTATTTTAATGAGATAAAGCTACAGGACCAAGAGGTAAAGAGGCTTGCTCAAAGTCATCTGGATCATTCAAGTGTGCTGTTCTAACTTCCTTGTGGCAGGAAATTGGGTCCTGCTCATTTTGTAGCCCCTCGGGTGCCTAGTGTTCTCTCGGTACAGGCGAGGGAATGGTAGAAAGGATGAATATAGGAAGCAAAGGAGGGAGAACCAAAGGCAGGAAGAAAGGCTACCCCTACCCCAGAGGATCCCACGGCCTGTTTTGAGCAACGCCATCCCTCCATTTGTGTTGAACTTCCGTATCCGGTTCCAACCACAGCGTTAATGACTCCCTCCGACAGCACTCTCCTGCAGGTCGCAGCCAGTTGCTTTCCCACTCTCACCTGTTTCCTGCTGCTGCCCGACCTCCAGCAGAAGCTTGGAGACAGGCAGATTCTACCACAGGGGCACTAGCTGGGATCTAGCAAACAATGAGTCTATAACTGCAGTCAAACCTGCTACATAAAACACTCCACCTCCTGCACTTCATTGTTCCTGTTCCCCCTTGAACACTGAAAGGGCTCGGCCCACAGACACCCGATGTGCCATTAGGCACGCAGGGAGAATACTGCCAACCAGTCCACATGCCGAGAAGATAATTAGCATAATGACAGAGGGTCTGTTTTGGCTCTGTGCTCATTAAGACGAATGGCAGTTTTCCATTTTTCTTAAATTTCTTAAGCATTGAATGTTTTATGTGATGGCGTTAAAAGCATCACCATTGCATCATGGGTAATGTCTCTGAGAATGAGTTCTAACCATATTTTATTTTTTTAAATGACCGACCAAGTTAATATGTTTCCAGATGATGAATAATGCCGTTTCAGTGACTTTTTTCTCTAACTGAGTTTCCATCAGACCCCAAGATGTAAGGTAAGAATGAGCTAATGATGAGAGACTAAAGAAGACCAATAAGCCAAGCTGTACTTTCTGTGAGTGTCCATCGGTCATCACAGCTCTCATGTCCCTCTCAGCCATGCCGACCACCTGTGTCTCACAGTGTGAGTTCACTTCTACCTCTGGAGAGCTGTACATGGTGGGGGCCAATGGGAATCTCAGAATTAAATCATCATTTTAGCACTTAGATTGGTGTTGCCTGTGGTCCAGCTTTCTTCCCTACATAACTATGACCCAATGGTTAATTGTCCCGAAAAGGAATCTCCCCTTCAGCTTGCTTTACCTACCTGTGCACTCGTTGAGTTTTGACCACCTACATTGCTAACATGCCTCTTTTTCTGGGCCTTCACACTCTTGTGTATTTTTGTCTCTCACACACACACATAAAAATGTTTGGGCTTCTGTACTTCTGTCTTTTTTGATGTGATAATGTAATATTACTGTACAAAAACATTTTCTTTGGTGATGCAGTCACCCTCCAAGACTCTGGAGCACTATGTTTTCCAGTAAGCGTTAGTCGACCACATTTGGCTCGAGTGGGTTTTTATCTACGTATCAAGTCACCGTAGTAAGCGAGGAAGAGCTAACATTTATTGAGCACCTCTGTATGCCAAGCATCGTGCTGAGCATTTTACCTGGACTATCCCATGGAACCTTATAACAACCCAGTAGGTTAGGCACTATCATTAAGCCCAGGAAGCTAAAACTAAGAGACTGGGTAGACCAGCAAGTGATGGGGGTGGATGCTTACATCCTGAAGGTGGAGCTCTCATGAATGGGGTAAGTGCTCTTATTAGGGAGTCCCCACAGACCGCCCTAGCTCCTTCCACCATGTGAGGGCAGTGAGAGGCCAGCAGTCCGCATCTTGGAAAAGGGCCTTTGCTAGAACTCAGCCGTGTTGGCACCATGACTTTGGACCTCCAGCCTCCATAACTGTGAGGAATAAATTTCTGCTGTTTCCAAGACACCCAGTCTATGGTATTTTGTTGTAGCAGCCAGAACTGAGACAGTAGCTATCTGGAGAAAATATGAAGAGAAAGGATCTGAAAATGGTCAAGAACCAAAATATTCCCCATAGACATGGTCTCTTTAGGACAATGACACTGGCAAAGCCACCACTGGGCAGTTGCTTTGTGCCGCTAACTTCTGATTCTGCCACCACCCACACTGCGCTGTGCCTCTGCCTTCCTCTCTCAAAACTCCCAAGCAGTAGCCAGGAGCCTTTAATTGGCAGTCTTAAACCATGTGGCTGTATTCAGGGAGCAATCCTAACAGCCTTAGGAAAAAAAATGGGTACTGCTTCCCACCAACAACCCCCAATGAAAATTCTCCCATAACGAAGAAGGTGTTCAAAGGCTGAGCTGCCAAAACCAATAGATGTGTGTGTGCATGTGCGGCAATGGACGTGTCTGGGCCTGGAACCAACTGCGAGCCTCCTGAGAGCAGGAGCAGGACTGTCTAGGTCCCTGAAGGGTGCCTAACTCCTGGCCTGAGGCTGTGACATAACAGGTACCCAACAAGTATATGCTTATTGAACAAAATAAGATGTTTGGGTGGTTCCTAGAGAGGGGTATAGGTCGCAGGATGATAAAGGAGCGGGTCTTATACCTAGGGAGAACACCATGAACAGAGAGGTAGGAAGGCAGACACCATGTGACCTTAAAGGGGAGGTTTTTATAAAAAACAAAAAATGAAAACAGTCTCAGTGGCTCAGAAGGGTCAGTCATAGGGGAGGCCCATTGATAAGCTGGGGTGAAATTCTGGACAGCCTCCCAGTCTTAAAAGCATAGAGGAGGCAATGGGCATGGGAGCCACCATAAGTCATCTTTCTGAGAGCAGCATTTCTGTGGTGTGACTGACATACAATAAATTCCGCACATACAGTTTGGTAAGTTTGACGAATGTATACGTCTGTGAAGCCACAGGCAAGATAATGAGCATATCCATTCCCCTGAAAATTTCCTCATGGGCCTTTCTAGGTCTTCTTCCCTACCTTTCCATGCTCCCTTCCCAGGAAACCATTGATTTGCTTTCGTCCTTATAGTTTGCTATTTCCAGAATTGAATATAAATGGAATATATAGGAAGTGTTTTTGGAGGGGGGGTCTGGCTTCTCTCACGTGGCAAAATTATGTTGAGATGCATTGATACTGGTGAGTGCATCCGTGTTGGCCTCAAATAAGTGTTTGTGGTGGTTGTTCTTACTGTCACTACTGTGTAAAAACCTGGATGAAGAGCATGAATTGAGAATGTATAAAGAACTCTAAATTCAACAGGAAAAGCCAAACAATCAAATTAAAATGAGCCAAAGATTAGAACAGACGTTTCATGCGCATTGTCTCAATACAATTGTCCTGAGGCAGATTCTATGATAGTCCCAGTCCTACAGATAAGAAACCCAAGGCTCACAGAAATTAAGTAACTTGGCTGAGACCTGACTACTAATGAAGGTAAATCCAGAACTTAAACTCCAAAATCCATGCTCTTTATCTTATCTCCAGAGAAGTGTGGAGGTTAATCCTCACCAAAACAAGCCTCCCCCACCCCCAACACAAATTAATAGAAATATGTTTACGGGAACAGGCTGTATTTGTAAGACTATTTTTCCATATAGTAACCCACCTGAGACGCCTTTGCAGGAGTTTTAACCTGAGTCCCCAGAACACACTTTCAAACAGAATTTTGTCCCAGAACAAAACAAAAGAGTAAGGTTAATTGTAGCTTGGCCGTGCCTAGCAGGCTTCCCTTGGCTGGGTGTGCGCCCACGTGAATCAACCACCAGTCAACAGCAGTAGGCAAGGTGTAATCTGAAGAAGAAGATGAGAGAAGGATCTGTGGTGAGGTCGCTTTAAAGTTGGTTAAGGGAACAAGAACTGACACCTTAAAGCTTCCTGGTTAAAGTGACGTAATCATCCTTAGAAAGAACTCATTCCACAGACTTGAGAAATTACTTCCACTTTTCATTCCATGCGTCCTGGTGTCGATGTTCTACCCACCTTGTTAGGCCAACTCTGTAATCCAGTAAGTATTTCATGCCCACTTCCTGCTAGCACGGACTATAAAAAAGTGTGTAGAACAAATGATAACAACTATGAAACACAATATTCAGGGCTTGTATTAAAAATATTTAACTACTGTTATGGCTTGGGCACTGATTGATCAAACCAGGCACTTGCCAGGATGCCATGCTGGTATGTACCAGAGAAATACTTGCCCCAGAATAAGTGTCATCATATTATATCATTTTGTAGTTCATAGGAAATTTTTAGATCAAGTAACTTATTTGAATTTCATAAAAGACGCCTAGGCATGATTATCCCCACTGCACGTATAAAAATGATCAGAAAGGTAAATGATTTTTCCACTGCCTTTCATAGGTAGTTAATGGTAGAAATGGAAATTAAAGTTAGGTGTTACGACTCATGATCTGATACTATTTCACCATCCCCCACCGTGTCTGACTCCAAGGAGCAAATAATCCTGTTCGATAATGCACACACTTGTGAAACAAAGATAATACCCTCCATGGAGCAAATATACATTAAACATAGGGCCTTCAGATTCAGAGAAGGGAAGCGGAGGACTGAAGGTAGAAAAACTGATCTTCCAAAGATGGCGGCAACTATTAAATATTTCTGAAATGAAGGAAAGTGTACAGTTCCAAGTGTCCTTGATCAAATGGACCTTTGGTGTCCCCTGCCCAGGTCCCAGCTTTGACACTGCTCACACTGGCCCAAGCCTAGAGAGCCTTGCTCCTTAGCGTGCAGTCTCAAGCCAGCAGTATCATTGTGACCTTGGACCATGTTGGAAATAACAGAATCTCAGGCCCCTTCCCCCTCCTTCCCACAAGACCTATTCAATCTGAAATTTCACAAGATCCCAAGGAGATTTGTAGGTGCCTTAAAGTTTGAGGAGTTCTGCTCTAGATAAGCTCTGTGCATCCTTTATTAGGATTTCACAGACATTATTAACCACCCATCCCAGCTCTTCCACTGGGTCCTCTAGAACTTACGGTTCATACCAGAAAAATTCCCTGTATCTCAACTCTCCTTTCAGCTTCTCTATCACATAACGAGTTGTGTGCTCATTGTGAAACCTGGCTCCTTCCTGGGGAAACTGCATCCCTTGCAGGCCTCTCAAATGAAGGCTGTTTTTAGTTCCACATCCAACTTGCATGCAATCTGGAGGTGAGGAGTGCCCTCCATGCTCCTCACAACCATTTAGAGTCAACTTCCTCCTTCTTCCTTCAAAAATCCTGCCATTTGTGAAGCATATGCCACCAGGCTCTCCGCTTCATTATCCTGCTTTGTTGCAGTCACCTGTTCCTCTCATTAGCTTCCTTACTTCCTGAAGACTTAGTCTCAAATTCCGTCTTACTCTTCACCCCTTTGTGGAGAGCAGGACCGATAAAGTGACACTGGTCCAGTCAAGACAGCATAAAGTATATAAAATAAAATGGAATAACTCACACCAACCAGGATGGCTGTCAGTCAGCCATGACACTTCGGTTCAAGAAGGAAACTATCGAAGTCACACCAGACACACCTGGTAAGGAGACACACCTAAGATATCTGCACATGTGACCAGAATAGCTGTGTCTGTAGAGTGGGACCACCCACAGATAGGCTCCTAGGGAAATTCTCCACCTGCCAGCAGGGGCGCCAAGACACTTATTAAGAGGCCCAGAAAGGTGGAGTGCACCACTTTCAAGGGTGTAACTGAGGCAGGCTCCAGACCACTGCTGAGACAGCCAAGCTCCTCACTCCAGAGTGCTGCTCCACGCCACACTGATCTCCCATGACATCACTGCCGGAAGCTCTACCCTGCTGGACTGAGGACTTCGCCTGTCCCACTACCCACCGGGCTATGGAGATTCTTCCTTACGGAGGCTGACAGCTCCTTGCTCACGGTGCTGTCTCCCAGACCTGCAGACAGAGACTCTGGGACTCAGGTTTGTTATCCTCCAATTCTCTCATGTGATGTTATTACTGATTTGTTTCTCAGTGATTAGTATCGTTATTAGGTTACTATGGATTTGGATTAAATCTGCATTAATAAAAGCTGAGTGAACCCACATTAATAAAGTCCAAGTGAATAGCATAGTCCCCTGTGTTGGTTCCCTGCCATTTCTCAGTGCCAGTGTCACCTGGAGGACTGGCAGTCATATAGGTGGCTCAGCACTTTGGCTTCTTAAGGCCTGGGTCAGACAATCTGAGCAGGGACCAAAGGCTAACTTACAGGAAAGATTATATCTCAACATATGCTATCGACACCCTTCGACCCCACTGTCTCACCACCATACATCACTACTCTTCACCTCCTACTCTGCTACTATGTTAGCATTCTGGACCACTTACACACCAATGTCATGGCCGCCATCCAACCCCTGTTTGTCACCACCCTTGTCTACCTCTACTCCAGTTTTCTCCTTCATCCGCCCACTACCAGTTGACTGGACATATACTGGACCTTGTTGTTACTAATAACTGCATTGCTTGTAAAATAATTTTTAAACATCTGCTCTTAGGTTTTAAACTAATCTGATTTAATAATCTCTCTTAATCTCCTCTACAAATCCTTTGACCCCCAGCAGGATCTCCAGCCCACTGGCCCCACCACATTTTACTTCTCACTACCTGTCTTGTGTCCTCAGCTCCTTCCTTATCGTTTTCAGATTCAACAGCCACTCTCCATAGCAGCACCTTTTATATACCCCCATGTCCCTGGCCCCTTGCTCCTCCTATAGCCCCGCTTGGCAAAACCCCAACTTTAGTTTAACTCAGTCCTCCATCTATTCTGCAACTACACTCAAGTGGCTCAAGGGGGTTGGAGGAAAACTCCCTACAGGTCTAACTTGTCTCTCTTTAAATTTATGACCACCAAACTCACATGGGCCTTTAGCATGACTGAATGATTTCAGTGCATTCCCCTAACTCTCCCTGCCATTCTCTGAGATGGATGTTGTCATCTCTGAAATTTTCAACACTCGCTCCCTCTCAGCTCTTGACTTAGTTTTTATTTCATGCAGAAAAAATCAAAGCAACCAAAAGGGAATGATCATACCTTTCCACCACCAAATCTCTCAAGCTACCTGTTTCTCGACCCAGAAACTGTTTTTGCACCTGTATAAAACCAAGCCCTCTCTTTGTGCACTGAGTAACACTCCCCTCAGCAACCCAAGACTTTACTGTGATGACCAACCTTTCCTTCTCCTTGTCCTCAGTTTGCCCCTAAGTATTGGGTCATTCCCAGCAGCAAACAAACATGCTTTCATCTGTGTTCTTTAAAGAACGGGAGAGCATTATGCTAAGTGAAATAAACCAGGTGGTGAGGGACAAATACCACATGATCTCACCTTTAACTGGAACATAATCAACAAAAGAAAAAAGCAAACAAAATATAACCAGAGACATTGAAATTAAGAACAATAGCCAGAGGGGAGTGGGGAGGGGATAGTGGGGAGAGGGGTCTATAGGAGGTACTATAAAGGACACAAGGACAAAATCAAGGGGGAGGGTAGAGGTGGGGAAGGGAGGTGTGACTGGCTGGGGTGGGGTGGAGGGATGGGGAGAAAATGCAGACAATTGTAACTGGATTAAATAAATAAATAAATAAAATATATATTAAAAAAAGATTTCTCCTTTGGGCTTACGTCTCTCTCCAGCTATTTCATTTCTCTGCTCACCTAGAAAAATCCCATAAAACAATAGTATCCTTTTACTCCCTGGTAGCCTATTCTCTTTTTAACCCATTTTGGGCAGATTCTCCTCCCACACTGCACAGAAATCACTACTATCAGAGTCACCCACAAACCCCACCTAGCGAAATCCAGGGTGAGCTGTGCACTCCACTCTAGACTCTGGTCCCCACTTTGACCTCACTAACAACTGATTCTCACCTACCCTGAAGGGGTATTAATTGCTTCTAGTTTAGCATGATTTTTATCCTAGAGACATGCAAATTTAATAACAGGCTCTTATTAAAAACAAAAACAAACAGTCAAAAAAAATCAGCAAAACTCAAAAACCATATTATATAATGATATTTCAGGTATTACAGGAAGCTTTGTCATTTACTAGCTGTGGAGACATAAAGTAAGTCATGTGATCTCTCTGGGCCTGCATTTATTTATTAGGAAAACGAGAATGTCAGAGTTAGAAAAACTCTAACATGGTCGACTCAAGTGTGAGAGAGAAATTGTAAGCATCCCTGAGAATAAGATGTATTACTGGTCATACTCCCTCTGATTTGCCCCTGGATGCAGAGTGATGAACACAACAAACTGAACTGATGTCAAACGTTTCTGCTCTTTCCCAAACTGGTTCTAAATGAGGGCCTTCCTGCCAGGGCTGAGGTGTGTGTAATCTGGGACGAAATAGGAAATTTGGAGGAGTCATGCTGGGAAAATCCTGGCAGACCTACAGAACACAGCAGATGGAGAACAACATGGGGACATAACACTCTTCCCTCCAGCTTAGCCAGAGCTCTTGGCTCCCAGTGTACTCTAGAAAGTACCCAGCACACGCCAAGGGCTCAGAATATTTTGTTCATTGCATAGATGTTTGGAGGCTTGGGTTTTGCTCAGGGATCACAAGTTTTATAGCATGAATGTAAATTAATTAATAGGACTTCTATTTTTAACTCACATACCCAAACATGAATCTAGGTGGCCATGGTCATTTTAAAAAGTAGCTGCCTTGTGAGGCTGCCCATAGGGTTAACTGATAGAAGGATAACGAACAGTCTAAGCTAGACAATATTCCAGGCAGAAATGATCTCTTTGGCTCATCTGTTCCCAAAGACTCATTATAAACATAGCAGAAACTGAGGTCTCAAAGTAGGCATCTAGCTTGCCCAAGATCATATTGTGAGCAGAAGCACATCCAAGTCTAGAACTCAGATCTCCTGACTTCCAATCTAGTGTTCTCATCAGTGTAACATTTAGTTTAGCAAATTCTACCTGCTAAATTGAACACAGAGCTCAAGCAGTCAGATAAACAATATAAAAGAAAGAAAAACAAAGCAAAAGAAGCATGTCTGACAGAGACCAGGAAGTGTTAACCACAGAAGGGAAGAGTCGCATATCTCTCATATTTGTAGATTAGAGAATAAGTAGGCTAGGTACCGTTATAGTGCATTTATATCTCTGATGAACCTAAGACTCAGAGAGTGACATTATTCATTTCTTTGTTCACGTAGCAAATTGTACTGAGTGTTTGTCAGGTGCCAGTCATTGTTCTAGGTGCTGGAAACACCGCTGTAAATGAAATGTAGTTCCTACTTTCACAAAACTTACATCCCCAAAGAGCAGACAGTCAAAGGGACATAAATCAAATAAACACAATAGGAGAAAGTGATTATTACAAAAAAATATTACAGGCTGAGATTGCTGTGAAGGTAACAAACCAACGACTGTAACAGAAAATAATAGAGTGTACCTGCTATAGGTGGGGTGTTCAGGGCCAGTCCCTAAGCAAGTGACATTTAAGCTGAGAACTGAGATATGAGAAAGGGCAGTTTTGCAAAGGCCCCAGGGGAAAGAATATTATAGGCTGCAGTCGCTGCACATGCAAAGACCCTGAGGCAGGAAAAGAAGGTATTTTGGAGGAATTGAGTGAAGCCTTCTGTTCCTAAAATGCATTAGGTAGGAGCAAGAATGCAGAAAGATGAGATGGAAGTGAGGAGGGTCCAAATACTGTGGGACCTTGCAGGACACGTTGAAGGTGTTGAATTTCTTCTAACAGCAACTGGAAGCTAATTCAGGATTTCAAGTTGGGAAATCACCTGACTGTTTCTGCATTTTATGAAGGTCACTTCTTCAAGATCAGACAGGCTAAGACTAGTGTTAATCCCAGACAGGACTAAAACTCAGGAATCACAGCTTTGTGCACGGTGACCTGGAACAAGTCAGGTTTCTCTCCCATGTTCACCTCACATCACCAGTGGGAATGGCAAGTGAGTGGATGGATATAAAACCCTTTTGAAGAAGCAATCAGAGCCGAACTATCCCCAAGAGTAAGGAGCTACCTCCAATCTTTCCTGAGTGTCCCCAAAGAGACAGGGTGATCGGTAAAGGCTGGAGAATGTGACAGTCCTTTACCTGATCCTCTTGTACCTTCTCATCTCTTCCTCACAGCAGCCCCAACCGGAGATGTGGTTCCAAGTCTGATTTTCACATACTAGGAAACTGAGGCTGAGAGAGGTTAAAACGACTTCTCCGTCCACAAAGAGTCAGTGTTTGTTTCTAAAACTACTGATGTCTACCCCAATCTCAATTCATTATAATTCTTATTAAGTCTCTTCCCAAACAGGAAGCTGTTCAGATCTTCAGCCTTTGACAGTGGGTAAAAAAGCAGCACAAATTTCTGCCAAGATTCACCAGTGTCTCTCGGGAACCCACGTGGCTTAGGTTAAATTAAAACTAACTCAGTGTCACTGCTATCATCCTATAATGCAAAGTCAGCCAGATTCATGTAAATGGCACGTGAGGTCACGAAGGAACGGATGAAAATGTACCGACTGATGCCTCGTGTTAATGGATTTGGAAACTAAGAAAATTGAGTTGGAAGGGTAAGAGGCCCTGCGGTCAGCGGGATGGGACTTGGGCTAAGAAGCCAGCTCTGAACACTGATCTGTCCATTCCCTCGGGGCTTTATTAATAGTAACCCAAGGGTGAGCTGGGCTTTATTTGGAGGCTGAGGTCAGTCTCCAAATTTAGCCAATTTTAAATGGCTAAATCAAATTTAATGTTTGGAGGAAAACATTATTTACTTATTTTCTGGATTTATTTTCATCTCCATCAATTTCCTTCCCACCAAAGATAAAAAGGTTTGTGCTCTGAAAGCCTTTGATTAATAAGAAGCAGAATTTAGTGGACTAGCATATCAGATAAAGATACAGAAAGAAAACAAAGGCTCCTCATTCCAGCTCCCTGAACCTGCCCCTTGGTTACTTAGACCCTTAACAGGGCCCATCCCATCTCTAGGCCTTGCTCTCTCATCTATAAGTTAAAAAGTCACCTTAGATTATTTCTAAGCATTCTGCAGTACTAACAGTCCAGGATCTTGTATACAAACACCCAGATTAAGTCCTCTCCAGAGGTCAAGAGTCTGAGCTTCTTTAAAGGTAGCAAAGGGTTACAGGAAGCCACCCATGTTCTTCCCTGTCCCGTCTGTTACCAGTGCTGTGTATTTGTGGTACCTGAAGTACTAATGACTGTGCAGGAGAGAAGGACAATCAAGACTCAGTTCTTCAAGGAACTGGGCTATGTCTTTGCCAACCTGGGAGTCTTCAAGAATACTTTCATGAGAAACAGGCTAATTGCAATAAAATAAAGTAACTCTGTGAGGACCTGCATCCATCCAATCTGCTCCTCAGGGCTCATCTCCAATAGCCTTTCACTGAAGAAGCAAGTACACGGGAGAGAGGTTTATGACTCCTTACTGCTCCACTGCCTCTTACCTGGGACAAGTTCATGTTGGTCTGTGTTCAGGCCTATCTTCCAGTATCACCACGGCAACGTTTCCAATCAGTAAAAAATGAGATGGTAATGAAGACAGCTGCTGTATAATGAGCCGGGCATAAACAAGGACAGAGCCTATGAAGGGTAAAGGGGAAGGGAGTGCCTGTATCCGCAGCCTTATCAGGAGGGTTTCCTGGGGAGAGGAAACGGACTACATGCAGTTCTCTTGTCCATACTTGAATGTTACAGACATTTAAGTTGCTGGTGTGTGACCTTCTCATTAGGCTTGGCCCCTATGATCTACTATAAATTGCATCTTGATCATGCAAGTATGTGTTTCTCACCCATATTTTATATGTGCCATGCATGGGGACCCATTTGGTGGTACATGGACCTCTGACTGAGGAGCTTTATTTTGCTGCAGGGTCCAAGTCTGTCTTTTCTCCACTTGCAGCAAATAAGGAGTCAAACAGCTAAAACTCTTTTGGGGGTGGGGCGAGTATCCATTGGGGATGCCCACTGGTCTCATTCCGTCTTTCTATCCCCACCACTCAGCACAAGGTCTTGCACTTGGTAGGCACTGGTCAATCTTTATCAGATGCATGGATGGAAGCTTACATCACTCATCACCCCTGTTACTAGTAAGTAGGCTCCTCAAGAGGAGGAAGTTCCTTCTTACTCACCGCTGAATCCTGAGTGCCAGACAATGCCTGGCTCAACAAATGTGTGCTGACTGACTTATTGACTAGTTAAAGGTGTCAGCCAGCAATCTTACTACATTTTCTTTTTTTAAATGGATTTTATTTTATTTTATTAATGATTTTATTTACTTATTTTTAGAGGGGAAGGGAGGCAGGAAGAGAGGGAGAGAAACATCAATGTGTGGTTGCCTCTGGCAATCCCCCAAATGGGGACCTGGCCCACAACCCAGGCAGGTGCCCTGACTGGGAATTGAACCAGCAAACACTTGTTTTGCAGGCCGGCACTGAATCCACTGAGCCACACCAGCCAGAGACACTTTTTCTTACGAACTCAGTTTCCTACTTGCTGATAAGCCTAATTGAGTCATCTCCATTCTCAAATTTTCACCCAACCCCTGGTCTTTCCTCCATTCCAACTCCCTCTCCCTGTCACCCCTTGATGACATCCAGCAGAAACCACTGTGAGCACTTCACACACACACACACACACACACACACACACACACACGGCCCATCCCATCTCTAGGCCTTGCTCTCTCATCTATAAGTTAAAAAGTCACCTTAGATTATTTCTAAGCATTCTGCAGTACTAACAGTCCAGGATCTTGTATACAAACCCTAAAAACCCCTAAAAGCCACCAGACACAGGCCAAAGTCTCTCAACTTTCTGATGCAAAATATAAAAACCATCCCCTCTTCTGTCACAATGGACAAGCTGTATTTTCCTCTTATCCAAGGCCAGTTCCACTAGTTGTGATGAGTATGCTCTTTCCTGCCTTTTCAGGAATTTTACACACACAGTGTTCCCTCACTCTAAGTCCTCATTCATTTAGCCTCATTCATTCATATTCTGTCTCGTGCTCACTCTCTCTCTCCCTCCCCCCTCTCATTTTTCTTCCTCATTTCTTTCTTAAAGTGCATCCTTTCTGCTTTTAAATAAGTCTCTTCCATTATTTAATAATTTTTCCCTTAATTCAAAATCACCCTATAGTCACAATTTCATCTCTCTTCTTCCCCTTCACAGCAACACTTCTCAAAATAGTTTTTGTAACTGCCGCTCATTGATAAATCCTCCATTTCCTCTCCTCTCTGTCTTCATATCTGTGCAGTCCACACTCCCCATTGAAATTACATACCTCTCATAAAGGCATGACTGATTTTGTCTTTACTTCTTAGAGGATCTGACCTTCTTGACCCAGTCTTGGCTTTACTCCTCTTTTCTTTGGCTATTTAGGAGGTTTATCCTCTTTCTTGCTATTAAATATTGAAATTTCTTCAGGCTCAATCTACACCCCCTTCACAGCTATACTCTTTCCCTACTCAACCTCACCCATGCCAACAGTTTTCATTATCTTTTACAAGCAAACTGTCACACAGTTCTATTGCTAGTTGAGACCTTCCCTACAAGTTCTAGACACCTATGCCCAACGTTCCCTGGAATTTTACTCACAGCTGTCACAAAGGCAGATCAAAGCCAGCGTGTCCAAATTAATCTCATGATCTTTCCCCCTAAGCTCAGACCTACGCTGCTGTTCTTTATCAATGTGAACAGATCTAGACTTTGGCTAGCATGATTGAATGGATGATTATCTATTCCACGGATCATTCGATGGATGAGTATTCCATTTAATTGTACTAGCCAAAGCCTAGGAATTATGGTTGTCACATCCCCTCCTAGGCTCTATATATCCAACCCACGCCAAGTTGGTTTGCTTTACTTCCTTACATATCTACGAAATCTGTTGAATTATCTTCATCTCTACCCCACCACCCTTGTGTAAGCCCCCCTTTTGTCTCATAGACTCCCACAATTGTCTCCTGACACACCCTACGCATACTCCCATCCCCTCAAATCTGTTCATATAGCAGCTGGAGTATTGTTTCAAAATATAAAACTGGTAATATCACCTCTATGTTTATGATCCAATAGCTTCATATTACCCTTAGGCTTAACAGCAGAATACTTAAAATGACTCATAAGGTCCTGCACGGACCTCACCTAATTGCCATGCGCTTTCTTCACTCCAGTCACATGGCCCTTCATTTGTTTTCTCAAATAACTCATGCTTCTGCCAGGCATGGACCCTTTCATACCCCCCCTTGGCCTAAAATTTTATCCCTGATCTTCCTTCACCTAGCTGACTCCTACATATCCTCCAATATCACTACGAACTCGGAGAATTCTTTGCCCTGATAGACAACACCAAGTCTCCATATGACAGGTCCTCTAAGCCCAGTGGTTTCTCTTTTATCACAGTTCCTCTAATTGTACTATTGTAATCATGTGTCAACTTAGGTGTTTCTGTGATTAAATGACTGTCATTTCACTAGATCCCAAGCCCTACAGGGGCAGAACTCTACCCAGCACAGTGTCTAATAAATAGCTTAAAATGTTAATAAGTGAATAAAATGCTCATCAATTATGGTGATGGTGGTGGTGGTGGAAATGGTAATTTAGGAGCTGTGCCATACTCTCCTTCTCCGCAGATGAGCAAATCTACGGAAAGAGAGAACCCTGAATTCAGCCATGTTCTCATATATAGCAAACACTGTTTCCATTTTTGTGAGTCCTAAATATACCCACAGCTCAGTCTGGTAGATCAGAAACATAGCTAGATGAGGATATAAAGATGTGACTTCATGGGTTGGGCAGTGGACCTCTGTTGTTACTGCCTGTCTGGTTTGCTTCTCCTTTCCTCTAGTAGGAAACTTGACTTCCTCTGTAATTCACAGAATTAGGCAATAAATCTAAGCTAAGCCAATCTCATTCATTACATGGTGAATTTGACTCTTAGGCAGAGATCTGAAGGGAGAGAATATGGTAGAAAATTAAGCATCACAGAAGAAAGCATCCCAAAGATGCCATCCATGAGCGTGTGCTGCTTGGCTCCTCAGAGCTAACCTGGTTTCTTTCCTGCTTGGGGCTAGGCTATTTATCTCATCCTTCAATTCTGTGAATTATCCAGTATGCTACAGGTAAACAAGTTGTATTAGCTTGTTTATTTGTTTCTACAGCATTGTTAATGCTTTCCAACAAAGAAAATTAACTGATGCAGCCCATAAGATAAAATTAATAGATATATTCAATAGATCAGATTTTATCTCATATCAAAAATATATCTTCTTTTCAGGTTCTAATACATTTACAAAAATTAATCATAGATCAAAACAAAGAAAAATCTCAGTTTCAAAAGACAAAGATATACAATCAACATTTTAAAATAAATCATAAAAAACTAAAATTTAATCATATAAAAAGCACAGATTTATAAATCACCGTCAGCTAAAATGTGAGTGAAGACAAAATCAATGTTAGTTACAATTACGCATTCTCCTTCAAGCCATTTATCGAATACCTACAATGTACCAGTATACCAGCCATTGATCAAATCTTTGTATTAGTAGGTCAACTTCCTTAAACTGTTAGTGCAGGAAAATAGCATTTATTTAATGCTGCTATATGCCAAACAGCATGCTAGGCTATTTTGCCATTTGATCCTCACATAACAATCCTAAATCAGGAATTGCTGATCCTGTTTTACTGATGAGAAAGCTGATGCTTAGCTATGGTATGTAACTTGCCCAGGGTCAGATAGTTTCAAGCAGCAAAATTAAACCTGTATCCGCCCAACCACAGAGCCCAGTTCTTTTCTCTGCACTGGTAACCAGTTTAGTGTATTATATCGCAAAACCCAGGAAAGAAACTGAGATCAGAAGACCAGAAAGAGACCACAGGAAACCTGATTATCACAAGTAAGACTCCAATGTCATACAAGCAGCCAGCATGCTGTCCTTGCCTCTTTCTTCCGTCCTCCTGCTTTCCTTCATATATGTATCCACCCCTTTGAGCGAGCCTGCCTGAGTACTCTTTATGCTCTTTTAAAAAAAAAGAGCATAAAGATTTTATTTATTAAAAGATTTAAAAGATTTTATTTATTTCTTTTTAGAGAGGGGAAGGGAGGGAGAAAGAGGGAGAGAAACATCAATGTGTGGTTGCCTCTCACAGGCCCCCTGCTGGGGAACCTGGCCCATAACCCAGGCGTGTGCCCCAACTGGGAACTGAAGCAGTGACCCTTTGATTTGCAGGCTGGCACTCAACCACTGAGCCACACCAGCCAGGGCTCTTTATGCTCTTTATGTGGCAACACTATGCTAGCCATGGAAGTAGAACAGTGAATAAGACACCTCAACATCTTTAGTGGGAAGATGGACAATTTAAGCAAGAAACTGCAAAAATCTCTCAGAAGCTACCAAGTATTTTCCCAAAGTATTACTGGAACTCACAACAACCCATACTCTTATGCATGAGGGCACTGAACTACACATATAGAAAATTCTTTGCCCAAGGACACATTAGACCAAACACAGAGCCCTTGGTGGTAGACCTCGGATTTATGCACAGGTCTTCCACCTGCTGAGATTAGGACTTCCTTCCAATGCTGCCGACTAACTATACCCCATTTTCCTCACT
Organism: Desmodus rotundus; assembly: GCF_022682495.2. Classification (NCBI taxonomy): domain Eukaryota; kingdom Metazoa; phylum Chordata; class Mammalia; order Chiroptera; family Phyllostomidae; genus Desmodus; species Desmodus rotundus. Next base: position 141,333,832 of record NC_071392.1, on the reverse strand, counting down.
GGCCTTGACTCTTTCTTGAAATAAGCAATGACGAACCGCAGCGGGCGAGTCTCGGGGAGAAGTAAGGAAGAGCACGCATCACACTGCAAAGTGTTGGCATTCTTGTGTTCCTTTCGACTGCAACTCGACTTGAAGGAGAGGAGGAGACCCGCGATGTGGGGATGGGTGTGCCCCCACTTTCCCAGCTGCTACTCCGACTTGCTGTCCTGCACTGACAGCCCACTAAAACTGAGAAGTCCTTTCCACACTCGCACTTCCAAGCACATCAGTATTCTGATCTTGCAATCAGTAGTCTTTTTGGCCTCAGTAAAAATAAGCATTTTCATTATAAAGTTATTATATATCTCATTATTAAATATCTATTTTAAATGCTGTATTTAAAATAATACACACTTATTGAACATTTCATCAGGAACTATTTCACTCTACTAAGAGCCCTGTAAGGCAGCACTGCTAGCTCACTAACTTTGGTAATGGGGTACTTCAGACTCATGGAAGTTAAAAAAGTTCCTTACGGCACACAGGAGGCATAACCGGGGTTTGAACCCCAAGCTTACCCTAGAGTCCATGCCTTTGTCACTCCTGTGCCATCTCTCTGCATGGAGCCTGCTCCTGCCTCCCTTGTTAGGCATTCTGCTTGATTAGACCTACCAGGCACAATGTGGAGATGCCTTTCAATCTTTCATCTGTTGTCCTGTGTATCGTGTATCTCCCCCAGCCTGCAGTTTATAATCTGCTACTGCCTACCATTATCACTTTAATGACCCTTACGTTTCAAAGAGATATCACACCCCAATATTTACACTTGTGTCCTACATCATCAAAAATATATATTCAAGTTTGTAGTGTTTCAACATCCAATTCTCGCTCTGCCATGACTTTTTGTTTGTCTGTGTCATTGTTACAGCTGTTCACCAAATTTTCCCGTGTACATGGTGAGACAGCACTTCCTATGCCTGTTTTGTCTTGAGTGGACAGACAATTAGCCCTGGCCAATGAGCTGTGAGCTATGAGCAAAGGTTGCATGTATTACTGACGTTTGGGCTAGAGCTTATAATTACCTACTTAAGACCCTCTAGAGCACCCTTTCTTTCTTCCACAATGGCCAGCAAAGTCCCAGAAATGACCATTCCATCAGCCGGGGCCCCAGAGTGAGTATACTGTGGGACGGAGCCTCCAGCTGACCAATGGTAACTGTGCAGTGTAAAGGAGAACTGCAATGCTACTGTTTTAAACCACTGAGATATGGGGGTCATTTGTTACAGCAGCATACATTGTCCTGTCTTGACTAACAGATCACTCTTTAAAATTTTTTTTTCAATTATATTTTACATTCAATATTATTTTGTATTAGTGTTAGGCGTACAGTATAGTGGTTAGACAATCATATACTTTACAAAGTGTTGCCCTTGATAGTTCCAGTACCCCACAGATTATTTTGAACAATTTACCTTTTCCATCTGCTTCATCATTCAATTAAACAAATAGAAGGTAAAAAATAATTGACACTTATTAAGCATCTCTTAAGTATAAGCTGTGTTGTGTCATCTCATTTAATCTTCTCAACCATGTTAGGTATCATCCTGTGCAAAAATATCCCCAAATTTAAAGGTAATTCTCAAATCTACTCCCTTAGTATTCCAAGTCACTAATACTTCTTACTTGAAAAACTGTACTGGCTTCCTCCCCCATCTCATTAAAACTTCACCCTTCTTAATTCTCCTGCTCAAGACCCTCTGAAGACTTCTCTCCGCATGTTGAATCAGATCCAAAGTCCCTGCTGTTTCAATGACAGCCATACTCTTTACAAAATCCTAGAAAAAGTTGTATGATCTGGTCCCTGCCAGTCACTTCACTCTGATCACTCATACTCTTCCAGTCCGCTCATTAAGTTTCAGCTCTACTGGTATCCCTGACATTTCTGAAACATATCAAGCTGTTATCGCCTCAGGACCTTTGCACTTGCTGTTACTTTTTCTGGGAATATACTTCCCTTAGCTTTTTTATGACTGACTTTTCATCATTCAGAACTCATCCCAAATGATATCTCCTGAAATGTCTTCTTTGAGCATCCTTCATAAAAGAATGCCTCCAGGCTTATTTTGTATGGCCCCTTATCTTCCTTTTTCTTTGCAACAGAAATTATTATCTAAAATTTTATTATTTTTACTTTGCTGATATCTTTTCAGAATTCCCCACCATAAGAAAAGCTCCATGCAGGTAGGGACTTTGTATTACTCGGTGACTGATATTTCTACAAAGCCCAGAACACTGCCCTATACGTGGTCAATCCTCAAGAAGCATTTGTTAAATAAAATAGCATGAGTAAACCTCCCATTTACAGATAAGGAAAAGAGGCCCCGAGAGTTTGAGTGGCTTCCCCCAGGTCTTGCAGAATGTCTGTGGGTGTACCTGACTCTAAACAGCACTGCCTTTTGTTACAGCGAGAGAGCAGGCAGGGCTGGACGACAGGCAAGTGCTCTTTCAGGCTTTCAATTCTATTGTGGATTCAATCAAAACCAAAAAGACACATTGATCATGCCTTCCCCAGGGAGCCCTAAATTTCCAAGGGAACAAGGTAACTTGAGAAATTTATTGATCGCCCATGTTTGTCATGCTGCACAGGTGACAGGGATCAATGGAGATTTGAACTCTTCCACCCGTGACCCTACAATTTTAATTTGTATTTCCACCCAGAGTCCCACAGCTTTGCAAAATACACTGCTCAGAGTGCCCGCACCTTAAGTTAGTGTCACCGTCTGTCAGCGCTGTTTGCCAGCTCCTTCCAATTCAGAGAAATGTCTCACCCCCCTCTCCTGCTCCCTGCACACAAAGCTGTCCTCTCATCTGTCTGACACACACTCATTGGCCCACAGCCTACAGAGGGGCGGGGCTTCTGTCTGGGGGCTCTTCAAAAGAGATCCCTGCAGAAGCACTCACCCTCTCCCGCCTCCTGCCCTGGGTCTGTGCTCTCCTGTCTGCTTTCTCTTTCCTTTCTGGCTTATCTTGGGCCATACCAGATAACAGAGGCTCATACCAGAGGAAACTCAGGTCTTGGATTTTAATGTCAGTGATGGAAAAATATGAGAATGTTTCCTGGATCCCCCAGCATGACCTGGAAGATCCGTTCGAGAAATACCTGAACAGCACCGAGGACTACCTGACCTTTCTCTGTGGGCCCCAGCGCAGCCACCTCTTCCTCCCAATAACGGTGGTGTACACGCTGATTTTTGTGGTTGGGGTCACTGGCAATCTCCTGGTGTGCCTGGTGATTCTCCGGCACCAGAGTATGAAGACACCCACCAACTACTACCTCTTCAGCTTGGCTGTCTCGGACCTCCTGGTCCTGCTGCTTGGGATGCCCCTGGAAGTCTATGAGATGTGGCGTAACTACCCCTTCCTCTTTGGGCCCGTGGGCTGCTACTTCAAGACGGCCCTCTTTGAGACTGTGTGCTTCTCCTCCATCCTCAGCGTCACCACGGTCAGCGTGGAGCGCTACGTGGCCGTCCGCCACCCTTTCCGCGCCAAGCTGGAGAGCACCAGGCGGAGGGCCCTCCGGGTCCTGGGCGTCGTCTGGGGCTTCTCTGTTCTCTTCTCTCTGCCCAACACCAGCATCCACGGCATCAAGTTCCACTACTTCCCCAATGGGTCCTTGGTCCCAGGCTCTGCCACCTGTACGGTAATCAAGCCCATGTGGATCTATAATCTCATCATCCAGATCACCTCCTTCCTCTTCTACATCCTCCCCATGACTGTCATCAGTGTCCTCTACTACCTCATGGGGCTCAGAGTGAGTATCCATGCTGGCTGGCTTAGGGCGGTATCCCTTCTTTTCTCCCTGACTCAAAGTTTTCTAAGTAAAACTTAGAATTGGAGAAAATTCAGAATTGGAAGGGAGCATAGAGAAAAACAGAATGAGCTCAGAGGGGGAATGCAGAAGTTACAGGACGTGCCTCAGTTGCACAAATAGGAACCACAAAGATACATTATTTCCTTTAACTCACCTTCGCTATTCTTCCCTCTGTATTTGTGGTTCTCAAATCTAGGTGTTCCAACAAATCACCTAGAAACCTTACTGTGGGTACCAATGCCCAGTCCCCTCGCCCAGGGAAATTCTGATTCAGTAGGTCTGAGATAGAGTCTCATTTTAAATAGCACAGGTGGTCACTCCTGGAGGGACTGTTTCACACCCTGATGACCTGCCTGCCTAGATCTACCACTGCATGGAAAGTTTCCTCTGCACGAACTTGGGCTGAGTATGACAGAAACTATCCCTGCCTATTTTACACTCCGAGACAAATGTGTATAGTTTTAAAGTCAGACCCTTTCCTCTGCTTGCTTTGACTCTGGTTGAAATGTCAGGTTAAAATGCAAAGACATAGCCTAAGTCAGATCAACTTGAACTTCTCTTGAGAAGGTAGAGATTTAAGAGTGGGGAGGTAAACAGAATATATAAGATAGAGTAGAAGACGGTGTGAATAAGAGACAGTAAGGGTTAATAGAAAATTATCACTGAGTTTCCAACATATCTTATAATTAGAGCTTCCTTTCCTGGGCTCATAATGGCAAATTGATTTCCTTCTTTTTTTTTCTGGATCTAAATTAGCTGTGAGAAACTGTTTTTGATGAGGGTAAGAGTGAGTCTACATAATTCCTCTCCTACTACACAATTCCTCTCCTGCTGCATCCGAATTCATGGAGATGAAGTCTGACTTTATACCCATTTAAGGAAGCAGCTTGGGGAGGAAACAGTCATGAGACCGTTTAGACTTTCAGGTCTGAAGCTCACATATACTATGCCTCTAGGCAATCCACATGATTCTCTTCTGGAATTAGTTTTCACATTTATAAAATGAAAAGGTCATACCAGATCATATTTAAGGCTCCTGATTGCTCTAACAGTCTGTGATTCCTTGAAAAAAAAAAAAAAAAAAAAACCAGGAAAAAATCTGTGAGCAGGAGCAATGTGAGTTATAAATGAATGAAAACCAAAGTAGACATCACATTTACATCGTATGTGTCCATATGGTTCTGACGCCACATGTGATGTGATCACTAATATACTCTCATATCATTGGTGAATACCCACTGGGCCTAAGGTGGACGGCAAGGTTTAGGTAGGAAAAACAAATTCTAAGTACACAGATGTCTGGCCACAGGAGAAAATCTAATCAGACAGAGAGTTGTGCCCATCTCCTCCTGGAGGGCAGGCTCCTATGTTCCCAGACACAAATGTCACCCCGGACTAGATCACAATCTTGTCTTTAGAATGCCCTGTGCATTTTACTTGGGGGAAAGGACTTCTGCATGATTCCAAATACCACGAATCCTATGAGAAATCTCCACCCCAATCTGAACAATACTATCTCATCCAACACCAAACATTCACCTATCTTGGGTCAGTTTGGAGGAAATGTTTACCTTTGAATAGGAAACACATACACCACCCCCCAACAACCAATTACTCTGAGTTTCATTCTATTTTGTTGTCATGAGGCTACAGCTACCTTGTATCAGGAGCTAAGTGGCAGCTCAAACAACAGCTTAGAAACCACCCGCGTTTGCTTTGTGAATGTAACGCAACTTCTAGCAGCTTGTTCTCAGAAGAATGAGGTGTTACCCAAGTGACACAAGGAAGAGACTCTCTGCTTAGAAAGTCACTCCTAGAAGAATGTAAAGGTCTCTAGACTGAAGTCAGGACATAGGTCCTCATCTGCATCCTTGGCCTCAATGAAGCCTTTGCACATGCTGTACCTTTTGCTGTATATCTTTGCCTGAAATGTTCCCACTGTCTACCACTAAGATCCCTTTCACCTTTCTAATTCTCACTTATTCTTTAAATCATACTTCACTGACATTCCCTCAGGGAAGCTCTCCCTGATTCCCTAGATACACCTGACCTTGTGTAGGTGTTCGTGGTTCATGGTGATTTCTCTTCCCCGGATGCATTCCAATTTAAAATTCTATACTTGGGGATGCCTTGATATCTTTCTCTCCATGAATGAATGAATCCAAATTATTCTCCTCACCCTGGCTGGTGTGTCTCAGTGGATTGAGCACCAGCCTGTGAACCAAAGGGTCATTGGTTTGATTCCCAGTCAGGGCACATGCCTGGGTAGCTGGCCAACTACACAGTGATGTTTCCCTCCCTCTCTTTCTTCCTCCCTTCCCGTCTGTCTAAAACTAAATAAAATAAATCTTTTAAAAATAAAACAATAAATTATTCCCTCATTGCTGGACTTAGCTTCTCTACCTTCAAAACAAGAGACTTGGAAACATTATTTCAAAGGGCCTTTTTGATCTAAGTGATTTTTAAAAGGCCTAAGCAACTCTGAGGATTATTAAGTTATTGATTCCCTTGGCAAATCTGAAGATATGATAGACTCTGGGACCCACTGCCTTCAGAAGGCAAAACGCCAAAGCCTGACGAAACCCCAGGACCAGGGAAGGAGGAGGAGAGCCCCAGGTGTGCTCAACGAGGACCATTTAGCGCCACTTCAATCCCGGACACAAGTCTCCGCTGAGCTGCTCTCCAAATTTCCAACGTAATGCAGACAGAAAATAGACAATCCCAGGGCACGTTCCTCCCAGCTGGGAGGAAGTTCCGCTGAAGCTCTTGCAAACGCCTCGTGTTGCCTGCATACAGCATTAGTGCTCGAGTCAAAGAGCAAGGCGTTGTAACCTGTCGCAGAATCCATCCATGCCAAACAGAGCTGGACTGCCTTTTTAAAATAAAAAATTTATTCAGATTGTAGAGATATTTACACAAGAGCTATGGTTATATCTTGATATTCTGAAGTTTAGTCTCCACAGACAATATACACGAACAGCTGGTGGAGTGATTGTAATCCCACAAACAACTGATCAGGATTGAGTATCAACCTGAATGATAATCATCCCCCCTGGACCTCCCCTTCACCTTTTGTCCTCCGTAGCTAAAGGGAGCGGGGTAGGAAGACTTCTAAACTCCTTGTATAGTAGCCACAATGTTTCACTCCTCTTTTTGTAACTTTACTTTTAAAATAAAAGGTTGGGGGGGGTGGGAATAACTAATGGTTGAATATCTCACTTTGCCAAACATCTGAAGGGAAATGAAATCATTCAAAAATAAAGCAGCAATTGCTATTGGCTAGACACATCGTTTGGACACTGTTCTGCTATGCCAACCCCCAGAACTCGGGACAACATGAAACCTGCACAGGTTCAGTCTTTCGCTCTTCCTCTCCCTGGCTAGTTGTCTCGCTCTACCCTGAGGGAGCGGAAAAGTAAGCAGTGATTAACACGCCATGATTTTCTTTTCAGGGCAAACTGCGTTGTATAGGAAGCCTCTTCATAACAGCACTGCATGAACTGTTTGCTTTATGTTTCAAGGAAATTGTTCCTCGAGGTAGAGAAATTCCCAGTGAGAACTGTTAAACCCAGCCAAAGATTGATGAATAGACCTCAATGTCCTTCCATTGTTCTGAATTGTGGACTGAAATTAAATAATGTAATAGCTATCTTGTAACAATGACACATTTTTTAAAAAAAGATGTGAACAAATTAAAAACTTCAGGAGATTTAACTAAAGAGGAATTATTAGTATGACTTGTAGTTTGAGGCATCTGCTCCTCCCTAACACAACGTTTTCCTTCCGAGGGCACCGGCTGCCTCTCTGTGTCAGCTCCAGCACTGTGTGTGGGCAGGTGGTCCCGAGAGGAAGAATTTCTGGAAAGGATTCAGAAACCTACGCGTGCAGGCCCACAGATAAAACAAACAAACACACACACACACACACACACACACACACACACACTCTCTGTTTCATCAAAGTTCAGTTTTTGTCTTTTGAGTAGACTCCGGACAATAACATGTAGCTTCTGGGGTGTCATGTGCCAGGAACGGACATAGGCCTCTACCTGCATTTTTGGTTTTACTACTATGTTAATAACACCTTGTCACCTTCAGCTTCCTCCCACTATTCCTAATAACTGCACTGTATTTCCCCCTATTTCTTTCCAAGATCTAGGTGACTCTGAAGGGTCACATCTCACAAGAACTTTTAATCCCTCATTTGTGAAGACACAGGCATACGTAGTCAATATAGTCACCAATATAGTCAAGAGAGAGAGGGCCAGGTGTGTTAATCACCTCCGTGGATACCTGAGGGTCGATGGGGTCCTGACAGCTACTTGACTTCTAGGCTTCCATGTTTGTTAGGGAGACGAGATAGCGATTTGTTGGACTTTGGAGGCAACATTGAATGACCTCTCTTCCACATTTTATTTAACTTCAAATACCTTTTCTGAAATATTCCAGAAATGCCATCCAGCCCAGGAAGTACACTGATTCACAGAGCAGTCTGTTCCATTGTTACATACAACCACACTAATTTCTTCTTTAGCGTGAATTGGAATATATCTACTTAAAACTCAGCAAATCGATCCTAATTTACCCTAAAACTATATAAATTAAGTTGGCCTCCATCTGTTCATCAGGACTTTCTACATTGCTAATGAGGGGACCCCAACTTAATCTGGCAAAATATGAAAGGGGAGTATAGCCCGGGAAAGTCCAGAGGTAGAGCTGACTCTTGGGGAAGATTATCCTAATAAAACCCACTGTCACCAGGACCGAGCTTTATTTCTGTTTCTTTGCTCTTCTTTCTGTGATGTTCGTTTCAACCTCAAGAGCTACACAGTGGCTCATTGGTGGCTCCAAGCACTTTCCTTCTGGTGGGAAAAAAATACAGCTGTTGTAATTCCAGACCCACTTGCAGAGAACAAGAAGGGCTCCCTCTAGCAGCCCCAATAAAAGAGAAATGAAACTTCCATTCGTAGAGGTATAAGCAAATATCTGAAATCTCACTGGCCCCAATTATCCAGTCACTGTGACTGAAGGATAGTTAGTAGCTAAATTATCTAGGGACTAAACTGAGAGCTGGAAAAGGGATCATGCCCATCCAAATTAATTGCTAAGAATGGAGAAGGGATACATTTTCTAAGGGAAAATTAGGGCACTATTGACAAGAAAAGAGGAGAATAAATCCCAGAGAACCAACTGGCAAAGATAAACTGTACTATTTTCTGAATATGTGATGGTAGTTTATTATGAGTCCTTAAAGCTTCCTTTATCTGGCTGACTATCCTCACAAATAAAAATATGTAAGGTAAAGAGAAGAAAATTCCACAACTAGATGAATGAGTTAGATCTTCAGTATGGGAGTTCAGAAGAAGGAGAGAACAGTGGGCTACGCTGGCCCCCAAAACCTTCCAGGAGTAGGTGGGACTCGAATCAAGCGTGAAAGGGTTGCATGTACAGGCAGTATTAATATTTGGAAATTTCAGACGCTACTTCAAGAATCACCATGTCTTCCAATGACAATGAGTATTTTTAACTTCTAAACTCATAACGTATATACTCTTACTAGTAGTATTAGTAAAGGAGAATCTCCCAAATTTGGCTTCTCAAGATGCTACCAGGTATTTTACAAGTTTGGGGAAGGTATTGTTTAGTCAGAGAAGCCCTATCCCCCTTAAGGCTGGGGTGAGAAATGTAGAGTGTGGAACGTGGGCGTGAGGGAAGGGTGATACACTATACCCTATGAAGAATCTTAACGTCCATTAGCATAGTAAAGGCTCTGAGCAGACACACAATGAAGACTATAGACCTCAAAAATAAAAATAATACCCGCTTTGGTTTTCTGCTGCCTACACACCATATAACAGAAGGATTACATTCTAATACATGTCTAATAATTATTGAATGAATGAATGAATGGAAAAGGCCTATCTAACATTTTTTCACTTCATACTTTCACCTTTTTTGTGGAATGCCTATGAACACCCTGGATACAACAGGGCTTTTACAGGTAGCAGGTGATAAATGGCCACACCGCACTTTGGCCACATCCATCCATCCAGTTGAGTTGCATGACCTGGATCCAATTCCACCTTTAACTTATTGTTAAGCATTGGCAATTCTTACGTTTATTTTATGTCTCAGGTTTTGGTCTGCAGAATGAGTGTCAGAGTTACATTTCTCTAGCACAGGAAAAAAGTCTTCTCTTTCACAGCATTTCTTTCCACTTCCCTTGCAGCTAACGAAAGACCAAACCCTGGAGGCAGAAGAAATAACTGCAAATATTCAGAGACCCTCCAGGAAATCAGTCACCAAAATGCTATGTGAGTCCTCCATTTTTATATTTGCGTTTATAAAGGCCAAAGAGTTACATTTGGTGCTGAGAAAGTGCTTCTGGGACCAGGACCAAAACTCTCCTGAAACGCACTATCTGGTTTTCCTAGACACTCAGGTTTCTAGGACCTGTTTCATTTCTATTGAATATTTACGTTTTTAAAACTCAATTGCATCCACTGTAACACCTCGCATGGGGCTTGGCAAAGCACATTTACTCCATGAGCTTTTGAGCATCTCTTTCCCCCTTTAAAATAAGCAGGTGCTTTTTAACCTATTTTGTTAAGGATTTCTTTAAAAAGTTAATGAAATCTGTGAATGTTGCACTCAGACAATGTACAAATGCACAAACAAAATGTTCTACAACTCATTTCAGGAGATCAGGGGACCCCTGACCCTCATTTTTGGACTCCATGAGATCTTTAACTCCAGATTATGGGCAGCTGTCCGGGAGCATCTCTACGCAGTCTTTCCATCAATGACACTGCATAATTTTATATGAAACAGCACAGCCTTTTGTACAGCTAAGATGTGTAAAAATTATATATCCATGCACTGATCCATGTTCTCTCAAAAGAATATTATAAAAATATTTGATCCAGCCCTACCCTAAAGGTGACAGTGATGGGGGGAAAAGATATTCATGATACACTTTCCAAGTCAAATCCTAAGATTTGGAAGGAACAAATCCTCCAGGTTTATATGTATATAAAGCATTCACCATAACTATATGGCATTTATGCACAAAGAAAAACTGTGCAAGTCACCGAAGTTTGTCATTTCAACTCTGACGGTCATCTCCCTGGAAATGTTTTAGACCCTGCTGGCACTTGCCTTTCCCTGTTAATAAATCTCGTGTCTTCATTACCTCTCCGCTTTCTCCTTGATCATAATCTACTCTCACAAAAAGACTTGAAGCACGTTCACATTAAAGTCACAATGATAAAATGTTCTGTAAAGTATTTGCCTTTGGTGGGGAGGGTTCAATTCTAAAAGCAATTAAACTTTTCATTCAAGGGAATTATGGGCAGTAATGGGCAGATTAGAGACTTTTTCTTGAAGGGGTAAACTCAGAAGGAACTTCCGGATGTTCCCGGAACCACACCACACAGACAAACAACGTACTCTGAACGTGTTTGATGGCGCAGGAAGTATCTGCAGTACTGACGATGGTACGTGGCGCTCAGGTGTGCTCCCAAGCACAGAGAACTGTGAAACAAACACTTGCACACCCATCAGCCAGTCTCGAACATTAGTAACTCACAGCTACTCGTGTTTCATCTATATCCCTGTCTCTCCCCTCATCCCTACAAGATTATTTTGAGGCAAATCTCAAGCATCACATTTTGGGGAAGGAAAGTATTTCATTAAGTTCAGAAGAGAAAAAAAAATATTTGTATTTGTGGAGATTAAATGCCCCAAAGAGTAACTGCAGTAGCACCAATTGCTGTCCTGGGAGCTAAAAATAAGAAACTGGAAGGTGCAACCTCCTGTAACTCTATAATTACTTTAAAATAAAAAGTAAAAACAAATAAAAAGAAACCGGAAGCAATGCTGTACCCTAGAAACACCGAATATAATAGACACATCCCCACCGCAATCAAAAGAGGCTTGTAAAACAACGTTATACTTACAGTTTTTCTCTTTCCCTCTCCCCCCTCACCCCTTACAGAATTTTAAATGACTAAATTCAGAAATGCTTTTAATTCTTTCTAGAGTAACGAGATAAATTCATACTATATTGATTAGTTTGTTACTAATCTATGACTGTAAGGGACACCAGTTGCTTGAAACCAACCATTTTATTTATATAACCAGTTTATGTGGTTCCGACAGTGTTCACGCAACACAATTCATTGTCCACAATAGAATGTGTTCAGAATACGTTCAACACTATTTTAAATGTTCTAAGGGAAATTTACATTATACAGGAAATCTTGTGAAATCATATGGAAAACTGATCCTACATAATTCATTCTTGTGTTTAAATATTTTATATAGAGGCGCCTCATGCTCTAGTTGATCTGTAATAATTATAACTTAATGGAGATAGAGGGGAAAATGCTAGAAGGAATGGATGGACTCATGGGCATTTGACACCTATCCTCATTTTGACTGCCTTTTGCTCTCCCATTTATCATTCTTTTTCAGTCGTGTTGGTCTTAGTGTTTGCTGTCTGTTGGACCCCATTCCACATTGATCGGCTCTTCTTCAGCTTTGTGGAGGAGTGGACCGAATCCCTGGCTGCTGTGTTCAACCTCATCCACGTGGTGTCAGGTAAAATCTTAGCTCCTTTGATTGCATCGCAAACATCCAGGTAACTGCAGGTTCTTCATCTTGCTTAAAGCAGTAGGTTCTGTCTGGATTTACCATGGGGACCTGCCATACTATGATTTTTATTTTACTTCAGTATCAATTAAGTATGTTAGTGGTCCAACATAAATACACTGGATCAGTACTTTAGATGCCACTATATGGAAGACCTCAACTCGAAGGGTGATGATTACAGCAGGAAAATGGTCTAAGGAGTGTTTCCTTTGGTTTTCTTCCCAGTGGACACATGACTGAATTGGTTCTTACTTACTAAACACCCATGGCCCTGAAATCTTGCATTGTCTCAGCAAGTGTTTGGTCCTTATGAAAGCCCGGTGGCGGGTACTACTCATGGTGAGTCAAGGTCTGCCTTCAGGCTGCTTTCCTGTGCTTGTTGAAGATACCGTAGAATATGGTACAGATAAGGCGGACAGGTCACTAAGTCAGAGAACCTGGATCTGCATCTCGCTTTCACCATTACTATTCTGAAGGACACGGCTTCCTTTATCCCCAAGTTTCCTCAACTATCAAACGGCAGTAATGCCTGCTGTATACAAACCATGGGCTGATGGTAAGAAGCAAATAAAATATTAGTTGATGAAAAGCTTTTAAGCTGCAAAATGCTATATTATCTTCCTATAATCATCACAATGAGGTTAAGTGCATATTATCATCACCATTTTACTGTTGAAGAGATAATTCCGTAAGAAAGAAATGGTTTGCCCAAAGGCATACTGCTGGCAAATAGTGAAAAGAGGGTTGGGGCCAAATCATCTAACTTCAGGTTCAGAGTTATTTCGGCTAAAATGGAGCAGATAATGGCCACGTCGGTCCCTCTTTCTCAGTCAGTGTGTCTGTCGGCCCTAGGTTCAGACCACTTCTGTCCCTGTGCCTGTGCTAGTCACCAGCTGGTTCAGAGGGGAAAGAGAAGGTCAGTTTGTGCAAGTTAAGCTCCAGCTGTGCACAGAGCAAAAACAAGAGCATTTGTATGTATATTGAATACCATGGATATTATTTATTTTCTATACCCTCTTTTCTCCTCAGCAGGCCTTGTGTTCAGCTTATACTTGGACATTAGAACTTTCTGCCATGTCAAACTATTTGTTATTGTAGGCAAAATCTCAAAAATATTTATAGCTCTTTAATCTGAGAAAAATGGGAGTATCTAAATAAATTGGAAAACATGATGAGATCTCATGAGACTTGACTAGTTGACTATACCTTTCCAAATATATCAAGACAACCATTTTAAGATGTCCAAATTATAACATGTATAACACATTCCTGTTAAGGTATCTTCTCTCCCTCCCCTATAAATGCCAACCAGATGAAAGCTTAAGTGCTACAGAAGTTACCCCACCCTGCCTTTTGATCCTCAGGTTACAGGACTCCCAGTCATTGACCACATGCCTGTCAAACTGGTTAATTAGAGAGCTCTGCCCATTCAGCGTTATCCCCGACTGCACACCCGTACATGCTATGCCTTCTACCTGCAGTCCTCTCTCCTCTCTCCCCCAACTGTCTCCTATCCATTTCAGGGTCTGGCTAGAGTCCAACCACCCCCATTAAGTCTTTCGTGACCGTCATACTCCTTGTATTCAGGCCATTATGTGACTTTCCAGAGCATGGCTGTTGGCATCACATATTTTGCTCTTCACAGATATTATTTGGTATTATCCTATTATTAATGATTTATGTTAGGCAGAGCTTGCCTCTGTAATGGTTGGAAAACAAAGTCTAAATACACTACATTCTAATGTATCTCAATGTTCCTGGCACATAATAAGAATTCAATCAATATTTATTGAATGAATTAACACACAGTCCATAGAAATGTTTTCCTTCTATATTTCTTTCTCCCCAAGACTGAGCACAGGGCATATGGCTCTCTCAGTGCCCCGGCCTGAATACATGAGGACAGTGATGAGCATGCTGATGACAGTACCCATCACTTGCTTTATATTCCCGGCCATTCCCAGCCCCTCTCTGGATAGCACCTCAATGTTACCCTCACAATAATCCAGGGAGGTGGGCTAGCTTGTATTATCATTCCCACTTTGCAGAGAAAGAATCAAAGGGCCAATTCTGTTTAAAGCCACAGAATAAACAAGGGCCAAGATCAGAAGCTCATTCCTCTGAATCTCAATCTTAGGCTCCTCTTGGGCTTTGGGGAAATAAAATCGGATGTGGTCATAAAAGATGAGCCTGTGCCAAACAAGGAAGTGGCACCGTGCAAGGCACTCGGTGGAGAAAGTAAATGGCAAAATGAAGTTATTCGATGAAGCTGGAAATTGGGTGGGAACGACCATTGAAGGGAAAAAGCTAAATAAGAAAGAAAGAGCTTTGGGAAGTATTTCTTTGAAGAGATATTAAGCACATGAGGAAACTCAGCAGGGACGATGCCTTGACTGATCTGCTATCCATCCATCACTTGCAAGTTTCAAAGTATAGATTTAAGCACAACTCCAATGGGACAAAAGCATCTCTCTTCCTCTGATAGTTACGCATCTCTCATTAATGCTGTGGGAACATGTTCTTTAATTAAACAAGTGGGGATTAAAGGATGTTGCGGAACATCTCAGCGAGATCCCTTGCCAGCCTAAATTCTGCCACGACGCTTTAATCTTTCTGCGTTTGATTCCTGTGTACACAGGTAGTAGAGTATTTTGTATCCTCAATTAGAGTCTTGTATGTATTATCACTTCCCAAAGAGGCAGTCCCGGGGATTCTAGGCCTTTGTTCAACAGTTATGCTTCTCTGTGTGTCTTTAATCCCCTGTGTTCCAGGTGTCTTCTTCTACCTGAGCTCAGCTGTCAACCCCATAATCTATAACTTACTCTCCCACCGCTTCCGAACCGCATTCTGGAATGTGATCTCTCCTTCCTGCGAGCAGTGGCACCCCCAGCATCATCCGCCAGGGCCACCTGCACAGCGGAACATCTTCCTGACAGAATGCCCCCTGGTGGAGCTCACTGAAGAGGTGGGTCCCCAGGTCCCCTGTCAGCTGCCCACCTGCAGCCCTCACCTCCCCTCAGCCCTCTGTATCTGACAGGCACCACGAAAGGAGCTCGCAAAGGCTTGACGTTCCTCTCTGCCTCCACGAGGGACAGCCCAAAATTATGCCTTCTCACAGAACATTCGGGAGGTGAAATGACTCTGAGAACTACATGTCCATTGCCAGGCGTTTCTAAAAAACGAATGTGAAAAGTGCTACTCAAATCTGGATCTGAAGCCCAGAACCTTCTGCTTTTAGTTTTTTTTCCTCTATCCTAGCAGCCTGAAGCCCCTTCACTACTTGATGAAGAGAACATGACAAGCTAAGCATGGCAGCCATTCTGTGAGTATTTTCCACTCTTAGGAATGGTTGGTCCTGAGTCACCCACATCTGAGTCAAGCTGTCACTCTAACAGCTAATGGTCCCTGTCAACCACAGAAGGGAGACACGTCGGTACGGTTTTCCTGTCTATGGGTTGCAGGGTCCGTGCCATTGTGGCTCCACAGCAAACTATTCTGCCTGCTGCCTCCTCTTCTGCCATTACATTGGGACTCCTTGGTGCCCCGAAGCCTTTTACTTTAAGAGCCCTCCTGCTAACATGGAAATGCTCCTGACAACTGTGGTGCCCACCGTCCCTACCCCCGAGGCGTTATCAGTCAGTGCTCACCAGGAATGAGGCTGGATACAAGTTCTACTTGGAGAAGAATGGGATGAGTGAGCAGGCAGCGGTAGAAGGTCATGAGAGACATAAACTCTACCAAATGCAAGCTCAACTGTTTTCCTAATTTGGTCTAGACTTGGATGTCTATATTCTAATTTCATAAGTAGACAGAAGTGTGGTCTACTGTTATCTTGATAAAAAGACACGTCAAATGGTAACTCGTCTCAAATCCCTGACTTTGTGCTGCTTGACCCCACACTACTTACATAACACTCTCCACATGTATAACACGGGAAAAATCTACTGTCCTGACATCTTCTGTTATGCCAGCTCGAGCAGTACATTCTGGAGAAACTGTGTTTTCATAAGGAGAAAATGTGTCCCGGTTTCCCCAGCTGCCCGTATTTGCTCACAGAATCCCCTCTTCACCTCCAGCCTCCATGTGTGGCTGCCCCACCCTCCTTCACTGCCCGTCTCAGCGCGGTGCCTCCTCCAGAAAACCTGGCTTCATGTACCACATTTTGCAGTGCGTAATGTGCACCCACGTTTTCAGCCCAAAGTTTCAGGGGAAAAAAATCTTTCATTTTAATTTTTTAATTCTATTTATTTATTTATTTGTTTGTTTATTTATTTATTTATATGTAGGTACCTGTTTTCATACTGTAAAGGAATTTTAGCATTTAGTTTTGAACATATGATGGTATGAGAAATGTTGTGTAACAAACAATTACAAAACACAAGAAAAGATACAAGGTATTCCAGGTACTACCCAAGTATAATGCTCATCCTTATTTTTCCCTCAAAAATTTGGGCAAAAAAAAGTGCCCATTATACATGGCAAAATATGGTATTTGAATAGATGTGGTATCTTAATTCTCTGCCTGTTTATGTCTCTTAAGCTTTTTCTTCACTCTGCTTTGTACCTCTGTGATTGTATCCCGGCTTTGCCAGAATGTGAACCCATCAAAGGTGTGCGGCGTGTCCTGCCCATTTCTGCCACTGGCCGGAACCCTGGCGGCGTGTCCGTCACAGTGGCAGCTGCTTGATAAGCACGTGGAAAGTGTTCACTGAGCCAACAACAGCTGCAAAGAGAACCATGGTGAGAACCGGGAGACTGTTTCTGACACGGATTCCTGACCTTCAGGGGGCCATGCACTCACCTGAGCTCACAACGGCATGCCCGCTGCACCTGCGCGAAGGCTCCTCCCAGCTCCAGGGCTTACCGATGCTGCGGCATGCAAGTTCCAGCTCTTGGTCCCTGGGTTTTCCCTAAACTGAATGACCAATCCTACTGAAAGGTGCTGGTCTCTGTCTCTGATGTCACCATTTCCTAACCGAACAGACATCTTCAAAGTGATTCAGTATTTTTTTTTAAACCTTTCTGCTAATTACAAGCCACCTTTAATGAATCAGAATTCTCCAGTGACGATTTATTTTGGTGAGCTGAATTCTCTCTTGTCATTTGAGGATTAAGTTGAAAACACTCGGCCAAACGAATGCTCAGAAATGGAGGAGAAAAAAAGTTTCCTTCCTGCCTTTGGGCCATTATCCTCAAAATCAACTCCCAGGGCCCAGGACTAAAAATGCTGCTGTTATAGTGGATGACAGGAAAAGAAACAACACTGAAATTGAAGTTAGTAATTTGGTCGCTTGATTAAAACTTTGGTCTTCCTCTTTTGTTTGCTTTCTCCTCATTTACCTTTGTCTCCTGAAAACGTATACCCCCAAATTACCAGGTGCTCACTAATTCTTTCATCCAGCAGATCTGCACTTAGTGCTCATCCGGTGTGTGCATTGTGGCAGGTTATGAGCTTCCCGACCTGAAACCCGGTAAAGGGGATTGTTTTTGAAAACCACTACAGAAACCACTGTTTGAATCTACTTGTGAAGTGTGCTACAAAACACACACACAAGTGCCGTGGAACTATATAAAAAGTCAGGGGCCAACAGGTTTAATTATGCCTGTGATTAAAAAGGGGGGGGAAAGTAAGTGTTAATTAAGGTTTTGTCTATACGCACATACACACACATGCATATATCCATAAAGAACATTCCATATGCAACAGTTCAATTTTCACTTCGGAGTGAAAATTGGAATGTTGCAAGTGCTGGAGTTAGTTTATGGAACTGTTCACACAAAATTAGTAGAACAAAGAAAGATATGAGAACTAAATCCTTCAGTGCTACTCAGGAGTTCACCTCTTCATCTCCTCCTGAATTCCTTGCAATCTCTGAGTTTTAGAATGACGATAAAAGAGCTCAGTCAGTTAGTAAATGTGATTCGTGAAATGCTGGTAAATTAACTCTTCCGCAAGCAGACGGTGGCTTTTGAGCTGTCTGGTAACTCATGTCTCGGCGCACTGCAGCTCTGACATTCAGGAAGCTGCTTGCCAAATTAGCTGGTCTGGCTCCAAGAGATAGCAGAGAGTCTTCATCTGAAACCTCTGAGCAAGTGTCAGGAGGTCAAGGATCCCCTGAAATTGTATTCATGATTCTTGGTGTGTACTTTTCTTCGTGGAGACAAGGTTAATAGCTTTGATTAGCCTCTCAAAGTAGCATAGGACTTAAATTATTACAATCACTATTGTAAAGTGCCCTTAACAGTCGTACATAAGGACATTCTCGTAATGGAAGAACTGCAGTTGAATGAAGGCACTGCAGGATAATTAAAAAGTATCATTACTCCAACATAAGAATCCAGTATGGATAAGTATCAAGCTGTTCGGTGATGCGCCGGTGCTGGCTAGGAACGGTTGGCAAATGTTTATTGTGACATACATAGGAATTTTGAGAGGCTGTTGTCAAATGATCGGTGGCTTAACATCAGCTACGGTGGGAACATTTACACCATAGAAACTGGCCGAAACCACATGTCAGCACACCACTAACTATAACATGCTAGCAACCTGTCGTCTTGCTGTAATACACGTAATTTGTTTGCAGAATAGACGGCCAGTAACAATTGTAATTACAGACCACTTAAAACTGTGGTTCAGTGGGCCAGGTTTTGACCCAGAGGTAAGAGATAAAATAATCTAAAATCAAACTCATTTTCACCAGGGGCCACATCAGCCTTGCGGTTGCCTTCAAAGGGCCAAATGTAATCTTAGGACTGTATAAATGTAACTGCTCCTTAACTAGGGGCAAGGAGCTCGGCACTGCCGCTGGGTAGAAACAAGGTGCCGGGCCAGATAAAACAAGGTGGAGGGTCGGATTCAGCCCACGGGCCTTGCGTTTGCCACCTGTGATCTGAAGTATGCTAATTATGACGTGAAAGCCTCATCTGGATTTTATAGTTAAGCTAGAGTAGAAGAATGATCTTTGGATGTTGTCCATTAATATTAGTGCAGAAAATAGCAACAGATCGACTTGTTATCTTCCCTATATGTCTGTTTTAAATATCTCAAGGATTCATTGTAAAAAAATGCAAAATTTCCACATTCTCTCTACTTGGTTAGAGACTTCATATTTTAAATGTGAAAATGCACTATATAAACATTATAAGGAAACTTGAGGTTATACTGGATTAGGTAAACCAAGGAGGGGTTCAGTCCATCCAAACAATCTATCCCCTTTCTTTTCCAATCCCCTTTAAATCATTTAATCACAGCTGAACTCTGCATTAGAGGTACATATGTTTTATACTTTGAAAACACTTTCTAGGAAATGTCAATGTTTGAAAGTTTTGACTAATCTACACATGGCGTAGAAATCACTGCACCTACCTAAATCATACCACTGCTGGTGAAATAGATACACTGTGGAAAATATACACCATGAATTTAGTGGGCTAGACTGCTCAGACTGAGCAGGTTTAAAAAAAAACTAAAAAGAAAAGCAATTCCTTACTTTCAAAGACACGAAATAACTTGTATGTTAAGAAGCCTACATTAATGCATAGATAAGAATGATTTGTGAGCACATAGAGAATCAGGCTTGGGTAAAGCTTGCTTATTTGAATATTATACCAACAGAGGAAATATCTTAACATAATTTCATGTTTCCCTTTGCAAATGTTGAAAGTTATTGTATACATCCTAACTTTGTTACCAAGACTTTAGTAATAGACACTGAAAAAAGTTTTACTTCATACAACCATTTGTATCGTACCTAAGTTCTCACAGCTTGACTGAGAGGGAGGTATCGTTCGTACCCCACTTTCCAGCCGACAAAGTGAGACTTACCCTCACTTCACACTTAGGAAGACGGACAAGCCAAAGCAACGTCTGAGTGAGACACACGGCAGTACTTACATCTCACTCCTGCATCTGCAGGTGAGCGGGGTGCCCCCCCCCCCCCGCCCTAGACTGGGGCACGGACAGGAGACACGTGGCCTCCTGGAGCATGTGCTTCTCCTGGTAAGCAAGTCACCTAGCAGTCCCGAAGTCAGTGGGCCCAGACTCCACTCACCGTGAGGCCCTGGCCCCACCGGGGGGATATGCGTGGTATCACCAGAAGGAGCAGCGTGTCAGGACCAGGGACACCCATCCAGTCAGCGGTACGGTGAGTTTGAGCCAGAACTAAATGAACTCCAGCGACTCTAGTTCATTGACATCTCTGGAAAGCCTCTCTTGAATGTTACCCCCACACACTGCCTCTTCACTTACTTCCCACTACATCATTACTACAGATCAGAGAGCAAACAGTGGCAGTCAAGAGCATGAACACCAGAGCCAGATGCCTGGGTTCAAATCCCGCCTATAAATAACACAGCTAGCTGTGGGGCCTGGGGCAGGTCATGTAACGTCTTGGTGCCTGTTTCCCCATCTATAAAATAGACATAACCAATGTCTCTATATCATGGTGGTTACACAACACAAGGGTGAAATAAATTAGTATACTATGTGTAAAGCTCTTAGGTCATGCCTGATGCCTAGGAAGTGCTATAATAAGTGTTTGTAGGAGAATGATAAATAGGAATAAGGGTGGTTTTTGCTTTATGAAAATATTTTTTAATACCATTTCACTTTAATATTTTAGAGAATGTTACTCCCTTTGGCAGCATCCAAATGTAAGATGGTTTAAGTGAGCTCTGCACCAGGAAATGGGTCCGGCGTACTTTGTAATCTTTTCTACCAGATGAACAAGCCGCCCAGGACTCCATCACTGACTGCTAGGATTTCGTTTGTAATGGAGGCATGAAGACGTATTAAAGATTGTTGCTCTGTTGCATGAAACGCTAATCAATATTACGACGGGGCAGTCAGCAAACCCACAGACACTCAGGCTGCCAAGGACGGCCGAGCACTTTACCTGCTTGTGAAGGCCGTTGGCCTGTCTTCATCTGGGGAAGGAAATGTCTGAGTCGGGGCTCTCACAGCTAGAAGACTGAGGGCTAAGGATCCAACTGCTGTGATCCTTCGAGCCTAGACACCCGCTCGGAGATGAAGGACAAGGAGACCAGCCTCAGGGGCACTGATGGCTGTGCTGTGCTCGACACGTGCAGAAATGAAAGTTTACCTGCACCGACATCCGGAAACGCTCTCGCTGACCCACCCAGACTAACGTTAGACCAAACATTGGACACCTGTGGTCAAGTTAATACGTAAAATTAACCATCATGGGACTCGTGCGTACTTCCGCACAATCTCTACTGTAGCTCCTGGCAATCGCTCCCTGGTGATTTTATTTATTCATGTATTTATTTTTTGGAAGAAGTGTGATTTATGCCTAGTATGAATAGTGTCCTATCCCCACCCCCACCCGTCCCCCAACACAGTCACAAGAAACACCTTCTCATGTCTAGGCCTTGAATTCCTACCGCAAAAGATCACTTTTCTTTTAAATTGTGAATATGTGTAAGTTAGTAACACGTGTAATAATTAATTTAGTCTTTTATTCTCATAGAAAAAAACAAGGTATTCTAGAAAAGGAAATCACTTTTGTACGTCAGATTAAGTATGTCTCTGACCACATTTGGGGTCCTCAACGTCTGGGGACATTTTTAATTCTTAAAAAGGGGGTGCTGCTCCTGACTCTTGTAAGTAGAGGCTAGGGATGCATTTCAACATCCTACAATGACCAGGACAACACCCCACACACACACCGTCACCAAAAAACAACAACTCAGAATTATCAGACCCAAAATGTCAACAGTGCTGAGGTTGAGAAACTGTTGCCAAAAGGGAAGAGAGTAGGATCCCCTCAGATAGAATTTGATTGTTGGAAAGGAAGGTCCAAACTAGAAGGGGTCTTGCAGAGTGTAATCAGACGAGAGCAGGCATGTTCAGGGTGGTGTGGCCGTAGACTACAGAGTACAACCAAACAGCCTCTCTGTTGACAAGGATGCCACCGTTCGGGGCTGTCATGGCTGAGTGTCAGCCGCTGGTCAGCACAGAGGGAGGACTAGAACCCGTGTCTCCTGACCCCAGTGCAAGATGGGTTCTGGTTACTCCACCCACAAAGCAGAAATCTGATTAACTACTGAACATTGTTTTAGCAATTTTCAAAAGAGAAATCATTTAAAATCACTTATTTGTCTAACCTGTACCTGTATGGTGGGGTCTATACAATGTACCCCTAGAAGGATCCCCTTCTCTTGGTACTCATGTCCTGTGTAACCCCCCGCCCTGAGTGTGGGGTAAAATTTACTGACCTTCTAATAACTAGACTATGACAGAAATGCCGGGATGCCACTCTCGAGATTAGAGTACAGCAAGACCCTGGCCTCTGGGCGTGGTCCCCTCTCCCTCTCTCTTCGTTTTCTCTGCGAAGCCAGCTGCCAGTGAGCGTGGAAGTGGATCCTGTCCTAGGCGTGCCCGAAGTGACTGCAGCCTCCTGAGAGACCCCGAGTCCAGGTTCCCAGCTGAGCCACACCCGGGTTCTTCGCCCACAGAAACTGTGAGATAATAAAGATGCGTTATTTTATAAGTTTTGCTATGGCTTATTATGTTACTGTTATGACAGTAAAAATGTAATAATCTTGAAATTGTTTAAGAGGAGGAGAATTATTCAAGTGTTAGCAAATCTTTACAACCCAGGAAATTTCACACAAGTTTAGGACTATCTTAGTGAATTGAATGGAATTGAATTGAATTGAATTGAATTGAACTGAATTGAACTGAATATAATGTGACCACTATTATAGAATTAACCCAAATGTCATTCAGCCTCTGTGTATATTTGCCAATAACACAACTTTTACTTGTATGTTGTTAACTCTTTGGACATTTCAAGAAATAAATTTTTCAAAAAGGAAGTGAAACCTGTGCTTGCCTGTAATTCCTATTGTGTTTATTTATTCACTAGAACCAACTGTCACCTGCAAAATAAAAGAAACAGCACGACATCGAGCTGGTACTGTTTTCACTCACATCCAATGCATTCGCAGAGGAAATACCGAAGACTCCCTAGAGATACTGAAAAAATACTTTACTACCCCCCAGTGGACATATAAGTCATTTTTACAGAAATAAAATGTAAAACTGTCACTGTCTTCCAACAACAACAAAATGGCATGTGATGATTATTCATGAGACTCAGCACCTTAGAGCTGGTGAGGACTTTAAAATTTAGAACCCTAGAACTAATGAGACATCTCAGGGTCCTCCGCAATCTATCTTAGGCTTGCGCATTTCTAGCTTGCTACCTACCCAGTCATTTCCTTTGCAGACAGCTCCATTTCAGTGGTGCCAGGAAGTCTCCATTCTCTTGTGAGCTGTCTGTAAACCATGCAAGATCTCTCCCGTCATCCATACCTTTCTTAATGTTCTTAGTGATTTACAGAAAAGAAGACGTTTTAACTCTCCAGAAGGTATGTTCCAACAACCCAGAGAACTGGATCTTAACTTTTCTAAGGTCTTATACCATAGGAACTCCTCTAAATACAGCTTCCTTGGTGAAAATGATTCAACTCTTTCTGAAATACAAAGAACTCCTTGGTCCTGAAGACCCTTACATTTCCCTAGGTCCAATTTGTTAATCATGCCTCAGTTTGGTTTGCCAAAATTTCAGACTAAAAGTCTAGACCAACTGCCTCTCTGTGTTAGAGGTTTCCCCAAAAGATAAGTGATTTTGGAGTAAAACTCAAGCTGAGTTACCAGCTTGGAGTTTTATTCCAGCATTTTCTGCAAAGTAGGGCAGGACTAGAGCTTAAGGACTCCTTTGCAATCATTAAAAAACAGTTACCAAGAAGTATAGCTAATATGCTAAGAAAGGAGAGAAAAGTTGGACCATATGAAATGCTCAATTAAAACCACAAAAGGCAAAATAAGAATGAAAAACAGAACTAGGAACAAAGAACAAGGACAACAAATAGAAAACATTAAGGAATACGGTATATATTAACCCACCAACATCAATAACCACATTAAATGTCAAGGGTCTAAATATACCAATGAAAAGACAAAGATTGTCAGAGTGCGTCAAAAAGGGTAAAAATGGACTTGGATTCAGTTTAAATGTATATAGCTAGCTGTAGTGCAAACACTAAAACAAAAAAAGTTTAATAAAAAAGATTTCTTTTGTTTCTCCAGCTAATGTTGAGACCATTGTTCCTCAAAATGCAACCAGAGCACTACCTGATTTGGAACCCCTGGGGAGCTCGTTGAGACTATAAACAGCTTCCTGCATCGGCTGAAATGGAACCTCTGAGTTGGAATACAGGAACATAAATTATTACAAGAATTCCAAAAATTCTTACGCCCGCTAAAGTTTTAGGACTGCTGGTTCAGGCCAACGTTCTCTAACTGTGTATCCTAGAAGATTGGTCTCACTATGAATTGTATGAAATAGAAAAAATATTAAACTCAGACAAATTAGGAAAAGTCAGCAAATGATCGAGGAAGGATATCCTACAGCATCCTCTCCCATGCCAGGGCTCTCTTAATGGTCCCCAATTGCCCATCCCTTTTCATTGTCCTCACCACCTGCAAAGGAGCAGGACTTGCATATAGGAAGGAGCTGTTTATCACTCTGTTCAGAGTTCTAGAATATTGACCAGACCATTATTATGATCAGATACAACCACTGTGCCTTAAAAGCATCAACAAGGCTCTACTACCTCTCCCACACTTCCACTTAGAAACCGTTGCTTCCATGCAGATGTGTCTGGGATTGTTCCCTCTTCTTTCCACCTCCTCCAAGCACATAGGTTAGGCTAGGGCCTGCTCCACCAACCTGCCATATTGCTCCCCATCCATCTCCTTCAACTTCCTTTAACCAAGAGCCTAGCGTGAGATAAAATTCCAAGATGTAAAGCAGGGGGAGGACAGGAAGCCCTTTGTCTGACTTAAGTTACAAATGATGTGCTTCTACGGCCATTTACAGAAAAGCCCTGCATTGGGTACTGGAAACTGGAGAGCTCTAAATAAAGTGGCATTCTACTGTTCTCACTCCATATTCCTTAGGATATTACTTTTCCAGGGACTCTGTGAAGAGAACAGGTGTCTTTTGGGCCAGATTTGGGCATTTTTAGGCATCAGAACCATAATACCATCATAATTTCCCTAAGATTTCATCCTTAAACCTGCAAAGCACATTTTATCCCCCTTTTAGAGACTCACATTATGGTGGCATATTAAAGGCTCTGTAATGTCCTGTGGTAAATGAATTTGCTTCATTAACTGTGTTTAACTTGGAGTTTCCATGCCTGTGAGTTGAGTGTATCTCAATGAGACAATCTCACTGAGGGTATATTTTGGGAAATGTTAGTATAGACTTGGGGGATCAGCAAGCTTTCTCTGTAAAGGGCGAGATACTAAGTATTTTAGGCTTTTACAGACATATACTCTCTTTCACAACTATTTAATATTGTCATTGTAGCAGAAAGCAGCCACTGACAATATGTAAATGAATTTGCATGGCTGTGGTCCAAGAAAACTTTACTTACAAAAACAGGTAGTAAGCCAGCTTTGTCCCATGAGTGGTTACCGTCTGCTAATCCCTGGTAAAGACTAAAAAAGTCAAGTGACTTTTTTTTTTTTGCATTTTTCCCCTAGGTCTACAACCTAATCCTTTATTTTAAGGTCTTCTTTCTTTGATGAGAAAAAAGCATGGAAGGTAAAAAATGGAAAGAATTAATTCATTCTAAACCAGTTAAAGTTAGTTTTTGTTTTGCTTTGCTTTTTATTGTTTTGATCTCTTTCTCTTTCTCTGTCCTCCCAATTAAGCATTATAGCCAGGATAATGGCTTTCTGGAAAGTGAAATTCAAAAGCTCTGGGCAGAAACCCAAAATGGGAGAAAAAAGTATCATGGTCAAGAAAGGATGGGAATAAGACAGACCAAACCTAAAAGTGACAAAAGCCTTTGCCCAGTGTGAATCCACATGTTTTTCTCTTATTGTTGCTTCTAGAACCTTCATCATTAGCAAGGTAGCCTTGCTGGTCTTTGAAGTCTATTTCACCCCTGATCTGTGTAGGGCGGGGGGGATGGGGACGCAGATTGGTAAAGGAGTAGAGAGAGAGGAGCCAGCCTCAAGCTTCCATTTCAGATTAGAGTGACCGATAATTACAAATAAGTCCATTTTCTTCTACCTTTCCATCTGAGTGTTGCTTTTCAAATTTTTTGATCCATTAAATAATAATTTTTATGTACACTATACACTTCTTCTCCATTTATCTGCTTATCTTTTATAGTGAAATTCCATAAGAGTCTATATTAGCTGCTTCTACTTCCTTATCTTCCACTATGACTTGGAATCACTCTAGTGACGCTTTCTTCTCCACTGCTCCAGGAAAACCATACGTCCTAAGCTCACCAATGACTCCTGGTGTCAAGTACTAGGCCTCTTTTTGCTAAACCTCCCCACAGCCTTGACTTATTCCATCCTCCCCCCTTATTGAGACACCCTTTTCACATGGCTCCCTGGATACCACACTCACTTTCCTGCCACCTAGAAGCATTTCTTCTCTACCACTCTAATCTAAACCCTCCTTCCTTACCTGATCTATCAAATAGCTTTGTAATTAGTTTTCTTGATTCTACTTTTGTCCCCACAGACTATTCTCTACACAGGAAATGGAGTGAGAGTTGATCTGATGCTTTAAAAAATCTTGATCTGTTCAAACTCTACTGATGACATGCCAACACACTCAGAACAAAACCCAAAACCACTTAACAGCTTACAGAGGCCCTGGATAAAATGTGGCTCCGCCCTGAGCAGTGTGGCTTAGTTGCTTGGATGTTGTCCTGCAAACAAAAAGGTCACGGGTTCAATTCCCATTCAGGGCGCATGCCTGAGTTGCAGTTTTGGTCGCCATTCGGGACTTGTGTGAGAGGCAATGTTTCTCTCTCACATCAGTGCTTCTCTCCCTGTTTTTCTCCCACCTTTCCCCTCTCTCTGGAATTGGTGAAAGAAAAAGAAAATTTTTTTAATGTGTCCCCAACAACTCTCTGCCTTGTTGCCAATCCCACTACACCCACAACACAATAGCTTATTCCCATCTCATGGTCTTTGTGCTTGCTGTCCTATCGGCCTGTGACAGGCTTCTCCCAGATGCTTTGATGGCTTACATCTTCACTTCATGCAGATCTCAATTCAAATATCCCATCTCAGAAAATCCTTCCCTGACCAACACTCCCTTTCCCTACCTATCTATCCCTTTATCCTACTTTAATGTTCTTCGAAGTGCTTATCACAACTGAAATTGTCGGTTGATCTGTCTGCTCCAACAGAAAATGCATTTTGTGAGGGCGGGGACTGTGTCTGCCTTGTTCACTGCTCTATTCCTAGCACCTAGAACACTGCCTGGAACACAGGTGTTCAACAAATGTTTGTAGAATGGACGGGGCACTGGGATATAAAATACTTAGAAGACATACCACTTAGCTTTAATGATGCTCTATACATCTAACTCAAAGTATGAGATAGGAGCCATGCATACAACTATGAAAACGTAAGTCAGAGTATCTGCTATAAAAAGAGGATAAGTAAAATGTTATGAGAGCATGGTTGAGTTAAAAATTACCTCTGACCAATAATTATAGAGAAATCAAAGACTACAGCACAGATGACATTAAGCTGAACGTTAGAGAATGCATAGCATTTAGTTTGAAAGAAAAGGAAGAAGGAACAGCATGAAAAATGCTTGGGAGGTAAGAAAGCATGTTCATTCATTCATTTAATGAATATTTATTGATTTTCTATTATGAGCTTGCTAGGCATTGTTCCAAATGCTGGGGATTCGGTAATGAATGAAACAGAATACAAATTACAGCCTTGAAAAGTTTACATTCTAGTGGGGACAGTTAGTCAACAAGAAAACAAGCAAAGAAATATAGCCAACAATTTCAGATCATGAAATAAGCAGGGTCATAACACCTCGGGGGCTGGGACAAAGAACGTGCGAGAGATAGAGGCATCACTTGGAACGGACTTGTCATAGGAGTTCTCCCAGGGAAGTCTGGGAACTAAAGGCTGAGAAGGATCTAGCTCTGCCCAGAGATGAAGGAAAACCATTCCAAGCCAAGGGAATGGCAGGGGCATGGGCAGAGGAGCTGTTAGTGTGCCTGCTAACAACTTCCGGTTCTTTACCTCCCAGGCACATGGAGAATGGCAATTCTCTGTTCTTGCATCAGATGGGGCCTTGTGATTAATGCTAGCCTCTAAATTGTGAGCAGAAGTGATGAGTATCACTTAATTGCTGATGTAAGATCTGCCAGAGTTGTGTTTTCCCTCCGGAATAACAATTAACAAACGCTGGTAGGAATGGTGGCCGCTTCCCTATCCAAGGTCCCCGAGTGGCTGCAATGAGCCTCCCCCCACCCCCCCTCTGATGCGTAATGGACAGATGATAACATTTCAGCACATTTTTGTGTGGACGTGTTTTCATTTCTCTTGGATAGAGAACTAGAAATGGAATTGTTCAGTCATATGATAATGTTTAACGTTCTAAGAAACTGCTACATTGTTTACTAAAGTGACTACCATTTTTGATTCCTGCTAGCAATGTATGAGGGTCTCAGTGTCTCTGCGACCCCACCAACACTTGTTGTGGTCTGTCTTTTTTATAATAATCACTCCGCTGGGTATGAAGTTGTACATCATTATGGGCTGGGCTTGCATTTCCCTAGTGATGAATGAACACATGATTTAGTTGACTGTGTGCAAGGAGACCATCCAAGAGGCTCTTTCGAAGGTCCAGATGACAAATGACGGACAAGCTGGTGGCAGTGAAGAGGTCGTGAACTGTGTACTCCCGTGTGGTACAAGCAATTGCGTGAACACTGTGCTACGACTGGCTTGATTTAGCCTGGCTTCCGCCTGCACTGGGCCATGTTTCTAAGGTGACCCCAGACCCTGCTAAATCTTTGCCCAAGAAAAAGAAATGCTTCCAAACTGCAAAATGTGTATTGCTCCAACTCGCACTGCCAACCCACTTTTGGTAATTCTCCACTTACTCCTTTCTATAATTTTCCATGTCCACCATAGCCCCCCCAAGCCCCTTTTGACTCCCCCCTTTCCACTTTACATAGCCCCTTTTTGTCTCCTGTTTTCCCTTTTAAAATCTGTCACCTTTGTCTTAGTTGGAGTTGAGCTCAGTTTATACTGGAGTCTCTCTCCCCTACCGCATTAGTCTGAACAAACTCTGTCTTGCCACCATTAACAAGTTTTCGGTGTTGTTGCTCTTTGACCAGGGAAAGAAGACACATTGCAGAAACAGAATGAAACATGATGAAGGATTATAAGTAAGGAACGAAAGGAAGGAACAAGTCAAGGTCGATTCCAGTGGTTTTGGCCTGAGTGGGTTCTGAGGTGGTTAAATGTGCCACTTAGCGATGCGAGAAAGTCTTGGAAGAAACATGAAAGGAAAAGAAAGAAAAACTCAAAAACGCTGTTTTGAAAATGCTAATTTGATATGCCTGTCATATATCCAATCACAAAGAGTAAGGAGTCAGGTGGGCATGTAAGTCTGGAACACAGGACAGAATAGAGGGTGCACATACAGGTCTGGGGGCCACAATCATCCAGCTGGTATTCAAAGCCATGAGGTGGCTGAGGTCCCTTGTAGGAAAACGTGGTGACTGAGAATTGGTCCAATCTATGGAGAACTCTAATAATAAAAGGTAGGTTTGAGAAGAAAAGAAGTATTTTAAAGACAATAAAAGACGGGTCCAGGGACTGACGTACAGCGCAGGGAACAGAGTCAATAACGTCATAATAATGCCGCACGGTGACAGATGGGCATTTGACTCAGTGCGGTGATCACTTAGTGAGTATACAGATGTGGCCTCACTATGTGGCACACCTGAAACGAATGTAATATTGTATGTCGTATGTCAGCTGTAATTAAAAATATTTTTAGGGAGGATATAAAAGGGCAAGAAAATATGATGAGAAGGCAGTATCCTAGACACCAAGAGAGAGTTTCAAAAGGGAGGGGGTGGTCAACAGTAATTGGTGAGCAAGAAGTCCAAAGAAAGGCCGGTTAGTTTTGTCAACATGGTGATCGTGGACAGAAGTGGTTTTAGGGAAGTAGTGATGGTAAAAACCACATTGGAGTGCATTAAGGAAACTGTGGGTGATAAAGACCCAGATGCTGTGAGTTTAGGCCAACCCTTCAAGAGTATTTCCTGTGAAGAAGAGAGACATAAGATGGCAGGAGAAACGGAATTTGGATGGACGTACAATGTGAGAAACTAGAGTGTATCTCCGTGCGGTGGAGGTGACTTGACTGAAAGGAGGAAACTGATGCAGATGAAACTACAGAAGCCAAAATGCTTGAGGAAGTTTTAGGAACTTGGATAGAAAGCACTGGAGGAGACCGACCCTTGGTAAAAGCAGTGAGAGGGTGGAAAACAGAGACGACAGGTAGGAATAAAGATATGGTGTGGATTTGATATGTGGATGTGAGAGCTCCCTCTGCTTCTCTTTTCCAGGCAGTTACCAGAGTGAGGGTATGGGGCATGCAAGACTTGCCCCAAAGAGGAGAAAACAAACTTACTAGGACGAGGATTCTAGGCTGTGTAAGTGCCCCATTCAAGGTTTGTGATCTTGAATTTAAACTGCAATGGATTAGTCACTACACTGGGTGGCTTTTCCATTTAGTGCAGATGTTTATCTGTTTAGATATAGATACGGGGAAGGTAAATAATGAGATTCATTCTGCACTGGTTTTAGACAGGCAAACACATGATAGTGTTACAGAGCAAGGCAGGGGGGTGGTTCACGATAAATTATTACAGAAAGGATACCCCCTTTCTGTCTCTGGAGGTTCCTTCCCCCCACGCCCACCTGCTAGGTTCGCAATGCCCGCCGCCAGAGGAAAGACGTCTCTCAATGCCAGAGACTGGTGAAAAGGAAAGGAATTGTTTATTTAAAAGTTACACAGACTTAGAGTAATGGCTTAATGTCTTCAATAAGATACTAAAGTCCTCTAGAATACCCACAGATGGGCAGTCCTTCCTTCTCCCCGTGCCCGGTCCAGGGTACCGTATCCCAGGAAAAGAAGTAGAAGTTCGTGATTCAGGCTCCTGGCACCATCAGCTGTGTTGCCGCTGCATCTCCAGTTAATCCAAAGCCATGTGGCACCTTCTCACAGCCCACCAGCAAGAGTCCTTACTCCCCTTTTCTTCTTGGCAAAGTCTCTCCTGCTGCCTAAGCCGTGTGGCAAAAAAGAAGCAGTCCAAAACCACATGATCCTCTCTACTCACTCCAGAACTGCGTGGTCCTCTCTCTACTTCAGAACCTCAAGGTCCTCCTCTCTCCTTCAGAACCGCATGGCCCTCTACCTATCTACTTGCTTCAGAACCTCTTGGTTCTCTCTCTTTTCCCCTCAGAACCGCTTGGCCCTCTCCCTCTATGGCTGCCGTGCCTAGGTTTAAATCCCAGCGCCCATCTTCCTTTGTAGCCCCATTTCCGACTCCTCCTACAAACAGTTACACCTGCCAGCATCCCTGTATTCTTCCAGCTTTACTGGGCTGCCATAGTAAGTCTGGGCAGGTGTGGCCCCATGGCATGGAGCCAATCATCTCCAAGCTCTCCCGCAGGCCCTGTAACCAGGGGGAGTTGCTTCCCAGTCCCATCTTGGGTGGAATTTGCTCCCATCCCCCTGGCTCAAAGCAGGGCCACAGCTGTTTAACATATGTATGAAACCAGTTAAAGGTTATAGATATGTTAAATGACCGTGCCAGCGGTTGGCTGCAAAGCTGCTGCTACCCAAAACAGCTCTGAATGGCCCTGTTCCATGTGTCCCATCCCCCCTGGCTCAGGCTTGTGGGGATGAGGACATCCTATATATATTTTTCTAATATTTCCTGGACACCTTGAGTTCTGGACCCCATTACAAATCCCTTCTTGGGGCCCTCCTCTTGGCTGCACCCTGCTTCAATAGGGCTAGTAACACAAGTTTATTGAGGGGTTTTACAAGGAATGATTAACATGATGGACAAGAGATTCTGACCTGGGTGGAGAGGCAAATATAGATAAGAGGGGTGTGGTCAGTTATGTAAAATGGTGAGGTCAATACACTGGTGACAGCTGTGGTCAAAATAGTGTTCGGAGAACCAGATGATTAAAAAAGTCAGAAGCACAGGACTTGGTGATCAGAAAGAAAGACACCTGAGGATTTCAGAGGTGATACAGTCACTGATGACGACAAGGTCTAGGATGAGGTGGGATGGAAGACAAGAGCCTTAGTGGAGATCAAGGTGAGCAGTGGGTCATCTTGGATATTAAAGTCACCAGGTATTCTGCTGGGCACATTGCTTTTGCAAATTCTTCATGTTGTAATTAAATGGGGGAGGCTCTTAGCCTACCAAGGTTCATTATTAAAGGCCGGAGCTCTGCATTGCAAACATTATCAAAATCTTAAATAAGTGGCCCCAAACATTGAAATCTATGAGGACGGTGCTCCGTGGAATTGCTGCCACGCGCCCTGTGGGGCTGTTGCAGCAGCCGGGTAGACGTGCACAGCTTTGGCCTGAACAGTGGTCGAGTCCAGTTGCTCCTGACTGGGGATGATGCTCTCCCATTCTCCCGCAGGGGATGAGAAAAGTGTCTGGGCACATTTCTGGTTGTCATAGCGTGGGGTGGGGCTGCTACCAGTGGGTAGAGACCAACGAGGCTGCTAAACACCCTGCAATGGACAGGACAGCTCCCGAAAATAAAAAAACTCTCTGGTCCAAAATGTTGATTGTGCCAGAGTTGAGAAACCCTGATCTATTTCTAGAAGCTACTTTGGGGAATTCCCTGTATTTTCCTCCTTCTAGGTAGACAAATACATTGTTCAGATGTAAAATACCATGGTGAGTTTTGCACTCCAATATGGGGTTCATTCAGATGCCTATCAAAATGCCCACACCCTAATATCCCCCTCCTTCTCCCACCTATGTTTCTGATGCAACTTGTTTCCATTCCTGGCTGGAGATAGAAAAAGCATCTGTAATCACTAAGTCATTCAGTTAATTACCTCATGCATAAAATTAAGGTAATTAAAGAAGAAGAATTAGGTCAATCCTTCTCAATTGGCTACACTCTAGTTATCCTATAAGCTGTTAGTCTAATTGTGGAGCCTCCACGGACTCTGAGAAATGCCCCTGGGGTATTTCTTGTCTTCTCTTAGACATTTGCAATTTGCCAAAGGGCTTGCAGTGGGAGTTCTGTGCTAAGCATCCAATACCCCGGGGGGGAGGGAAGGGGCAAGGTCTGAATAATGTGCTACTTCTCCCAAGAACTTTGCTCGAAGTTTTGTGCTATAGTAGGTATTTATTTCAGAGACCAGTTCCTAGTCCCAGCTCCACACTAACTCACGATGTCTCCCTGGAAAGAAAGGTCACTTTCTGGATTCAATTCACTGCCTATGGTTCAAGAGGGAGGGGCAAATAAGGTCTTATCCAAAGCATGAGTATTAAGAATTTCAGATTCATTTTGATAGATGCCAAAGGATTTAACCGTGAAACTGACAGATCTGATGTGGCTCTCCGGGACACACTCTCCAGCGAAGGAAAGACAGTTACTAAACATGTAACAATGAAATGTGATGAGTACATGCGGGAGAAGGGCACAATATTGCCAGGGCCTTCCTACTCGCACTAGCTTTATCAGCATCACCTGAGAACTTGTTAGAAAGACAGGAACCCAGCTCCCACCGCAGAATTGCTGAATCAGAGTCTTCATCGTAAGGAGCTCTCCCAAGTGACTCAAGAGTGCATTCAAGTTTGAGAAGCACTGGCCTAAGGGCCAGGATGTGGGAGTAAACTGGAAAGATTAGGGAAGACTAGGCACTTCCATCTTCCCTTTGTAGCCACTTAAAGACAGGATGAAGCATTTAAGTGGGAAAAAAAATACATGATTAAAGCTGAGATTTATGAAGATTCAATTGTCCATAGGTAGAACAGATTGTAGAAAGTAAACTAGGAAAGGGTTAGGGTAAAAGTAATAAAAAAACCTAATGCTATTTTTGTAGTTCAGTGGCATGCTTACCAAAACCACAAGATTTTCTTATAATTTTAGAGTTTGTTTTCACCTTTGAGGACTAATGAATCTTAAGTCTCTTTCCAAAGTGCTAGGGATAAAAGTGTTAAATGGTAGCAATATGTAAAATAATACATACATTTCACATGCACGAGTAAAATTGTCATCAGCCCCTTACAGACGTGGGTATTTCATTATCCACAGGCTGCTCTCCATTGCCAGAATGAGCAAGCTAAGAAAACATGCTGGGCAACGTGAATAAATAATGAAAAACACACAGGTAAGTCATGCCCTTTTTCTGGTACTCCATCAGTCAATTGTGATAGTTACATTAGTCTCTTAAGGACACTGAAACTCTGACATCCCAGCATTCAACTGTTCAATAATATCCATTCATTCAACAAATACGTACAGAGCACCTACTAAATAGGTTCTGGTACCAATTCCGGTGTGGGGTGCAGTGCGTTCTCCACACCAACAAGCAATGCTTAGGGCACCAGGCAGGTGTTCTACAGTTCAACTCAATTTTGACGTGATCTACCCAGCGACAGTTTCAGACCCCACAGGGTGGGTACCGTGAGACTGCCCTCGGTTGCCCCTGCCCTTCAGACCACAGTCGCAGCCCGGGTTGTTACATCCTGACCAACTGGCTAAAACCAGAGGTTCTGAGGGCCCCCTCCCCAGGTTTGATTAATTTGCTAGAGCGCCTCACAGAGAACTCAGAGAAACATTTTGTTTACTAGATTGCCTGTTTACTATAAAAGGATACAACTCAGGAACAGCCGGACAGAAGAGATGCACAGGTCTAGGCACACGGACAGGGGCAAGGAGCTTCCACGCCCCCCCCAGGTGCACCACTCTCTCTACACCTCCACGTGCTCACCAACCCCCCGAAGCTCTCTAAACCAGGCCTTATTTACATAGACTTGGTTGATTAAATCATTAGCCATTGACAACTGAACTCAATCTCCAGTCCCTCTCCCCTGTGCAGAGGTAGGGGTGGTGGTGGGTGGGACTGAAGGTTTCAACTCTTTCTTATCTCAAATACCGATTCGTCCCTGAAGCCTTCAGTGATTCCCGAGACATCACTCCCATGCTTCTCAGTACTGTTTATATGGCTAACCATCCCTTCCCTGGCATGTGGTGTTTTGTGCATCTGTCCTGTGGTGGTCATCTCACTGAGGATACCTGTGAATGGTAGTCACGGCCTCTCTTCCCTCACTGCACACATCCAGGAATAATCAACCCTGAGAGTTTCACCTGCTTGGTGTTTCATCCCCCTCTTCCCATCAGCCTTTCTACTGCTACATAACTGTCCTTTGTCATTCGGAAAACTGCAACAGCAATCTTTACATCTCCCCCAAGCTCTGGTCTTACTCTGCACCGCCCCACTCCCCGTTATGCTACCAGAACAATCTTTTTAACACTCACATGTAATCATGTCATGGTCAATATCTTCCAGTAGCTTCCCCCCGCCCTCAGGATGAAATTCAGATTCCTTGGTACAATGTGGCCTTGCTGCTTTTTGACCCTCCAGCATCGGTTCTCAGTGCTCTGACCTAGTCATACAGAGCATTCTAAAGTTTTCTAATTGCACTGAATTTTCTCAAGGCTCTGACTGTTTACTGCCTAAATCCTTCCACATATCTGCACAGCTGCCCCACTGCCTTCCTCTGATTAACTTTGAACCATCCTCTGTGATTTCATCTGTGCACCGTCTTTTCCAGAAACTTTCTCTGGCCTCCCTCAAAGCCGCAAAGCTGAGCTACACACCTGTTCTGTTTTGTAGCACTGTGGACATAATGCTGTGGACACAAAAACTAAGTGCGGGTCCTATATGCTATTGGAGTATATTTTGTTTGTCTATCTCCCCTTTAGGCTATGAGCTCCTTATTTGATAAACAAATGAATGAAGTCGATACCACGTTCCAGGATGTTCCATCACTTTTTTTGGTTTTGGCTTTGGAAAGACTGCTCTGAAATTAGTATTTTCCTTTTGTATTGTACGGAGGCTCATTACCTACTTCCTGGAGAATTAGCCTAGTTCATTAGACTGTGAACCAGTCTTCCCCTGGTCATTGGCGACCCATAACAAATTCGTTTCAGACACTAACCTGTTACTCAAGAACTTTCTCTGTGCTCGAAATCCAGTTGGAGGGATAATAAAATAATTTAATTCAGTGAAATAATGTATTAGTTACAGTCACTAATTGGGTGTTTTCAAATCAAACTATTGTCTCATCCAAATAGAAAACCGTCCAATTTCACAGAATCAGATCCTCAGCCAGTTGGCTCAGCGCCGCCCCATTCTTCTCAAGAAGCCAAATGCTGTCTTCCCAAGCATGAGCTGCGTGGGAAGAAAACTACCCAGGATGAGATGAGGGCCAAGGACAACATCCACAAGGAAGGTACCCTCGTCCAGGAAGATACCTTTCCCGTAGGGAATTTTTAATTCCAATTTGCTACTCATTTCTTTAGCTGCGGTGAATTAAATTCCTGCAACTGATCCAGAGCAGATCATCAGCGAACGTTTCATTAAAAGGCCAGGGTAATAAACACTTTAAGCCTTGTGGGCCAAGCAACAAAATTGGGGTCATTATGTAGGGACAGCAGGTCCTCGAATAATCTCGTTTGGTTCAACCTCATTCAGTGACAGCGTTGATGAGCTGCCACAGGAACTTAACTCTCGCTGATATCAATTAGCCTGTGGCAAAATTAGTTTTGGTATGAGTCGTTTTGCTCAAAGTCATAGAACCTATCAACAACGTTAACTGTACTGACATAACCATTTAAAACACAATCATTTAAAAATCTAAAACAATCCTTCCCTGGTTCGCAGGCAATGTGGCTGGATTTGACCCTTGGGCTGTAGTTTGCCAAATATGTGCCCAAACGTTGCCAATCCTCTCCGTGATAACAGTCAGGTACTTGAAGTTGACACACACCTAGCCTTCTCCCAAACGCTGCCCCAAACCCAACCCCCGCCTTGACCTCCTCATTCCTCCCCCTTCAAGGTTTCCAAACCCCTCCTTCTTATAGCACTTATAGTGAGTTGACCTATTTTAAAACACAGCACTCAGATTAAATGAAATACTCCAGGTCTTGTTTGTGCAGCATAAACTTTGGCAAGCATCACTCATTCAGAATTCATACTTCTATGCAGGATGCTTTTCTGTTCTCCCCTCCTCCCTTTGCTCCATGTAAGAAAGGCCCGGCTCATCATTTA
Organism: Desmodus rotundus; assembly: GCF_022682495.2. Classification (NCBI taxonomy): domain Eukaryota; kingdom Metazoa; phylum Chordata; class Mammalia; order Chiroptera; family Phyllostomidae; genus Desmodus; species Desmodus rotundus. Next base: position 141,296,111 of record NC_071392.1, on the reverse strand, counting down.
AAGCTCAACTTTAAACATCTTCAGCACAGCCCCGGCCAAAATCGGCCCTCCCTCCCCATCTTTCATCTCTATTTCAGTGCCAGAGTTTGTTTGTATTTTTCACAGAACTTATCGCAATGTGCCATTATTTATTAATTTTTCTGTTTACTTGGTGAATTCTTTGTTCATTGTGTCATTTAGCAGAATAAAGTAAAAGCATCCAGGAAGCTAGGACAACTTCAAGTTCTGGCCTCGATGGGTTGGCCAGTATCAGACTTAATCTCTGCTGTAAAAACAGAACAAAATATATCAAACTATTATTTTCAGACATCAGACAACAACCAATGCAGGTCTATGAGCCTCAAGAGCAGGGAACCCTCCCACTCACACCAACGTCCTTCTTGAGGCACTTTCCCCGAATGTGGAGCAGAGACATAGCGGGTTTGCTGGACTGAGGAAACAGACATCCGAGTTCATGGCTGGCTGCTCAGATGACCGGGATTTGAGGCACAGAGAAAGGAGAGAGCAGCAGGGAAAAAGCCCTAAGATCTCTGTAAAAATCCCTCTTGGGTCTTAGGAGTGGCTGTTAGCAATAATGATGAGGACAACTTATGTCCATAAAAGTTCCTGAAGTTTATTAAGTTGCTTGTGTGCCCCTGCCCTCACTGACCCTTACAACAATCCACATAGAGGTAGGATGAGGAGACAAAGACTCACACCGTTTACCTAGTGACAAAAGACATGCTTGCCGTTCATGGAAGAACCAGAACCCGTAAGATGATGAGACTAACAGTAACTTATAACTTACACATATACATTTATAATGCTAATGATTACTTTGACTGCCATCTACTGACCCCCTTCCCTATGCAGATGCTGTGCTAAGCCCATACCATCAAGGACCTCGTTTAACCAGCCAATCTGCTTTAAGAAGGAGCGAGGGGGGTGGGCAGGATGGAGTGGAGTGGGGGGGGAAATGGGACAACTGTAATAGCATAATCAATAAATATATTTAAAAAAAAAAAAAAAAAAAAAAAAAGAAGAGCATCCCCTGCTGAACCACGATGCTCCGCTCGTTCCCCAGCCTCTGCCTCTGTCTGGTGCTTTTTCGTTGCGATGCTACTTTTCTGTGCTTGTGTTTCCTTGGAGCTGAGATTGTCAGTAACTAGACTTCATTAACGCCATTTCTTTAGTTTATTGGTCCGGATGTGAGAAGTAAATCTGTTTCCTAGCAACTCTGTCCCCTGCTCCCTCAATTTTCCCTACTCATTATCTTCCCCATGATCAACTACAAATTAGCCAAATTATGGGCCAGGCTTTAGATTTCCCGGAAATGGAAGGGGCACTTGCAAACATTTGTTCTTGTGGCATAAAGTGGCTCAGAGGACCCACGCGTACTGAGGGCAAAGCAGGAAACCGGAAGCGGCCATTAATCTCAATGTGCCTGCAGATTTGGGAGCCTGGTCCTTCTCCCAGGATGCTCACTTAAGTGCAGTCTACTGGCCGTTTCATGTAAGAACCAATGTTAACCCCAAGGGAAGCAATAATTTTGGTTAGGGGGGACCCCCATGATATCCCTTTGCAAAGTTAATTTTCAGTACAGGGGCTTTACGCTCAGCTCCGTTATGAATTCCACGAACGACCCCCATACTCTCCCTCGCACACTTTAATATCCTGAGAATCAACTATTCAAGCTGACCTACCAAACACCCTTTGTAGAAACATGAAAAAATGACCCCCATACTGAGATCAAAGGCAACTGGGAACTCAAGCTTGGGGATTTTCAATCATAAATAATCTGTACTGAAGACAATTTTCCCAAACGTAGTCCTTTCTGGGGCTATTTCCTAAAATGTTCTAACAAAGATCATTTCAGAACTGTGTCCGGGAACCAACGTTCACCCTGAGGGATAAGAATTATTTTACTTTCATATATTTCTTCCTTCCTTTGTTCATTCAATATATTTTAAAGCACCTATCATGTGCCAGACATTGTTCTGAATCCTGGGGATGTAGAAGAAAATGAGTCCAAGTCCCTGTGTGAGGCTCGGTGTATGGATCTCTTCGCTCCAGTCCACAGTAGGACTGCACTTTCGCCCATGTGAAGGAAGGGCTTCATTTGGTCCATGAAGTGGGAACTGTACTGATATGTGTGACTGCTTTGGGATGGAAGCTTCAAAAGCCAAGGCATGTTTTTCCTTGGTCTCCTTTCCCTCTAGCCTTTGACCTGGAGTTAGAGAAGCTCGTAGTAAGGTCCCAGAAGATCCGGCATAGCCATGCAACATCAGCAATAAAAAAAATTCTGTTGGTGTATGCCACTGAAAACAAACTTTAATTGTTAAAGTCTAAACTTTTCAGACTGATAGGGCCCAGTTATTATGGACACATAGATCACATCAAAAATTCAATCTCCTAAGATATAAACCTGGCTCCTACCCAGCCTAACCATGTGGCATAAAAGTTAATTATCACAACAAGACAAACCCTATCTCTCTGATACAAAAGGACGTTGTGATATCCTCCTTCAACTATACAGACAGCAGGCGGATATGATAAAGGGAAGAGCTCTGGACTGCAAGGGAGGGCCCCACGCTCTGGGTGCCGTGGGCCAGCTCAGACTCTGGTGAATGCAGGGCGCTGAGGACTTAGTAAGTCGGAGGTTCTCAAACCTGCCCTCCTTTCACTTCACCCCCTGATCTCATCCAAAGAATTCTCTCAGCAGACCACTAGATCTGGGTGGGTGTCCTGAAATCAAACTCCCAGGCAATTCTGACAGAACCTTGACCTTGGTCCCTGATCCTGTGTACCTACTCCCATTCAGAAACTGGGATTCTCTTCCGAACCCAAGCCTGCTGGGGCAGGGTCTTGAACACATGCATTCCAATCTCTTTGTTCTGTGACTAAATTCTGTTGCCCAAACTCTTAGCTGCTGGTTTGAGTTCTTAACACCGATGACAGGGGCAGACACATGACACCTCTGTGGTTCTAGGCAGTGTCACTGCTGAAAGAGGACAGCCTCCTGGGGCTCACTGTGGGATATAAGGTTGGGATATGAATACGCCCCCATTTCCTTCTCAGAGAAATTCCCTCCCAACCCCTGTTGAACGGGCTAATGAAGGTGGGTGTATTTTAGCATGTGATCCACTGCAAGCCACAGCCAGCTATACAAACACACACAAAAGGTAACACAAGGAAAGCCAAGCCACTAGTTAGCTAGTACATAATCAGTGCTCTTCCTTGAGAGTCTGAACAAAGCAAACACTATAATCAAACACTGGGGATGATTTACCTGAAAGGTTGTGTGGACTCATGGACAGACTCGTCTTCCTCCATGTTCTCACTGACAAGTTGCCTCATGTTGCCTCATGGACACAGGCAACAGTGCGGTGATTGCCAGAGGGAAGGGGTAGGGGAGGTGGAGGAAGGTAAAGGGGGATGAATGGTGATGAAAGGAGACTTGACTTGGGTGGTGAACACACAATACAGTATACAGATGATGTACATAGAACTGTACACCTGAAACCCACATAATGTTATTAACCAATGTCACCCCAGTAAATTCAATAAAAAAGGAAAGTTGTACTACAGAGAAACCAATCAACATTTTTAAGACAACTACAGAGAGAGAGAAACACAGACAAAGGAGGAAACTGAAGCCTAAGGATTTTCTCAGCAAAGCAGATGCCTTTCTGAAGCGAAGTATATTGTTGGGTTTCATTTTATAGGGACATTATGAAATGTCCCTATAAACCTTCAAAACTCTCCTTTACTTGAATCAGCTTGAATGGGTTCAGTTCTTTGCAAATAAAAAGACTTGCCTATGCTGAATTCCCTTAAAGGCTGAACACCGGTCTCTTTCTAGCCTGGAGCAGCCTCTCGGGTATAACAAATTAGACTATTACCCAGTCTTAGGCCATCCTTTCCCACAAGCCTGGGCCACTGAAGTCCCAGCAGTCCTCCCAGCTCAGTCAGTATTAATTATTCAAGTGCTTCTCTTTTTTCCTGCGTTATTGAGGTATACCTGACAAATAAAATAGGACGATATTTAAAGTTTACAACATGATGGTCTGATACATGTACACATGATAAAAGGATTCACAGCATCTAATTAACCTCACACATTTACTTTTTTATGAAAATGCGCATGTTCTACTCTCTCAGCAAATTTCAGTGTGACGCAGTGCTATCAACTATCGTCACCATGTAACACATTAGATCCTCAGGCCGTTTCCACCGTGTGACTGAAAGTTCATTCCCCGTTTCCCCCAACTTCCAGCCCCCTGGAAAGTGCCATTCTACTCTCTGCTTTCCATGAGTTCTACTTTTTTTTTCTTAGATTCCACATAAAATGACACCAGAAAGTATTTGTCTGTCCCTGTCTGTCTGGTTTATCTCACTTACCATAATGCCTTTCGGATCCATCCATATTGTCGCAAGTGGCAGGATCCCCTTCTTTTTCAAGGCTGAATCATATTCCGTTGTGTGTACAATATTCCAATCAATCGATATCTATTTGACAAGGTATTAAATAGTTGGATAAATTGGATATGAAATGAATCCTAGTGCTTCAATTAAGAAGTTTCCTCCATGCTTTCCTATAAATCCAGGTGTGCCCTGATTTAAGGAAATTTATAACAACAAACATGGCAACTTATAATAAATGATGAGGGTAAGTTTGCTTTTCCAAAGCTACTCTTCAAATTTAGAGCAATCTCCTACAAGTAGGCACGCATTTCAGAGATTAAAAACGACCCAGAAAACTGAGTGGGAGAGGGAGAGAGTACAGTAATGCTCACTAAGAATATCTCAGTGAACCACGGTAAACAATAGGAAAGCAGGATTGATTTGCATAGTATATTTTCTGGATATACCACTTTATTAGTGATGGTCAACCCACAGAGCCTAAGACTCCTGAGACTCTGGAGTGCGTTTAGCTGACCCTAATCTCATTCAAACACACTCAAGACAATCCCCAGCAAACTATTTCACAGCATTACCCTTTCCAAGAATCAGGTCTTACTGTGAGCTGGTTACTTCTGTCGCCTGTTTCCACAGCACAGGTGTGTCAATACTGAGAGTCCTGGCTGCCTGCACACCTGAGGGTACTGGTCTTTTTCTTTTCCTGAAATGCACATGGTATGATCAGGACACTCATTATGAAAGGGAGACTGAATTCTCTACCAGATTCACCAGTGTTTGCTGAGCAAACCTCTGCTATCTGTATCTTGTCTGTCTTCTCTAGACTCAGGAAAAAAATTTAACCCATGGATTCACTGGAAGTCAGGTGTTAACAGAACATTTATTTGTTCATTCTATGGGAATTAATGGATGTCTAATATAATTAATCAATTATTAGTGATTCTATTTTTGTTAAATTGTTATATAAGAGGCCTATAAATAGTCAATTTTAAAGCACTTCTTGTCGCATAGTATAAGGAGGCAGCCCTGGCAGTCAGTTGCCGAGGCTGAAATCTTAGCCTTATCATTTACCAGCTATCGGGATTCACAGACATGACTTAAACTTTCTAAGGTTTAGCTTCCCCGTCTTTAAAATGAAAAATAACCTACTGAATCAAAGTATCTGGACCCAGAAATGTCCTTGAACACAAGATCCCAGGTAATTCTGGTTCACCATGAAGTTTGGAAAACACTCCTAAAATCTCCCAGTTTGGCTAAACAGGACAATCACCCAAAAGAACCCCAAAATTAAAAGTGTTTTTTTTTTCAAAATTTGATGTTAAGAAAACAAGTCCTAAAGCCACAGTTTCATTATAACCAGAACAAAGAGCCCGAGAATGAGGTGGCCTCATTGGTGCCTTTATTTCCAATGAGCAAGGAATTCAGAGGGTTTGCCTAGACCACGGACACATGCCCAGCCCAGTTGCTGAGATGGGGGAAATGAGGACAGAAAGCAGGGGGCAAGAAAGAAGGACAGAGGCTGGGCCAGAGGAGCAGGGACACTAGCTGATCACTGTGGCCAGGTAAAGTAATGGCATAGCTCCTGCATAGTCCTGAATTAAAGTAAACGGAAATCAATGGGCTAAAAACCATGGATTCAATAAAGCCATTAAGTCAAGGCAATTCCTCTCAAGGCAAATTAATTCCTTCATGGCTGTGTCCCTTGTGGCTCCCAAGACTCAATATTCTTCTGGCAAGGAATTTGGCTGGTATGGTTCTGGATAAAGGCTTTGTCACCATCCCCTCCCACCCACTTTATCCCTATGGAAAGGGACTTCTTTGCTTTGGCTGTCTTCCCACCGAACATTGTTTCCTGCTTCAACCCCTAAGTCCATTGCTTTATGCTGCAAGAGAAACATCCTAATCTCACTGTTAACACCAGACAAGGGGCCAGGACTCTTCACGGTTAGTGCTGCTGCTGGTGACCTGCCTAACGAACCGTATCAAGTCACCGTGTGTTCCCTCTCTCATCAACACAGCAGCGAGACTTCCCCTGTGTTACGGATATCGTATGTATTTGTCGTATTTCTTTCCTGCAGCAGCCCTGAGGTAGGCACTATTGTGCGCACTTAGAGGATGAGGAAACTGAGTCTTGAACTGTTTAGTAACTGTGGCAGAGTCTCCTGACCCCAAAGCCTGCCTCGTGACCATTCTACTCGGCTGTCGCCGTTGCCTCCCCTCTGAGATCCTGCAGGACTCCAGGAAATGACTGACCGGCAGTCAGAGAGGATATCAGCAAACATCAGACACACAAAGAAGAGTGGAGTTTCTCCTAACTACAAGTCTACGTTCTGAGGAACACGGACCAGCACACTTCCACAGTCCCCTGAGCTCTTAGCAGCTGAACTCTCATTAACACATAGCTGGTCAGGAGTGGGAAGGGAATGTTTCAGGTGAGTAAGTACTAAGGACCAACAACCTGGATTTGCTACAAGGAGAACATACACACAATAGATCTAAATTTTAGACAGCTAAATTAAAGCAATTGCTTTGGATTAGAATGACCTGGGTCCTAGTGCCCAGCTGAATTGTACGACCTCTGGCAGTTTTGCCTTTGTTAACAGTCCACATTCTCATCCGTCAGCTGAAGATGTTTACCTTATAGGGTGGCTAGGAAGAGCCAATGGGGTATAGAAGAGCATAGAAGAGCACTTAGTATGCGCCCGGCACAGAATGAATCCTTTAGTGCTAGTTTCCCTTATTATTCCCAAGTCCACACCACTGCCGTGCCAATAAATGACACAGGGGCTGCCAAGGCCTCCCAGGCAACGGTCACATAGACCTGTGCCCATGCAAACCTGGGGTGGGGGCCAGGGGGGTTCCTGCTAACCAGTATGTGGCCTGGTTACTTAACTGCTCTGAACCCCTGTTTTCCCAGCAGCTAACCAGGGATAATGGTACCAGCTACCTCCCAGGTTTGTGGGCAGGGATGTGAAAAAGGGAAAAGGGCCTTAGTGACAGACTGGGCCCCTGATTTTATAGATTAGACCACCCATTGTAAAAGCCTCTGTGCCCAGAGTTGTAGACTCTGCCATTGTTTTGTGTCCAATAATGCAAAACGTGTTGAGCAGGAATTAGTGCAGTGTGTTAAAACTCTGGAGGGCACGAAGCCCGCGGACAGAGAGCACGGAAGGCGAGGCACTTGGAGTCACTGGCCACTAGGGGCCGCTAGTAAGCCACAGAAGCTGGGTTGATGCCTGACCTGCCAGGCTTTAGACACTGCGTCTGTTATGTAAAGGATTTTCTGGACCATCGGAAATCCAGCTCACGGACCCTGGCAAGGAACGCTGGCTTTATTTCTCTAAGGGTGATCACAGCCCCATTTCCTCCGAAAGTTGGACGGAAGGGAAGATGGGCCAAGCCTTTACTAAGTATAAAGCACTGGGCCAAGCTCTTTATGTAAGTCATCGAATTGTCACAAGAACCCCTCAAGAGGCAGTGTAGCCCTGACAAGCGTGTGTCATCCAGCAAAGCTGAAAGTCGCCGGTTTGATTCCGGGTCAGGGCATGTGCCTGGGTTGGGGATCTGGTCACTGGCTGGGGTGTGCATGGGAGACAACTGATGGATGTTTCTCTCCCTCTCTTTCTCCCTCCCTTCCCCCCTCTCTAAAAATAAATAAATAAAGTCTTTTTTTTTTAAAGGCAGAATAGCAGAGTGTGAACGCAGGCTTTGGAGCCAGCCTGCCCTGGTTTACATTACAATTGTGTCACCAGCTACATGACCTTGGGCAACTCGCTTTCTCAGTTCCCTAGTCTGTAAAATGGGGATAATAATGATGACCTCAAAAGATGTTGTGAGGATTAAGTTACTACATGTCAGCTTCTTAGAACAGCATATGACAAAAAAAAAGTTTAACAATCGGCTATGTCTCCCTGGTTCCTTGAAGGAATAGAGTGCATGTAGAACTGGGAAAAGCAAAGTTCATTTTGTGTTAGAGAAGAGACATTAAAAATGAGTTTAAGAGGCTAGCAAAAAAAAAAAAGGGGAATCTGTTTGGGTCAGGGGACATTTCTGCAAATGGTGGACATGAGTCTTCCTTGAGGTCAGAAGGAAATCAACAGCTACCATATGTTGAGTGCCTATTACCTGCAAGTTGCTTTATCTTCATCCTTTCATTTAACCCTCAGAGCAGCCCTGTGAGGGAGGTGGCACTGGGTGGCACTAACTGCAGATTCACGGGGGAGGGAAAGGCAGCTCCATGCCATGGAGAAATTGGCCCAAGGCTACACGGCAGGAGGGGCCTGTGCGGAGAGTGGAGTCCAGGCCTATAGGGCTCGGAGCCCACTCCTCCCACTGTCCTGTGCTGCTGCTGCTGTTTAACAACAGAGCAACACCCAGGAAGTCCACTCGGGTCCACGTAAGGGTGGAAAGGGGCATCCGTGCAACCCTCCTGGGTATATTCTAAAAGTGGAGCCTCAACTCTCACGATCTTTCCAGCAGCCTGCTCCTTCTGCTCCTTCATGAACAGAAGGCTCCCCCAGCCACCCCAATCTCCAGGACCTTTCTGTCACTGTGCCACAGAAAGCAGGAACAGTGGGGTGACTTTCCTGTGGTGATTCTCTGGGACTAGCATAGTGCCTGCCCTTATTCACTAGGGTTCTTCCCACACAGCTGGCTCAATCACTCAGCCTGAGGCCACTGGAGACAGGCGTGGAGACATACAGGCACATGACTCCAGAAGAAATACAACAATGCTATCTCCTACCATCCCTGATGGACATTCTCCTCTTACTCCTCCAGAGAGGCCATACAGGGTATAGTTAGGATGACAAGTTTAGGAATTAGCTGGCTCAGTCCCCATCACAGTTCTGTCATTTGTAAATCATGTGACTTAGGGTGATTTACATAATATCTAAGGCCTAGTTTTCCTCACCTGTAAAATGGAGACGATATAGGGTTCCCTTCAAAGTATTTTTGTGAGGATTCCATAAAATAGTGTTGAAAAGGGTCTTAAAGGGGGCTTACATAACACTGTGAGCATATCACTGACTCAGTAAATTTTAACCATCATAGCCTGCCCATACACCCATCTGTCAAATGCAATCTTTGGGACCACATTAGGCCCCTCCCTCCCATTCTGGAACACTGGTCCTAGGACACCCCGACTTGCTTTCATTTAGCCCCAACCACTGGTTCATAATCCTTTGAAAAGTTGCTGATCCCTTTGGAAAGTGAAAGCTGTGCATCCTCTTTCCAGTGAAATAAACATGTGCGAATTTGACACCCTCACAAAAGTTCCTTGACCCCTTGCAGCCTATCCCTCGGCCATGCTCACCAGAAAAAATTCTCTTTTCAAGTGCCTTCCATTTAAGTGTTTCCATCCCTGATATGGCTCCCAGAGACTTGCCTCTTCCAGCTGCTTTTCTATTTCCTCCCAGTTTTCTCTGGTTCCTTCTACATGTGAGGGTTTTTCAGTCCTCCCTCTTGCCTGCCTCGTTAACTAACATAGCTGCGTCATCCAGTAGAACCTCCACAACCACTAAGAACACTAATAATTATATAATTATTCAGTCCGATTTCACATATACATTGGCAGGGCTAGAGAGAATTGTAATATTGTACAGAGAAGATAATTCCTGAATTATACTCCCTTCTAATAACCACAATTCCTTAAGGCTCCAGTTTATATGCCACTATGTCCACTTTTGCCATTTCTAAGGCCACCTCTTGGTCCAAAAAATACTTTCGGTACAGGGCAAGCTTGATACTGTAGCATCTCGTCTGCCATGAGGGTAAATCCAAAATATAACTTTCAAAGACAACACTTCATTGGGATCTATGGCTGAAACTCATTGGGATGTAAGATTGAAATTCAGCAGGTCCCCAGAGAAAAGACACTGTCCCTAGAAGTAGACAGCATGTTTAATCAGTAGAAAGATCTCGTTCTTTTTTATGTCATGCAGAACTGTAGGTATTTTATGTCTGACCTTAGGCAACCCCTCTGAGCCTTGCCTTAATGACATGGAAAATGGAAATAAGAATGGAAGTAAGGGTGGTGGTGAACACTAATAGGAAAGCCCGTGTTTGTCAGCCAAGAGTCATTCATTAAATGACACCTGTTTGCTGAGCACTTGCTGTGCGCTGCCATCCTAGTGAGACTGAGAATCCGCTGTGAGGAAGAGACAGTGCCCGCCCTCAAGTTGCTCACAGAGCCTTTGGGAAAACAGGTCTCAGCAACTCTGTGTCAGAAGAATGCACAGGCCCAGAACCCTCAAGGAACCCAGAGAAGAAACAGAAAAAAATGCTAAGCACACAGCGGGCACTCAGCAAATGTGACTTGTCTTCCTCCCTTAGCCCGTGGGCAGATCCTCAAGAAACCAAATCAATAATCTTCTTATAGATGATACCCCAGGGGGTAAGTTTGGTAATGCCCTATCTTCACAGACACCAGCAGGTGTCATCTCTCACCATCCCCCCAAAATGCATGGGGACAAGTCCCCAGAGCTCCATCACAGAGGACGGAGAGTCATTTAGACCAAATGAGTTGAGCCCAACTCTTCGCTCCACTCGTTACAGCACTCGCTGTTCTCATCTCATGGCCAGGAGAGCAATAAGATAGAATGTAGCCAGGAAAATTAATCAGGACCCAGAGAATTTTAATAAAATGTTATTAGAAGTCAGTGCAAACTGTGGGGAAGAAGAGGAGCTGCAGCCTCTGGGGCACCTGTTCCTGTTTTAATTGGATGACTCAGGTCTAGCCAGTCCAAAAAAAAAAAAAGCCCCACTGATTTCTAAGCTCTGCTTGCGAGGCTCATTTGCCTACAGCAGAATCACATCTCTTAGCCCCCTTCCTTCAGCCCCAACCTTGCCCAATACCCGCCTCCATCCCACTTTTATTAGTAACCCCCTGCCCTCCATTCCAGAGGCCCCTGCTTCTAGTACGTTCATGGCACTTTCTATGGCAGACAAGTGCCCAGTATTAGGAATTAAGGACCAGGCTTTTGGTCCTTGCTTCTGCCTCTAATTCACCATGAAACCTTGAGTCAAAATCTACCCTCCTCACTGGGTCTCAGTGTTCTCATCTGCAAGAGGGGGACACTGAAATAGTCCTTTCATGACCCCTACTGTCTTCCTACTAGTCTTTGATTCTAAAAAGGGCACGCATACTCCATGATTTGCAATAAAAGGGTTGTATTTGTTTTAATAACAGCTGGTGAGTAAGCACCCTACATGGTGTTAGAAGACAGGGTGGTCTTGCTTTGTTCTTTTCTGTTCCCAATAAAAATTCAAAACTGAATAAAGGCGCAAGCTACTTTACCACTATCTGTTGTGCACTAGCTTTCTCTTTGGATCTGCCTGCTCCTCCTTCCCCTGGGCTCAGTCATATTCATACCCCGGCCTTTCCTCGCCTGTGTTACTGGCTCATTTCCTTACATCTGTATAGTGCTTTATCTTTAAAAGACTGTCTCATCTATGATCTTACTGGATTTCCTCAAGATTTCTGTGAGGTGGGTAGAATGAACATCATTATCCCCATTTTATCTGTAGGAGAACCAAGGCTGAGAAAATGTAATTGAATTGCTAATGTCAAATGACAGTCTAGACGCAGACTCGAATCTCCCGGTGACTGCTCCTTCCACTGTATTCCCATACCCTGCTTAGACACCACCAAGGACACTCCGGAACGGACACCCTAACAATCTAGGATGTGAGAGGGTGATACTAACTCAAAAATTACTGGTGAACACAGACTAAAATAACCACTGAGTAATGGATAAACGTATAGGAAGTCCAAAGGCCAGATAAGTAAGGAAGGGAAACAAACAATGATTTTCCTTGAAAATGACACCTGCTGTAATGGAGGTGGGCCAGCTTCTTGACAATAGGTAAAAACTTTGCAAACAGCTTTGAGATTAAAATTTTTAAGAGCAATATAAGGATTTTTCTTCCTCATTTAGTGTTTTATTTGCTCTTGTATTAATATTCTATATTTCATAGTTACAAAAAAAAACCCCTTCTACTGCATAGTGATAACAAACTGACAACGTCAGCACTTTCTCTTCACAGCCGAGTCCCAGGTTGGTAATGTTTTTCTCCCATAAAAACAATAATCCCACAAAATTTAAGGTTATTAAGTTGCAGGTGAATAATTCATAAGGCAATTATGAAACATTTATGATGGAATATTATGAGCTTCCAAAATAAAGAAAACATTTGGGGTTCCTGAATTGACAAACTTCGACGGCTGGGTTTGCAGCTCCCCTGAGGGCGCTGCATGACATTCCCTGCCACCTTGGGCACTCAGAGGTGGGCTCAAGTCCCTGCAGAGGGCATCTGCAATACACCCCAGCAACTCCGCCAGCCGCTGGCTCCATCCAACATAAGCGCTGCCTGAGACCCGAGCGATGGTGAGCAGCACAAAGCCTCATGGAAGGCGTGCTCGGCGGCAGGCTCTGCGGAAATCACTTCCCACGCATTATGCCTCTAGTGCTCACAATGACCCTCCTCGATCAGTATTATCCGTACCAGCCCAATTATTTAGACGAGGAAGTAGGCTCAGCCAGTTTAATAACTTGCGAAAGACCACATACCCAGAAAGAGGAGGAGCCAGGATTCCAACCCAGGCAAGTCTAACCCTGAGCCTTGAAGACAGCGGCTAGAGAATCGCAAATTGTGACAACGTGAACGTGTTATCCACGCTGCGGGTCCTGTTCAAAGCACGTTCACAAGCCTGATCTTACCCTCACAAGCCTTCTGTAACATCATGGTTGGACACTGTCAGACAGGGGTCACCGTCTCCACTTTGAAGATGAGCACACTGAGGTCCAGAAAGGTTAAATGATCTGGTCAGGGTCACATCGCCAGTTTGTAGAGGCTCCACAACCGGAACTTCCAGGTTTAATCGTAATGATGTATCCACCATAAGATAACAAAATTGGAAAAGAGTGTCCTTGCTAAATCTCCCATCCAACACTGCATCTCTGAAGGCAGACCACCTAGCCTCCTCAGAAGCACCCCCAGCCCGACCCCAGCCCAGTGACAAGGAGCTCTGGTACTCAATGCAAAAACTCCTTCCACTGTTGTAAAATTGTTAATGTTTTTTATTCATCCTGAGCCAGCATTTCTGCCTCCTTACCACTGACTATTGTTTTATCTGGAAGGCAGTCTTGGCCCTTCTCTTACCAGTCATACGCCCCTCCTCACCCTGGGTTCTTCCCCGTCACTCAGCTGACCACCCCTCACCCAGGATCTTTGACTATTCTTTATAGAACGTGTGTGTTTGGGTTTTTTTTAACCTATCTCCTTTTTTTAATCTCTCTTCGTAGGCATGCCCTATATTAATATTCCCTTCCCAAACAAAACTGAGTCTCATCTCCAGGGTCATCCTTTGGACTTAGGCACTCCCTCCCTCCTACTAAGAGCTGTAACGGTCACTTCCTGTATTGAGATAGGTGAATCTAGCGGAGCCTCCATTAACTCTTGCTATAATGCAGTTATATGAACTTGCCACCCCAGCCCAAAATGTTTCCATTTGAACTACTATCGAACTAAGTTGGCTTTATCACATCTCCCTCCTGTATATACTCCCCCCTCCCCACCCCGTCTACTGCAGCATACGGTAATTTCCAAACACCTTCCAGTGCAGTCAGAAATGGCCTTCCCCATGCTACCCCATTTGTTCAATTTGTTCACACTTGCTCTGCAAAGCTGAGCAGGGAGCACGGCCTGAGCCTCTGAGCATGCCAAAAGTGGTCCAAGGAAATGGAGGCGGGGGAAGTGCCTACTGGGGAACAGGATGAATCATCCTCTCTGTCACAAGTTCCCTCTGTTCTATTAGGTTCTCAGCACGAGGCAGCTTACAGCTGAGTGGTTCAGGGGCCAGAATCTGATCACCGCCTTCCTGCTCGAGTGGTGGGCCATCTACTCTTCAGAACTGAGAGGGACCCTGAAGGCATCTTGTCCAAACTCCCTGTCTCGTAGGAAGCTGACGCCCAGTCAGCACTTTACGTGGGCCTGAAGCCCAGGCCCCAGGACTCCCAGCCCCTCTCCACTGAATTTGAATCCTGAGAATGTCTGGTCCAACCCCTCATTTACAGTTGAGCAAACAGAGCACAGAGAGAGAAGGTCACCCAGCTCAGGGGTGCTGAGAACAGAGACCGAGCCCAGGTTTTGTTACCAATGCTTTTCACTGAAACAGAAAGGAAATGTTACCTTCCACATTTCTGTGCAGAGGGCAGCTGGCCTGCTTCACGGATGATGACACCCACGTCATTCGACCTCTTTCAAGACCACGGGCATTTTGCCATGAAAGCTGGGCCTCATCTTGACAATTACCTCACTGCTGCTCTGTGGTCCCCAATAAAAACAGACGTGCTCGATTCTCTAGGTCACCCTGAGGTCCTCATTAAGTGAAGACATCGGGGAGAATTTCAGCCCCCGGTGGAAATGACAGGGGAATTCAGAGGCACTGAACTCTAAGTAAGTCAGCAAGTCTGCCTGCCGTCGCTGACGTTGGCCTGCGAATTCACTCCAGTGGATGCGCCGCCCGAAAAGCCCACAGACGAGAACTCTAAACAATCCTATCAGGAAAGCTGTTACAACATCACTTGAAAATCAATATTCTGCAAGTAATACTCAGTTGCCAATATTCTTCAAGCGAAATTCCATTTTCCACTCTGTTCAGACAGCACACTGTTACCAACCTTCTGTCGTGGATGCTCGTTTTTCTGCCTGGGTGTGAGGATGAGCAGTATCTCCAGACGGAGTCCCATTCCTCACTTGGGGGTGAACCAAGGACACTGCTGAGTAAGCAAAGGAGGGCCCGGTGTCAGTGGGGGAGACACATGTAGGAGAGGCGTAGGGTGGGGATCTGCCCAGCGTTCATCTTAAACTGCATTCAGAGTGTCTGGATGTTACATGACTAGTATTTTTTAAAAAGCAAAGTCTTTTATTAAAGATGCTCCTTTCACAAAGCTTGATAAAATATCTGCAATTTTTTCACATCAAATATTATTTAAAATAATTTTTTAATCCTCCCCTGAAAATCTATTTCACTGATTTTCAGAGAGAGAGGGAGAGAAAGAGAAAGAGAGAGAGAGAAATATCCATGTGAGAGAGAAACATTGATCAGTTGCCTCCTGTACACAACCCAACCAAAGATCGAACCCAAAACCTAGGTACGTGCCCTGACAGGGAATTGAACGCACCACTTTTTGGTGTACGAGATGATGCTCCAACCAACTGGGCCACCTGGCCAAGGCAATATTATTATTTTAATTTGACAAGACTTGAGTGGGGACTAATGGAGTTACAAGAGACAGAAGCCCACTTGCACCTCCCTCAGAGCTACTGCTATGTAGAGAACACCAAGGCAAGGAAAAGATCCAAAATGGGAAGCCAGGTGGCCAGCCAGGCCGGGGATTTCCTGCGGAGGTTCCCAGCTCTGTGATACCCAGCCAGCCTCCCGCACCATGTGGTGGCACGGCAATTCCTCACCCACAGACAACAGGAGGGGACATGTGGGTTCCAAGCAGGTGAGCCTGTCTCGGAGAGCTCTGGCGGTAAAGCTGGGGTTAAACAAAGCCAGCTGCAGCCTGCAGCAACGTTTGATTACTCAGGCAGCACCTCCGATGAAGGATTAAGAGGACTCTATCATGAGGGTAGCAGAATCTTAATTGAAATCCAAGTTGCTACATTAGCATCCTTAGAGAGAACATGGGGCTCCCAGTTTCCCAATGGTGACTTGCTATCACTCCATGAATCCAGCTCATCTTCACAGCTCTGAGCACAGGGATATTGCAAGCAGAACTTCTTCCCTAGTTTCTCTGCCCAGCCATACCTAATCGGGGGTCTGGAGAGTGGGGTCTCCCACCAGCACAGAAGCTACAGCACAGCCCCGTCATTTACTTCTGACTTTCAATTACATTGGTATAATACACTTAAAATCTGTCTTTTATTTGGAAAGATAAACACAGCAGTTTGGTAATTTCATTGCTATGTCAATTTGCAAAGAAAATTCTATTTAAACTCTGTGACTGGCCCATTGCCACCCTCCCAGCCAGTGGCAAGCTGTCTGAAGGGACAAGAGAGGTGCCAGCTAAGTCTCTCAGGTAGATGATGCAGCTGGCAGGAAACCTCCTCTGGTCCCCCCCACCGAATGTCCCTTGAGGTGCTCAAGGGGTTTCCTCAGTGTCTAAAGCCCAGGCTTAGAAACAAGGATTGATTTTTTTTTCCTTATGGCATTAGCTGATTTGCAGGTAGCTATTATTAGATATCTATGAAGTGCCTGGTACTCCACGGTGTTTTTTACACACTAATTCAAAGGATGGTCCTCACAACCATCCTTTGAAAAATCTGTTTTTATCCTCCTTACAAGTAATAAAATGGAAACTCAGAGAAATTAAATGACACGAACAAATTTTCACATTTTGTAGTCCTGATGCAATTCTAAGGTTGTCTGCCGACAGCTGGCAGGCTTAACCACTACTATAAAGTGACTTTTACTCCTTTTGTCTGGCCCCCCTCCCACCTACCCGGAACACAGCAGACACTCATTAAATGTTTGTTGAAGAAATGCATGACTGAATGGTCGCAGACTTCCTCCTATGCTGGCCATAGTCTCACCATCATGCACGGATTAAGCCTTAACCCAGATCACTTAGTGAACCCAAAAGTCAGCATTAGACTGACCCTCCTCGTCTGATTCTTATACACTGACCACCTGATTCCAGTCAGAACCTGACTCTTCCCGACCCTATGGCATCGTATCCGTGACCCTCCCAGCTTCCAATCCTTCCAGCTCCTCAAACTCAAGCTTGCTTCTCCCACAGGGCCTTTGCCCACGCTGGGCCTCCTGCGAACCTGTCCCTCCTCACATTGGCATCCATTCAGCCATCCCTTGGTCACGCCTTCCCGACCTTCCCATCTGGGCCAGGCTTCTTCATCAAACATCGTCACAGAGACACATCTCCTGTCTTAGCTCTATCTGTGACCATGCAGCCACTGCTGCCTGGCTCTCCTGTCAGGCCACATGTCCCAGGGTGGCAGAGAGCGTGTCTCTTTCAGAACAACGATGAATCCAGAGTAGCACCTGGCTCGTGTCCATTGACACGTGTCAGCGACTGTCCAGACCACATCCTGATCACAGCCACAGGCCATTGCCCTTGGTCATGAACTGAAAACTCACTTGATTCAAGGTTATCGAATACGCTTGTTGGTATAACTGAGCGAAAGAACTTAGGAAAGAATAATTCAAGGCATAAATCCTACTTATAATTGAATGATCTTTCTAAATAACAGACACATTATTAAGTTACAAAATCTAGAGCCTCGACTCATGTACTAATGAAACACAAGAAGCATTTTCATTGGTTTGATATATTTCTCATCCTTTAAATTTCTTGCCCATTCTTCTTACACAATGTCAAAAGGACTTAGGTTAAGTAAAGATACGATTACGACCTGTCTAAAGGAAATTCCATTATATCACATTCTAAAAGACAGTTCAAATTATTTTGTTCACCAAAATTTTGTTGTGGAAAATATATATTAGGTAGCATTAAGCCATCCACTGGGGCTGGAAATAGATGCACTATACATAAATTTCACTGCAGACTAATCTTTTGAAATAAGCTTTAATATGTAAATTGTTTTGGGGAGAAGATAAGCTGGGAAAATGATCTTGTGGTGTTTATACTTGCACTGCTGAATTAATCACTTAATTCATTAAGTATTTCCTGGATGTCTATCACCAGGCTATGTTATTGAAACACAGTCCCTTTCTCAGCAAAACACTTCAGTGTGGTTGTGTGTATTCTGTGGAGGGCAAGACAACGAGCACCCAAAGAGGTTTAATTACTTGCTCAAAAGTCAGGTGTGCAGGGCTGATGCCAGAACTCGACGCCTGTGTTCCCAACAAGCCTTCTCCAGTTGACAGAGGGGCCTCTGGGTACTTAGGGTAATGTGAGGGCGAGTCTACAGCTGCAGCTGACCTTTAGGTCGTAACCCTAATCAGGGATCTTTCTGGGTGAGGTCAAAGGTTCACCTTATGAGAACGAGAAGACTCTCTGGCTTAGAAAGAAAACCATGAGGAGCTATTTTACTTTTTACAGGATGAAACTGAACACAGGGAAACAGGGTGGCCATTGGTTCAATAACGAGAAGAAAGCTGGTATGGTAGGAACTGAACTAAGCAGCAAAATAGAAACAGACTCATAGAGAGCAGGCAGACAGCTGTGGGGGCAGGGGTGGTGGAGGGATGGGATCGAGCAAAAAAGAAAAAAAAAGAGAAGAAACTGGCAGACAGGGACAACAATGTGATGACTGAGGGGGAACAGGGAAGGTAGAAGAGAGTATAGGGGGGATAAATGGTAATGGGGAAAAAAATTAATAAAATAAATAAATTAAATAAATGCATAAAAAGAAGCAATACCAATCAGAAGTCAGGAAATCTGAGCTCATGTCCTGTCCATACCACTGACTCTCTTGGGGTCCCTACTATTTCTCTGAGATAGCACCTCTGTGGGCAGCCACTGTCCCCAACTGTAAAATCAGAGGGCTGGACTGTAGCAGTGATTTTCAGCCTTGGTCCTGCTGGAATCACCTGGGGAGCTTAAAATAAATAAATAAATAAAACAGCACTGATGGCCTTGGTCCCCCACCCCAATGATTCTGATGGCATTTGTGTGGAGTAAACCCTCCCGCACCAAGTTTTAAAATCTCCCCAAATAATTCTAATGTGAAGTCACCAAGTTGGAAATCACTGGGCTAAGCAGCCTCTAGGGCTTTTTCTCTGCCCCAATGGTCCATAATTTTATAAAAGTAGACAGTAGCTTTCAAACTTTAATATGCATAAGATTTACCTTAAGAGACTGAGTTTTTTTTAAAAAAGAGACATGTCTGGGGTCCACCTGTAGAAATTCCAATCCTGTAGGTTTGAGGAGAGTCCCAGGAACCTGCATGCAAAGCACCCCAGGCCCCAGGGATGTGCTGGGGGACCCAGTAACATGAGGATTAGCTGGCAGGCAGGGCCCCTTTTGTCCTCATCGTCGTAATCATTAAACAGGCTTTCAGACCCAAAGCTCACAGCCAGGAGGGACGGTGGACAGGCAGAGCTGTCCAAACACCAGAACAGGCTCATCACTTGCCCTGTCGTGGGGCTGACAGATGGCAGGGGGTGGGCCCCTTGGTTTGCAGGAGAAATGGTGCCGCTGTAGCACATCCCACGAAGTCAGAGACTGGCCTCAGATGGGGAGTCCATGGTGCTGCTGGAACCCACCATCTGCTGAGCATCTCGTGACGTCAGCGGCAATGCCACTGGTCACTATCACATCACCCAGGGTGCCCGAGATTGATTTCCAGCTGTAGAAATGATGCCTACCTCCTCTAGGTGCATGCGCAGGAAATGGGCTCCAAAGCTGACTGTAATTTAGTGTTCATTTGCATTTTTAAATTAGTTAGGCTGTGGACCGTTGCAAAGCAATGACAGGGAATTTTTATAATAATTTGCGTGGTGGGACGGGGGGAAGGGAGGCAAGGAATGGCTCTGCCTCACAATTTCAATGGAAGAAAACATACAATTCAGCACCTCAGGTCACCAGATCTGATATGATGTCCTGGTCCCCTTGGACCTTGTGGACCATGGCAGCTTCCCCCAAATCACAGCTGAATATTCTGGTTTGCATGTCCTCCTTCTCTGGGGCCAACTGTACCCTGCCCTCTTCTCTCCCTTGTACAGCCCAACTCACATGGGTTTTTTTTTATGTTGCCTGAATGCCACTACATTTCCTTTTGTTCGCTCTCTTTATGGCTGAATTCAGCTCCACTCTGTACAAATATTCACTCAGTATGTGTCAACAGCATGATGTGTCTGCTAAAAATAACTGACATTGATAGAGCTCTTCACAGTTTGCAAACAACATTCCCATCCATTATTGCAAATGAGTCTCACACCATCCTCTTGGGAGAACCAGGGTAGCATTCATGGTCCCATATTTTATAGACAAGAGAACAGAGGCTTGGGGGAGATCTAGAGACTTGCCCAATGTCACAAAGCTAGTACAGAGCTCTGCCAAGCCTGGAATGAAACCTTTGATCTCTGAAATCTGTAGAGAGTTGCTTCCATCTCCAAGATGCTTTCCAAGGAGTATAGAGCTCACAGTAAAGAAGGGCGAGGTGCTCTCTGTGCAGTTCAAATCATTCCAGTACTGTAATGACTGCCCCTGAGCACCATGCCTGCAGAGGAATTTTTAAAAATGTACTTACTTATTTTTGGAGAGAGAGGGAAAAGGAGGGAGAAAGAGAGGGAGGGAAACATCGATGTAATCAGTTGCCTCTCACACGTGTCAAAATGGGGACCTGGCTCACAACCCAAGCATGTGCCCCAGCCAAGAATTGAACCAGCAACCTTTTGGTTCACAGGTTGTCACTTAATCCACTGAGCCACACCAGCCATGGCTGCAGAGGAATTTTGGGAAGGAAACTGCTAACTAGAAAAGCAAAGGAGGTTTTCAAACCTTGTCATGCCAGAAAGTCAAAAACGAGGACTGCTGAATCTGGAGAATACTCAGAAGGCTGATAAAAGCCTCCACAAGCACATGAAGGGGTTTCATAGGAAAGAGAAGAGGCTTATTCTGTATGGCTGCAAAGAAACTATGAGGAGGCAAATTTCAGCTTGGTGTGAGCAGATCAGTGGTTAAGGGCTCAGTGGTTAAGGGCTCTAGAATCAAACTGCCTAAGTTCAAAACCTAGCTCTACTCTTTCCAATTAAGTGGGCTGGGTCAAATTTGTAATTTTGAACCCCCAGGCTACTTGTCTGTGCAAAAGAAATCATGATGGCTACTGTATAGAATCGTTGGTACCACAAAATAAACTAGTGCAGACAAAGCCTTCAATACTCAGTGTATAAGAGTGGTGATCGTGACTTCCGGCCAAGATGGAGGTGTAGGTAGACACACTGTGCCTCCTTGCACAACCAAAAGAAGGACAACAACAATTTAATAACAAAAAACAACCAGAACTGACAGAAAATCGAACTCTATGGAAGTCCGACAACCAAAGAGGTAAAGAAGAAACATTCATCCAGACTGGTAGGAGGGGTGGAGACAGGCAGCCGGGCAGAGAGGACTCGCGGCAAGGTGGCGGCTGGTGGACCCAGAGAGGTGGCAGATTGTGGAGCAGGGTGGCCAAAGCTGCAGCCGGCCGGCAAGGCAGCAGCTGGTGGACCAGGTGACAGACAGCACAACCCAGAGTTCCGGCTTAGGGAAATAAAGCCTCAAATGCTGATTGAAAACACCTGTGGGGGTTGAGGTAGCAGCAGGAGAAACTCCCAGCCTCACAGGAGAATTCATTGGAGAGACCCACAGGGGCTGAGAATGTACTCAAACCCACCCACTCAGGAAGCAGCACCAGAGGGGCCTGATTTGACTGTGGGTAGTGGAGGGAGTGACTGAAAACTGGCAGAGAGCAAAGAAAGTGCCATTCCTCCCTATCGGACCCCTCCCCCACATACAGTGTCACAGTGCAGCAACTGAGCATTACCCTGCCCTGGTGAACACCTAAGGCTCTGCCCCTTTATGTAACAGGCACGCCAAGACAAAAAACAAAAAAATGGCCCAAATGAAAGAACAGATCAAAGCTCCAGAAGAAATACAACTAAGCAATGAAGAGATAGCCAACCTATCACACGCACAGTTCAAAACACTGGTAATCAGGAAGTTCATAAAATTCATTGAATTTGGTCGCAAAGTAGATGAAAAAATGAAGGCTATGCTAAGAGAAACAAAGGAAAATGTACAGGGAACCAATAGTGATGGGAAGGAAACTGGGACTCAAATCAACGGTGTGGACCAGAAGGAAGAAAGAAACATCCAACCAGAAAAGAATGAAGAAACAAGAATTCAAAAAAATGAGGAGAGGCTTAGGAACCTCCAGGACATCTTTAAATGTTCCATCATCCGAATTATAGGAGTGCCAGAAGGAGAAGAGGAAGAGCAAAAAATTGAAAACTTATTTGAACAAATAATGAAGGAGAACTTCCCTAATCTGGCAAAGGAAATAGACTTCCAGGAAGTCCAGGAAGCTCAGAGAGTTCCAAAGAAGCTGGACCCAAGGAGGAACACACCAAGGCACATCATAATTACATTACCCAAGATTAAAGAGAAGGAGAGAATCTTAGAAGAAGCAAGAGAAAAGGACACAGTTACCTACAAAGAAGTTCCCATAAGACTGCCAGCTGATTTCTCAAAAGAGACCTTACAGGCAAGAAGGGACTGGCAAGAAGTATTCCAAGTCATGAAAGGCAAGGACCTACATCCAAGATTGCTCTATCCAGCAAAGCTATCATTTAGAATGGAAGGGAAGATAAAGTGCTTCTCAGATAAGGTCAAGTTCAAGGAGTTCATCATCACCAAGCCCTTATTATATGAAGTGTTAAAGGGATTTATCTAAGAAAAAGAAGATAAAGAACAGCAAACTCACAGTTATTAACAACCACACCTAAAACAAAAACAAAAGCAAACTAAGCAAACTAGAACAGGAACAGAACCACAGAAATGGAGATTACATGGAGGGTTATCAACAGGGGAGTGGGAAGGGGAGAGAGGGGGGAAAGGTCCAGAGAATAAGTAGGATAAATGGTAGGTAGAAAATAGACAGGGGGAGGGTAAGAATAGTATAGGAAATGTAGAAGCCAAAGAACCTATATGTATGACCCATGGACATGAACTATAGGGGGGGAATGTGGGAGGGAGGGGGTGTGCAGAATGGAGTGGAGTGAAGGGGGGGAAATGGGACAACTGTAATAGCATAATCAATAAAATATATTTTTTAAAAAAGAGTGGTGGTCGTGTCTTTGTTCTGTACACCAATAAAAGAGCTTCGAAGTCACTCAACCCAGAGAATCTTATTGAGCAGACTTTGGTCTTCCACATGTAGCTGAAGATCAGTTCCAAAACACAGTAAGAGAAGAGGGGGCAACAAATAATTCTGCCAGGCCCTAAGGGACCCTTGCACACAGTTGCCAGCCTATGAATTCCTTCCACTAAGGTAGTTTCTAAGGACCAAATCGATAAAGTAAGAAGTCATGTCGGGGTGAGTGACACACGCCCAAGCTCAAGAGAAGCTGGTTGCATATCAGGACTGCTTTTGTACATCATGTTGGTCTAGCTGATGTCATAAAACAAAGAAAGAAAAGGTGTAAAAACAGGGAAAATACACATGTAAAACCCGAGAACAAAATCTACAGGCAAATTATTTGAATTAATAAGTAAATTAAGCAAGGTCACTAGATACAAGGTCGATTTACAAAAATCAGTTGAATTTTCACTTGTTGGTAACAGTGGAAATTAGAAAAAAATTTGAAAGAACATGTCATTTACAATATCATCAAAACCATAAAATTCCTAGACTAAAACGTGTATAACCATCTACACTAAAGACTACAAAACTTTATTGAGAAAAACAAAAGAAGACATAAGTAAATGGAGAAATATGTTTATGGATTAGACATATTGGTATACTATAAACATGTCAGTTCTCCCCAAATTCACCTACAAATTCTATGTAACCCCATTCAAAATCTCATTGGATTTTTTAAATCAGATTTTTCAATACCACTTAACTGTCTAATCCTAAATTTTTTATGGGAATTTAAAGTGCCAAAACAAGCCATGGAAATCTTAAAGAAGAAAAAGCTGCACACGTATGGTACCATATTTTAATATTGATTATTAAAGCTATTGAATACACACACAAACACACATGTATATATATACATACAAGGGGGACCCCAAAAAAGGAATTTATAAAAATTGTATATTTATTCTTACATGTTTAAACTTCAGTCACCTTCAAAGTACTCTCCCAGCAATACACCTACTGAAATGTTTTTTCCACTGCGCAACATCGTTTTTGAACTCATTGATTTTGATGCCTTTTAAGTGTGCTTCTGCCATTTTTGTTTTACCTCTTCCACAGCAGCAAAATGTTTCCCTCTGAGGACATTTTTCATCCAGGGAAACAAAAGAAAAAGTTGCTAGGGGCAAGACTGGGTGAATAGGGAGGGTGGAGCATGGCAGCCATGCCATTTTTGGTCCAAAACTGCTGAACACTCAACATGTGGTCAGATGTGGGCAGGTGCACTCTAAATCACCCATCATGAAATGGACAAACACATTGAAAGAGTCTTCCAAAAAAGTTCACTGAAGCCACATGTAGCCTCTCACAACACCACCAGCTGGTGCACTGATGCTGTTGGGTTGGATCCTAGAATACTCACTTCATGGAGGAAGCCTGTACTATAAAGGGCCCATCCTCTAGAAGATAATTCTGGTTTTCTGGGGGTTCCCCCTCATATATTATAATTTTTTTCTTTTATCTTTTGTTTTATAGTTTTCAGTGTAGAAGGTTATGCATCTTTTGCTACATCTATTCCTAGAAATTAGATGTGTTTTGATGCTATCATAGATGATATATTCTTTTAGTGTATACACAGAGGTTTCCTTGAACAGTACGCAAGAAAATTGCAAGCTAACATTTGATGATGGTGACACTATAGTACAGTGGGTAAAGAATTTTTTAATCAATAAAAATTAGATCAGTTGGATATCCATATGGGGAAAAAAAAATTATCTCTACTTCTACATACTATAACATACAATCATTTCCAGATAGATTTAAGATATAAAGGTAGAAAAAGAAACAATAGAGCTTATGGAAGAAAATTTGTCAGATCATCTTTATAATTTTGAAGATGGCAAGATTTTCTTAAACAGGATTCATAAAGATTTTGTCTAGGACATAAGGTGCTTGAAGAGGAATAGAGGTAAATAAAACAAGTAAATTAGCTGGGACCACATTGACAAGGAGCTCAAATTCTAGAAATAGAAGTTTGGGCACATTTCTCTAGACCAGGATGTGGAAAACTTCTTAAATAAAGGGTCATATGTAAGTATTTTAGGTGTTGTGGGCCATAAGCTCTCTGTCACAACCCCTTAACACTGATATTGTAGCATAAAAGCAGCACAGATAATATGTAAATGGTGAGTGCAGCTGTTCCAATAAAACTTTATTTATAAAAACAAAAGTGGGCCAAATGGTCCTTTGCTGCTCTAGCCAGCAAAAGCCATGGCATATTTTTGAGCTTTAAGTGATAGGATAAGAGCCGAGCTTCAGGAAGATCATTCCGACAACAAACAACAGAGTGATGAGGGAGCCCAGTGCATTCATCCAGAAAGATGTGACTAGGGCAGAAGACTGTGAACATGGGGAGTAGCAGTAACTTTTTTCCCTTTGTCCTTGTGGGTGCCTCCACAGCTGCTGTCCCATTCCCATGGATGAATTGGGCTGTAAGGCATGAACCCCACCACCTTCTCTACTCCCCCACCCCACCCCCAAATATACACTAAGAAGGGTCATGATTATTCAGTGAGCCAGAGTCCAGAAAGGGGATTGGCCTGCATCTTCTGAAGGTGGTACTCTCAGAGAGACACAGGCTTGATACCACCTTCTGGAGGACTCTGCTCAGCCACCTCCACTTTCTGAATGTTTTCTCTTCCTCAGGCATGGTGGCCAGGCCTCAGCTTCACTGAGGAGGCAGTGGGAGCAGGACACCATCTTTCTAAACTTCTCTCTCTCTCTCTGCTCCTTTCTCTTTGTTATCAGCAGGCATAAGTTTTCCTAGTGTTCAACTGGCAGGTACCTACACTTGGGGGGAATGTGGGCTTCACGTTCCTCCTGAACACAGAGGAAGCTAACACGTGATCCAGCCCACCCTTACTTTGGGGTTTAAGGTCAAAAAGCTCAGCTAATATTAGAGTTATCTTTGCATATATCTTTTTCAGGATTTCTGTACTCCTGCGTCCTCTGGCTATACATAATCGTAGTAACGCCCCTTAATTGTACCACAGTACCCCTTAAAACAGTTATCACTTCACTTTCCAGGCAAGCCAGCCCTGCAGCTAAATGGAAGAAGAGTTATTGAACTTAAACTTCTAGACAAAAGAAACACATCCCTCTATTCTTTTTGGCCTCTCTCCCCTCCCTGTTCCTCCACACACACTTTGAATGAATTCGAGGGAGAACACAAGAGAGAGGAGAGAAAGCAAACCACTCCTAGCATCTGAGCTTCCTGTGAATTCTCCTGAATGACTCCTGCAAACAAAGCAGAAAAGCCTTGTGGCCTCCCACCCTGAGCCATTTTCCCACAGGCACTTCCTCTCCACCCCTCCTTCCTCCAGGCAGATGCATTCATCTTGTTAATCATTCCACCTGCATCACAAAACATTACCTCTCTGACTGCCAAATAGCAGCCTCATTACTGAAACTGCAGCCCACAGTCAGATGGATTTCCCTGAAGGCCCCCAAACCTTTCCCATTTTATTACCGTGTCACTCCTCATTTTAACACATATTAATCACAAAGATACATTTTTCTTGGGCTATGGATTTAAGTGGCCCTTTCTAAGTAAGCACTTGGTAAAGGTTGGTTCAGGGGAGGAGGGAAAAGGAATGATTAAATTTGCAAAGTCGAACTTTCCTCCCAGTCTGTATATGCAGAAAGAAGACGCCGTCTAGCTTGTTGCAGACTTGGAGAACGTGCTAGGACTCAGTCTTGTGGTAGGAAGCTGTAGAACATACTGAAGAAGTGCTGGACTGGTGATCAACCTGGTTTAAAGCGCAGCTCCACGACTTACTAGCAGTGCGACCTTGGACAAACGGACTCGCCTTCCTGAGCCTGTTTCTTCATGTATCAAATGGGACTACCTTCTCCTCGGGGGCTGTGGGGCTTTAACACCATGGAAGCTGCTGCCTGGCCCCCAGGAAGTGCTCAGCATGCATTAGCCAGTGTTGGCTTCTTTCCCCTTGGTTAAGAGGGCCACACTATGCTCTGGCCAGTGTGGCTCAGTTGGTTGGAGCGTCACCGCATACACCAAAATGTTGCAGGTTTGATTTCCAGTCAGGGCACATGTCTAGGCGGTGAGTGCAATCTCCAGTTGAGGGAATGTACAGGATGCAACTCATCAATGTTTCTTTCACATCCATGTCCTCTCTCTCTCTCCCTGAAGTCAATGAATGTATCCTTGGGCTGGGATTAAAAAAAAATGAGAGAGAGAGAGAGAGAGAAAGTGCCACACTAAACCCCCATCTCGCTTCCCAAGAGCAAAGACCACCCAGGCAATTTTCCTTCTGCCTCCCTGCTGCTCACAGAGAGGAATGAGTGTTTGTCTTTGTCCTTTTGGTTTGTTTCAGGATTCTCTAAAACCTTTAACGGGAAAAGCAAACTGTTTCCCCTATTTCTTCCAGTGTTTAATGGACTTCTCTCCCGGTTTTTGCTGTTTCAGACATGGGAGTCTTCCACCTGTCTAGGGCTGAGAAGGCAAGCCACTGACTAGGGCCAGGATATCCATGGCAGGACAGAAAATCGAAGCACGCAGTTCTCTCCTACAAGGACAGGGGTCCATGCCAGCCCCACCCTCCCTTCTCGACAAATAGCCTGCAATGCCAGCGACCTGGTCAGGGTCACAGGTGTGGGCCACGACACAAGGGAAAGCTCATTAGCTTTTATGAGGATGACAACTATTATCGTGGCCTTGCAGTGGCTGAGCTCAAAGCATTCAGCCCACAAGCATAAGTCAAGGACAGCAAGAGACAGAATGACACAGGCTTATTAGGGAATCTAAACTCTGAACTCAGGTCTGCCACCAAATGACTGCGGACAATGACCAAGTCACACTCCATCTCTTAGGCTTGGATTTCTTGGGTATTAAATGAGGACATTAGATTGGATGCCCTCTGAGACCCCTTTGGGCCCAAAGACTGCACAGGTACCCTAGTAGATCCAAGACTTGTGTGAAAGGTGTTAACCCTTGCTCTTCAAGGTGCATTAATTAATACATGTAGTCACACTACATTAAAAGGGGAGAGCCCCATTCCATGTTGGGATATTTCTGTCACACGTCAGAGTGTTTTTCAGCAACAGACACTGCTTTAACTCCTGCATATAAAAAGGAAGTTAAATGGAGCAGCACTGGGTAGTATTCAGAATTAAAAGAGGTTGAGAGACTATCATACATGTCATGGTTTTGTGACATCAGGAAAGAAGAACAGTCTCGAGTTTCCTGTGGGTGGAATTGCAAAATGTCTTTTACTCATGCAGCCTCAGGATGGCTCAGCTCTGGCTCTTGCCTCTCCTACGTGTTTCCATCAAGATTCAAGCTCAAAGGAAGAAACATCTGACTGGCCTGTCTTGGCCCACCTGTCATCTCTGGATCCTGTGATTGGCACACCCTACCCCCCCACAAGCCACATGGAGTGAGGGGCAGGCACTTCTCTAGGGACAAAGTGTAGCCAGAAATCACCTGGAGAAATTCACCTTCCACCAAGATGGCATGGCGCCACGGGCTTTTGTCCACAAGTTAATGAGAAAGGGAAAGAATTAGGGTCTGTCCTCTCAAGCCTGAAAAGTTGAGGTCATCATTGTCTTGGTATGAACAGATTTGCCCGTGTAATTTCTCCAGAACATCTACCCTGAGCCAAGGCCTCTGTTTGGCCCTTGACTTCTGAACTTCTGTGAAACAGGCATGATTAACCCCTTCTGTACAGGTGGGAGCCAGAGCTCAAAGGGGCTGAGCTGTCCAAGGCCACATTGTAAGAAGAAAAGTAGAATTTGAACCCACATTTTTTTGGCTCTAAAGTCTGAACTCTGCCCTCACAGAGTAAAGGGGCAGGATGCATTCCAGGCCCCGCTGTGGCAAGGCCCGAATGCTGAGGGCTCAGAGGGATTTTGGACCTGGTCTTTCCCAGGCAGCAGCATCCCCTCAAAAGAAGAGAGCCTGGAGGCTGGGCAGGAACCTCAAGGAATGGGGCAGGGGGTGGAGGGGTGTTGAGACCTCACCCTTTGCTAAACACAATTCATACTTCTGGTTACTTTTACCAAGCTTTGGAAGTTCATAGCTTTTGGTAAATAAAAAGAAAGCGAATACGATTTTTAAACTTCAAAGCAGGGGAGGAAGAGAAAATGCAATCATATTTCAATCTTCTCCAATGCTTCTATTCCTAAGGTGTATTTATGTTTCATAAAGAAATGAAATTGAATAAGAAAAAAAACTGTCTCCAAAAGGTGGAAGTTATATCACCTCTTTTAAATGGTGGCTTCTATTTCTGCTTTACTCCTGTGAGTCAAGGAAAAATGGCCTCGAGGTTCCTATTTCTCAAATATTGAGTCTTCCATATATGGCTTTTGATTGAATTTTTGATTTGTCTCTTATTGATTTGAGCCCCAGAAAACACTGCTGCAGCGACATGCCTCTTGTGCTTCCCTGGCAACTAGACTAAATGATCCGACTTCCTATTTCAGATAAGAAACCTTAAGGCTGGAGTGTGAAGGAGATGTTCTCAAAAGTGCATTAGGAGGACAGGGCTTTGTAATATGAAAATAGACACCTCTCTTCTCCATGGGGAAAAAAAGTTTTATTTGTGTCTTTCACTAGCATATGAGCTCCATCAGGAAGAAGGAACAACCACATCTTGCTTGTTCATTATTGTATTTATTTCTGGCACCTAGCAGAATACCTGTTCATGAAGAACTGTTGAGTGAAAAATGAGTGAATGAATGAATGAATGGATGGATCGTAGTGAATGACATTACCATGACTTAAGCTGTTTTCTTGGAGGCTTCAGGACAAGGCTGGGTTCATGGCCAGGCCAGAACTAGAACTCAGGACTCCAGATGACAGTGCTAATGATCTTTACTCAGATTATAACACCCAGGGAAGGGAATCAGGACAGTGTGTGATATTCCCACAGAATCCTTTGGTACCCCAGGAAGACAGACTCCTGGCATGACAAAACTCAGTGACTCTTTTTAATGAAAGAGGTTATAAACATTTATTTCAGCAGCTCTGACTACAGCTTAGGCAGCAGAAAGCAGCAAGCTCTAAGTGAGTAAGTCCTTGTTCTTGTCTCAATTCTGGCTCTGCCGCTTCTGGAGTGATTTGGAGCCATTGACTTAACCTGCCTGAGTCTCTGTGTCCTCATCTGCCCAATGGGGACAATGAGTCTATTCTGAGTATTACTAGAATATTATGAGGTATAAAGGAGACAGCGAGTAGGAAGAGAATTGGAAGACTTCACAGTACTGTCTATATACATCAGAGCTATTAAGATTGTTGCTGTTGCTTTATGAATTACAGAATATTCTGTTTTTCCAAGCCTTTTCCTTTGTCTTTCCCTTCGCCTAGTCATAGCATTTCTATAACAGGGTGCAGCCAAGAGGGGGCCCCCAAATAGGGATTTGTAATGGAGCCCAGAACTCAAGGTATCCAGGAAATATTAGAAAAATATATATATAGGATGTCCTCATCCCCACAAGTATGAGCTGGGGGATAGGACACACTCAGAGCTGTTTTGTACAGCAACAGCTGTGCAGCTAACCTCTGGAACGGTCATTTAACATATCTATAGCCTTTAACTGGTTTCATAGATAAGTTAAATAGCTGTGGCCATGCTTTGAGCCAGGGGGATGGAAGCACTTCCACCCAAGATGTAACTGGGAGGCAACGCCCCCTGGCTATAGCGCCTGAGTGAGAACTTGGAGATGATTGGCTCTATGCCATGGGGCCACACCTGCCCAGACTTACTATGGCAGCCCAGTAAAGCTGGAAGAATAGGGAATGCTGACAGGTGTAACTGATTGTAGGAGAAGTTGGAGATGGGGCTGCAGAGGAAGACTGGTGCCAGGATTTAAACCCAGGCTTGGCAGCCATGCAAAAGAGAGGACCACGCGGCTTTGGGGTGCTCCCTTTTGCCACGTGGCTTAGGCAGCAGGACAGCCTTTGCCTGGAAGAAAAGGGGAGAAAGGACTCTTGCTGGTGGGCCATGAGTAGGTGCCACATGGCTCTAGATTAACTGGAGATCGTGGAGGCGACACAGTGGGTGGTGCCAGAACCGAGGAGCTGCCTGAACCACGGACTTCTACTTCTTTTCCTGAGATACGGTACCCCGGACTGGGCAAAGGGGAGAAGGAAGGACTGTGTATGTCTGTGGGTATTCTAAAGGACTTTAGTATTTTAATGAAGACATTAAGTCATTACTCTAAGTCTGTATAACTTTTAAATAAATAAGTCCTTTCCTTTTCACCAGTCTCTGGTATTGAGAGACGTCTTTCCTCTGGCAGCGGGCAAAGTGAACCTAGTAGGTGGGCAGGAACCCCCAGAGGAAAAGGGGGGGTCCTTTTGGTAATAGTATATCATTCACCCCTCCCCCAGTCTGTTCTGTAACATTTCTTCTTTGTTTAATTATGTGGAGGAGGAGAAGGGAGAGGAGGAGGAGGAGTTAAAGGAAAGAGGAAAGGAGGAGAAAAACACAAGAAGCAGCTACCATTTGTGATCACCTTTTATGATCACCTGGCTCCACAGATAGAAATTCTGATCTTCACCAACTTCTATAAAGAACGTGCTGTTATCATTCTCCTTTTATGGATGAAGAAACCAAGGTTCGGTGCTAAGTTAAGTACTGTCTCATACAGCACAATAAGTAAATAGCAAGCTGGGATTCGGATGTGGGTCAGCTTGACCCCATAGTCCATGCTTTTTTCTACCACCCCCTGCTACCTCCCTGGATTAACAGAGGGTAGAAGCAAGCCACACCCCCACTCTGGCCACCGGCACGTTTATACCTGGCAGTTTGTTGTTGTGCTTTAGTGCCCAAGGGGCTGTAAGAAACCATCTTACACGCAGAGGTGGGTGGGAGAACTGCACCTGTTTGCCAATGGTCCACAAATCTGGCCTATACATATGTTTATGGCACTCCTTTGTGGTTCAATACACGTGACAACATTAAAAACATACAATTCAGCTTTTAATACATTGACAATGCTATGAAACTATCACCAGTACAGCGCCTCCCCTCCAGCACCCCAGCACCCCAGCCCCTGGTAACTGCGAACCCAATTTCTGTCTCTACAGATTTCACAAACACTCAGGTCCCTCTTGCAAAATGTACCTGGACAAGACCAAAACAGCAGCTCCCTTTCTGTTCAAGCTTCTGCCACAGTGTTTTTGCCTGGCTCCCCAGGGAATTACCTGCTAATTACCTAATTAAAGGGCTCAGAGCTGGAGCTGGCAAGCAGCCATCTCCTTCCCCAAGGGGAGCCATTGCACCAGCCACTGAAGGTGCCTGAGAACATTAGTGCCCATTAAGAAGTGGCCCAGACCTCTGGGGACCAGCCAGACTTCTCAGGAACACAGGTGGGTGGGACTGCAGAGTGACAGGGTGGAACGGCAAAGATTTGGAATTGGATAGACCTGAATTTGCATCCTGGTTCCTCCACATACTGGCTGTGTGACCTTGAACAAGTCACTCTGACTTCCCAAGCCTCTTTCCAAAAATGTACAACTGAAGTGGCAAAACCTATTTTGCTGGGGTTGGGGGAAGGTGACAGGGAGGATTAAATGACTTTAACCTACTGCACACAATCTGGAAATTAAGAGAAATGATAAGGATCTATGTTTACCATGTGAAAAAATCAACAGGCATATGTCATCTCCACTGAGATGAAAAACAAATATAGTAAATTTTAGGACAAATCTTGGTTTCATGCCTCTCTGTGGTGACCGGTCTGGGATCAGAACCCAGGGACCTCTGGGTCAGGGCATTATTAACACATTAAAGGCCTCCGTTTGCTTCCCTTTATAGTGGTGAAAATAATATCAAACACTAGTATTGCCATTATAATAATATATGTTAAAGTAGGTTGGAAGCTATTTTATAAAGTGCAGCAAATCAATTATTGAAAACAAACCATGATCTAGACATTGTGCCATGTTGAATTCAAAAGATATTTTCTACACACTAGGCACCATTCTGAGCAGTGAGGTTAAAAAATTAATGAAACAAGAATAGTGTCATCAGCCTTGATTTCAAGTCCCAATTAGACTGCATGACTTTGAACAAGGAACTTCATCAAGGGTCAGCTTGGTCATCTGTATAATAGAGATGATGATTGTACTTACTCTTTAAAGTTATTTCGAGGATTAACTGAAATAATATGTGTAAAGAATTTAGCACAGTGTACCAAGTCATCAGTCAATAAATGTTAGATCTTAGAATTATAATTGTTGATAATAAGAAGCGAACACAATAATATACAGAGATGAGCTCTATTGGGCAAAAGCTCTGGAAGGCCAAGGTCCAGGATTGTTTCCTGGAGGAAGTGATGTCTTAAAGGATGAATATGAATTAGCTAGAAGAGGAGGGCACTGGTCATTCCAAGAGGAGCGAGTACCATAAGCAAAGGCCAGAAGGCACGGAACAGTGACCTGCAGGATCGAAGCTATAAACAGCTTGGTGTGAGGAAGTGAGCAATGGGACAGCAGAACCAGATGAGGGTGACTCTGCAGGTTGCACTACAACTTGGCCTATGTCCCGAGGGCTGTGAGAACCACTGAAAGGTTTTAAGCAGGGGGCTGAGACACTCTGTATCTCAGGCATGTGCAGGATGGATTTCAGAAAGAGATTTCAGGAAGCACAGAGACCAATTAGGAATCTGTTGGAATGATTCAGATAAGATGATGGCAAACTGAACTAAGGCAATGGTAGCAAAGACAAAAAGAAACTATCATAATAATATTCAAAGGTAAAGCCAAACCATGTGGAGATTGGTTGGATTGAGGTTGAGAGAGGGGTTGACTAGAGGTTCTGGTTAGGTGTCTAAGTGCACAGTGGGGCCCTCCAGTCCAACAGGTGGACAAGGCTCCAGGGGGAGGAGGAGGAGTCCCTTCTACTTATCAAAGAGTGGGCATCACATATTGGGCTGACTAACTCTGAGATGTGCCCCTCAGATGCCCCTTCAGGGATGAAGGCCTCAGCTGAAGGATGGGTCTTGTCTATTGCGGGGGACTAATGGGAATAAAGGCTGCCTTGCTCAGGCCGATGGAGAACAACTCAGCCAGGTCTTCCCAGCAGCAGAGCTCCCTGTGGGGCCTCTGTCTTCCCTGACAAGCTGCTTCTTTCTTTTTTTGTCCCAGGCGTGGCTCCTGGGAGTGCTCCCTAGTGATCTTCCTGCCTGCTGACCTCTAGCTGGAAGCCAGCTTCCTGGGGGAGCATAAACCTGACACACATGTGTTTTTTAGCTCAGAACAGCAGTTCTGAGAAGCCGGTTAGATAAGGATGCTATCTCTGTTGAGCAAATGAGGAGACAGAGGACCAGACATAAAACTGCGCTCAAGGGCCCTTGACTATTTAAAGATCAATCATTCCAAGAATCCTTATACGCTCCATTCTGTTTGGCTACCTGCTTTGTTTTCATGTAACTTTAAGCAGGTTCTTGAGCCTGGCTGCACGTGCCAGTCATCTAAGGATGTTTTGTTTTAAGTCTGTTTGGTTCCAATGTCTGGAACCCAGCACCAGAGATTCTGCTTCAGAATCTCTGAGTAATTTGTTAGAATCCCCTTGGTGGCAGGGAACAAGCCCAGACTTAGCAACAAAAAGTGTACTGGGAGATATTTTAAAGGACATTGGGCTGTCTCGTTGAAGGTAAGGATAAAATGCAGTTGAGCCTCAGAAATAATAGGACTGAAGTCTTAAGTGCCATCAGAAGTCAGATTCTTTCCCTTTTCTCTTTCCTCCTGTGTGCCTGCTTCAGGTCAGGCCGGCTCCTTCCTGGAAGGATCATAGCATTCATGGCTAAAACCAAAAACGACTATTAACAACTTTAAAGCTTTACTCATGTATCTTACCATTTAGACACTCAAAGAAGAGTTGAGATTCTCTTTGTTGGGACTAGAGTCAAACTCCCCATGAGACAGTGATTAGCCCAGCTTTGCACAGGTGCCTGCCTGCTCCTCAACCAATCAGCGGTGTCTTAGGGGTGAGATCATAGCAGAATACAGCCAATCAGTCATTTGGCAATGATTCTGAACGGGCAATTCCTTGCAAAGGGGTACAGAACAGACAATTCCAAAGCTGTCCACTGTATCACCTCGTGCCATCCCTCAGCCTCCCCATGTCTCCCTGCTTCCATGCTTTTAATCCTAACATGGACTTGATTTGAATTGTTCTTATCAGTGGTTTAACTTTTATGTGTTCTTGACCATGAAGAGGCTAAAGAGGAGAGAAAGCCAGTTGGGATCAAAGACACAAATCAGAAAAGCCTCTGATTTAGAGGTACAGAGAAAGGCTCACAGAGATTCAATTCCTCAAACCCTGAGACTTTTCATTTCATCTGGGGAAGTTGGGGAGCAAAGAGGTTCTAGGTGTTTCAAGATCACACTGAGATTGTGGCAGAACGATCGATATTCATTTTTTCAGGGTCTCAGCATAGTGTTCTTATCTTTACAAAGGAAAAGAAAGGTCTTAGAGCCATTACCAACTGAAAAGAATTAAAAAGTTAAGATAAAACACCTCTGAGATAAAGTAAATCAATGGAAAAATGGAATTCGATGTAAACAAATTTGATTGATAGGTCATTTTTCTCAACATTTACTTATTCTACAAATCAAGGAACAACTCACAGTAATCACACCATGTCTAACGCTGACACAGGTCGGAGGTAGCTATTTTGACAAGTAATTATGAGGCGAATGCATTATTTTCATCCTTGAATGGAAGCAATAGGATATTTAGAATTTGTCAAGCAGGCCCCTAATTGACGGATCAGTTGCTTGGTGCTTTGAGAAGGATTATCAGAGGAGGATTACGGAGCAGCACAGGCTGGCAGAAAGCTCAGCGCTGGGGGTGGGAGACCTGGGTTCAAACCCAGCTCCACCCCTGGGTCTGATCCACTGAGCCAGTCATTTCCCTTCTCTGGCCCCACTGGCCCAGTCTGTAAAATGAGGAGTCTGAACTAGAAATGCATTCCCGTAGCTTTTACTAGGCCATCTTGTCACTTCTGACGCCAGCTTCTTTAATACTATTTCTTTACATCAGCTCTCGTCCCTTAAATTTTAACAAGGAAACTTTATCACCATTATAAATGGAAAACCGGCATCACTGACATCAGTTGGAAATAACTATATCAGCACAAATACAACTATTCAAATAAAAAAAATGTTCATCTGGGTTGCAAAAAAAAAAATCCTCTTGCTACCACCAGTGGTGTGTGTACCCCATAGTGGGGATCTCTGGGCCCCCTAGCTCTCAGGATGGGCAGAGGCCAGGTGACATAGAAGTCAGGGGACCTCGCACGTAAGAGAATCTCCTCAGGCCCCCACCTCCCTGCCGTGGGGCCTAGACCCCTGCTGCACTCGCCTGTCCACCACAACCTCACAGTGTGCCCCCGAGTCCTGCCCAGGCTCACTTATTCATCTTCCATGGGCACCTCATCCAAACCTGCTATCAGGTGGCAGGTGAGAAGGGCTGACCTGACGGTAGCCTCCTGTTTTCTCCCAGTTCAGGAAATTCTGGATTTTAATAGAGGAAAATGCCTTGACACACACACCCATGTGCACCATTTTTTGCACTGAGGCTGGAACTTCAGGCAGCTCGAGCAAAGGGTCTAGAAGAAACCATAGGCAGCACACTTCTCAGATTCCATCAGTTTCTCGTTCTATTGCCTACCACAACCACCTTCAACCATTCCCGCCATCCCTCACTTCTTCCCTCCTTCCCTCCTCTCCTTACTTCCTGTTAACTTTGTCTCCTTCCTCCCTTGCCTCCCTCCTTCCTCCCTTCCATTTCCCTCTTTCTTGGTATTTCTTTCTCTCCAGTCCCTTTTCCTCTCCTGCCCCAACTCTCTCTTCTCTTTGTATTCTTTCACCTCTTTTTCTCTCTCCTAACTTTCTTGAACGTTAACTCAGCAAATATTAATCCAGTGCCTTCTCAGTGACAGGCATTGGTGCTGGCCTTCCCTGTTGCCTCTCCACCTCTCCCTCCCTTTTCTCCACTGCCCACTCATCCATCCACGCAGTCACAGCCATTCCATCCCACCACTTGCCCATCCAGTCTTTATTGCACACCCACTTCTTGGTCTCCCTTACTTCTTTTCCATCCTGCTCTTCTGGCCCTGGGCCCATCTTCTGCCCCTGCCAACTGCTGGCTAATCAGGCACAAAACCCCTCAGAGGAGCTAAGGCAAGAAACAAGAGTGTTGAGTCCAGCAAAACTCATAATAAATGCCCCAGATTGGTCTTGAGCTCAAGAAAGTATGTGGGGCTGCAGAAAGGGCAGCGCACCAGGCTCCCAGCCTCGGCCTCCGATGCAGCAGAGGGGCAGCCAACTTGGGGAGGTGGGGCTGGCACCTTATGGGCAGTACAGCCACCGGCTCCTCTCCCAAGCGGTGGTCAGTGGTCACAGCAGATCTCAGTCCAGTGCCTTGCCCAGACCCCAGGCCTGGTGAGACATCTCAGCGCTGGGTCCAGACTGCGCAGAGGCTGAGGAAGGACTCAGTATAGACTGCAGGGGTGGAATCGCAAAGGAGGGGAGCTGAGAGTGTTCGGCCAGTGCTACTGCAGTAGCTTCTATGTGAAAGAAACGACAGCAGGAGGAAGAAATGGCTTTGTGTGCCCCAGGTCACAGAGAAGTTAGTGGCTGAGGTGGACCGGAGCCTGGGTTATGACAACTAACCTCCATGCCTGTCACCGAAGCTTCCCCAACTTCCCTTCTACCTCCCTAAAAACCCCATTAGATGGATTCAACGGTGTTTGTACTTTCTACAGAGAGTCTAATTATGCTGCTCCATTTTTCCCACTGTCTGAACGAGATGCTTTATAAAGTTAGTACAATACTGATGAAATAAAAGCTCATAATTTATTGTGTTCCCTATGTTAAGCACTTTACATGCATTATCTCATTTAAATGTCACAGCATGCCCCTATACTATCCTTGATCTACAGATGAGGAAATGGGGCTTGCAGATGCTTCCTAAGTCCATATAGTTAGCAACCATTAGGACCCCAGTGAACGGCTCCGTTCCTTACAAGAGAGCACAGACAGTGGGGTCTCAAAGGTAGGGGGTTCAGAGGAGGGGGACTTGTGTATAAACTAGGAAGTTAGGTAAGCATGAATCAGAAAAAAGCTCAGAGTCCAGGCTGTGAGATGCAGGATCCTTGCTCCAGGCGCTGGGCCCCCAGGGCTAAAGGAAAGGGGGAGGTCAAAGCAGAACTTCACAGCAGGTGGGCCATACCCATGTTGAGGGGCGGAGGGTAGTGGGAGCTGGCAGCTAAAGCCAGAATGATGGAGAGGACTGGATATGCAGAAGGGCTCTGCTGAGGGTTGAGAGCAGGGTGAGGGGTGGATCCCCAGAAGAGAACCCCGAAATGAGCAGAATCAAGACACAAGATCAGAAGAAGAGTGCATGGCCTTAGAGATGTCGTCTCCTGCATGGGCCAACCATGAGGGCTGAACAAGTGTCCCCAGCTGTGAAGAGCCAAAGGTGAGGTACCAGAGTGTTGAAACAAAATCAAAGATCTGAGTTCTAATCCAAGTGAAACTAAGCCTGCTTTCCCTAACCTAAAACCCTCAAGGCCCCTGCACCCCACCCCCACCCCCTGTGGCTACAGGATAAAGTCAAGGCATTCAAAGTACTTTAAAATCTAAATTCTATACGCTCCTTGACTTCCCACTCCTGGTTTTTTTACTCACAAGCCATTTCTCTAGGCCATGCCTTTGCTTGTACTGTCTTCCCGGCCCCTTCATCTGGATTACACCTCTTCAAGCTCCAAAACTCAAGTGTTACCTTCTCCAGGAAGCCTTCCCTGATACAACTTCCCAACAGGCTAAACTGGGTATTCCTCCTCCCCTCCCTTTAAGTTCCTGGCATATTTATACCATTGTGTTAACCATGGTATGCTATCTCATACTTATGTGCTTGTGGTGGTCTTTCCCACTATCATATATTTCTTGAGGCCAGATAAGTGTCTGGTATTATCTCCCCATGACTAAGGTAGGCTCAGCCCATCATAGCTCATCAATATTTGTTGAATGAACAAAGGCATAAATGGATTTTGTTGTTGTATGGCCTATAATTCCCCCATGACTCAGTTTACCTAGTTAAGACTAAGACTTTCTCTCCTGCCTGCCTCACAGGACTGCTGAAATGGATGAAGCTGAGTGATAATAATGAAAAGCTTTGAGTGCTTTAAAGCCAGCAGGAGCATAAGGGATTCCTATAATCTCATGCCTCCCTTGAGCCGCCTGAGTGGCTGTTCTATCTTCTGCTTCCTTGTCGGTCTTCAGAGGAAGTTTTCCTCCCAAAGAAACCAATTCAAGTTTGCTCCAGATAAATGATGATAAAGATCAAACCAATACTCCTCCTCCTCCACCTCCTCCTCCCTCCTGTCCTATTTTCATGAAGACAGGCCGCCCCACAGGAGAGGAGAAAGAGTGGGAGTGTGACAAGCATGTTCTCCCCAGCAATGCGTGTGCACACAGTGGTGGCCAGGGAACTCCCAGGCGCAGCCCAGAGGGGCCGGGGAGACAGGAATAATGATTTGAGATCCTAGGAATTGAGGTCACAAGGAGGCAACAGGATGGATCCTGTTTTCCCAGAGACAACTTAGGTTTGTTCCTGCCTGAAGAATTTGTGGTTGAGTAGAGATACAGGGGTGAAGGGCATCTGGGATGTAAGTCTGTGGGCTTCAGTCCTGACAAAGGACCGACTACCTGTGTAGTCCCCCTTGCTCTCTGGGCCTAGCATTTCTTCATTTGTGAATGGGAGACAGTTATGATGTGAAAACCAAAGTTCAGTGAGGACCAGCAGTGAACCAGCTGGCCTCAGCCATGTGCTCAGCACTGGTTTCTTCCTTTGATCCCATCCCGTTCTCCTTTGCCACTCATTTCAGCATCACAGGGGAGAACGAAGCCCAGAATGACTGAGTAACTGGCCTGCAGTCACAGAGCTGGCAGGTTGGGAGTGGTGTGCTTGACTGCAAAGCCCTCACTCCTACTGCATGTCCCAGCCTCACTGTGGGTCCTCATGGAAACCAGTATAATGGATGTTTGGGGGGAAATTAAAATTTCACATGATCAGGAGGTAGTCCAGTTTATCCTCAACAATGCATTAGCCTTTAGGAGATAATAATGATGTTCTTTTAGGGAATTGAAGGGGATGGAGAGTGACGAACAGAAGGAACTAGATAAGATACTTCTGTTTAATTTTGTTTGCCCAAGATAATTATTCCAACTTTATGGAGATAGAGTCAAGGATATTAAGTAGGTCTCCATTATTTTGCCCAAATATTTGCTAGAACAAATAAAAGAAGTATACTCCTAAGGAGCCTAGACACTCAAATGTGCCACTGTTGGCTTGACCTTGGACATGACAGTGTAGAGACTTGAAAACCAAACAGACAGGGGCTAGACCCCAGCTCTGGAGCTTACAAGACTACTGCTACTTCTCTGTCCTCATTTGGAGGAAAAGTAATAGAGCCTGAAGGTGACATTTCTAACCATGAATTAGTGTTTCATGTGCCTGAAGCTCACCACAGGGTGGTGACACAGGGTGGTGTCAGACGCTTTCACTCTAGCCACATAACTATGGCCCAGGAAGGTGTGGAAAGTGCTGGAGAAACTTTCAGTCTGCACGCCTCGACTCCAGTCCCAATTCTGTCCCGCCTGCAGCCACAGTTTTTCTTCCTATCTGTCCAAGTATATTACTA
Source organism: Desmodus rotundus (assembly GCF_022682495.2). Lineage (NCBI taxonomy): Eukaryota > Metazoa > Chordata > Mammalia > Chiroptera > Phyllostomidae > Desmodus > Desmodus rotundus. Next base: position 141,255,146 of record NC_071392.1, on the reverse strand, counting down.
TAATCAGGTCAGCCCTGCCCACTGCACAGGGTTGACATGAAGGTCACTGATTCTTCCACATGACCTCCGTGCTCCCCGCCCTCACCTGTTAGTGCCCCAGTGTACGCCCAAACCCCTCAGATCCTCAGCTCCCCGCCACCATTCGCCCTACGGACCTATCCACACGTCTTCACCCCACAACCCCTTCATTCCTCCTACACAGGCCCCCACGCCCAGCTTCCCTGTGGTCGGCTGGTCTCTTCCTTTTTCATTTCCAACAGAAAGGACCACCTGGGCCGTAAGATGGGAAGGTTCCGGGGAGGCCAAGGGAAAGAGCAGGAGCCAAAGCCACCATCCGTCCCTGAATCATGTGGGGAACAATTTAGGCTACAGCTTGCAGGGAAGAAAAGGATGCTTTGGCCTCTGGGGAGGCACCACAAAATAAATCAAGTTCCAAGAATAGCTCCATTCCCTTCCAGTGGAACTTGGCTTGACGTAGATTTGCTCAGTGACAGAGACTTTAAAGACAGCTCAAGAAGGACCGTACCTGAAGGGTCCCTTCCCTGCACGAAAGAACTTCAGTATAAAGGCGTCATGATTCCGTGGGGAGGGGAACCCATCAAGCTTCTGTCCAGCAGCCAGCCTGGACTCCTGGGAGCAAAGGTAGGGCTGCAGAGGGGGCACCACAGTGGCACGTGCCGGCAGCTGTCTTGGAGCTAGGCTGAATACAGGTTGGGGTTGCAAAACACTCTGACCTTGAAGACAGGGAATGAGTGGGAGGCAGAGTAGAAAATTCATTCAAGGCAATTAATCAGGGTCATGGTGTGGTGCCTGCGCTGCCACTAATTTTTTTGTCAGCTGGAGGGGTGATGGCTTGTGCAGAGCCTCAGTTTCCCCATCTGGGTAGCACAGGGTTTCCATCAGGCTCTGGGCTTCTCCTCAGACCTGCATCTTACTTCCTGGATCTGTTGTCCTTGCTCCCCCAGACACGTTGTACCCAGCCAGCCAGCCTTGTGCTCCAAGGCCTGGGGCGGTGCGATTTACTGCCAGGTGGCCTGGATACCCAGTGGTACCTTTGGAACAAGCTGCCATCCAGAATCTCAAATATCATCTTTATCAGCCTCGTGGGAGAACCTGGTTACCTCCCTGCCCTTCTGTCCTCCACTCAAGGTGAAAGGCTCCTGCTTATTTCCCTGGGCCGTGTGAGAGCCGCATCTCAGATCCCAGGGACAAACCCATTTCAAGGGCTGGCATCAGGCAGAGAGGAAATGGCCGGTCCCCAGATATAGTATCAGTGGGATTCTAGGCACTCATTCCACACATCTGTTTTGAGACTCTACTTTGTGATCCTACTCAGTGACCCTACTATGTGTCCCTTTTGCCCCCCACCCACAATCTAGTCCTCCACCTATTCCTGGAATGCCTTTGCCTTTTTTTAAAAGCTCTAAAATGTCTTTTATCATTTTGGTTCTCCTACAGACAGCATCTTTCCTGGAAAGTCTTCCCTGATGTGCTCACCAAAACAAACGTTCCTCTCTCTGCTCTGGCCCAGGCCCTGCTGACACACTCACTTCAGACCCACTTCAACCTGCTCTGCTTTGTAATTAGTGACTCCTTGTCTCTCCTTCCTGGAGCTGAAGGAAGATAGCATCTCTGTAAAGTGATCCTGATCAGCATCTCATACCCTCACGGCCCCCTGGGCATGTTTTCTCAATCGGTGGAAGACAAAGTAAGACAACCTGAGCTTCACATTGGCTGACCCCATGGCCGTGGTCAGTTAATGATTCTTGGGCGGGTTTTGCTCCTGCACGCTGCCAGTGCTCTGCCCAGCCCCACAGTGTTCACTGTCGGCCCGGGCAGAGTGTTCTCTGAGCTTGTACTTTTACCCTTGACTTCCATGCTGAGCCTTGTCCCCTGCAGCTCCTGTCAACTCAACCTCCTGAGTGCTCTGTGCGTCTGTCCTCCTCGCTCCACCACCACTGCTGAGGTCTCCAGCCACCACCGTCTCCAGCCTGGACAACTGCAGCACTCCACTGACTTGACCTCCTGCGTCCACTTTTGCCGCCCTAACAATTCACCCGCCGGCCAAAGCGATCTTTTAAAAATGCAAATCGTATAGTATTGTTCTACTTCTCAGAGTTTTCCCATGGAATCCCGATGCAATTAGAATAGAATCTAACCTTCTCTCCTTGGCCTCCGGGCCTCATTACCCATCCAACCACATGCCCTGGGAGCTCCCTGGAGGCTCACCACTCTGCTCCTCACACTCACCAATTTCATGCTTACCTGATGCTCCCCCTGCCTGGACCCTTAGCTCCTAGATGTTCATATGGTCAGTACCTGTTTACTATGAAGATGTCCACTTAAGTGTCACCTCCTCCCCTGACTGCTTAATCTAAATGTCTCCTGACCCCCCACACAACATTCTGTCGTATTGCCTAGTTTTAATCTTGTACAGCACTTATCACTCACTGAAATTGTCCTCTCTCTTTACTTGCTTGTTATGTTTCCTCTATAAAATTGTAAATTTTATGAGACCATATAACTTGCCTATCTACCTTGTTTATCATTGTACCCTTAGCGTCAAATACCGTGCCCGGCACATACGACAGAGTTACGAACACCCACAAGTGATCAGTCAGCCAGATGAAGCAAGAGAAGCGACAGGCTCAGGAAGGGAGTAGCCTGGGGGAGCAGTGGGCCTCCCGAACCCAGAATGACAACTGGTGGCAAAGGTCAGGCTGTAAATGAAGACTGCTGGTGCCTCCTGCCTCTTCAGCCAGTTTCCAAATTTCGTTCTGGAATCTTCATGCTTAGACAAGGAAAAAACAAGTATCCAACTGATCTATAATCTTTATGAGAAACAGTAGAAACAAAACCCTTAAATAATTGGTATATAAATCATTTCAGATGTGAGTAATGATACCAGGACAGGCAATTTATTTTAAACATTAGAGACTTTAAAGCCCACTTTGGTTATATTTAAAATCGTTTCTGGAACTAGCGTGGTCTACTCTAGGAAGAAATTAGTTCCCCGGCACTGGAGGTATTCAAGCAAAGACTGGCTAAGCTCACAGCATGTTGGAAATAAAAGTAAGTCATCTGACCAAGGTTGGACTGGATATTCTCCAAGAGTAATTCAGTGGTTTCTGACTTCAACCTGCCAATCACAATCCAGAAGTGATGGTGAAGATGCCGCCGCCACCGTAGTTCACAATGAAGATGACCACAGTGATAAATAGTGTCTACTGAGCTCTATCCTGCTTAGTACCAGCATTTCCAGGTATTAAATTGCTTTATGTCAATTATCCCTATTAATCTCGAAAACAAGCCTGAGAAGGAAGTATTATTATTACCTTTATTTAGCCAATGAGGAAATTAAGGCAGAGAAAACTTTAGAAACTTACTTATATGACATACTCTTAACCAAAATGTCAGGTGGTCAAGTTCACGGCTTGAGCTGCAGAATGTGGTGTGCTGCTCTTTAGGTACTGAGATCTGTGAAGAAAAGAGAGTTCTGGAAGACATGTAGAATACAGGATGTGCCGGCTATCGACGCATAAATGCATATGAGAGTGACATTCATATTGGGATGAATCAGAGCAGCTGACCATTGTACTGGAGATACAAATTCAGGTGTGAGATCTGTCACCGCCTTGCTGTATGGCCCAGGTACCTTGCTTTGCCTTTCTGCACAACACTGAGTTAAAATTATAAAGGGAAATCAGATGATCTCTCATGTCCACTCCACGTATAGGTTTTTATGGAAACTGAATTCTATCTATTCATCCATCAATCTATATTAGAAGTGAAGACTAAGTAAAATATCTCTTTCTGTGGATTTAAGCAGTATGCAAAGTCAGAAATCCCCAAGCACTCCTCAGAACAACAGGGATCTCAAGCTATGTGTCCAATGAGGAAATGCAAGGTGTTTCGAAAGTAAACAGTCTAGAAACTCAAGAAAGCATCTCTTTCCTCTCTAAGAGCACTAGGAATAAAAGGGAAACTATGACTCCTAAAATTGCTTGTTCATTATTTAATGCAGTATCTACTCTGTTTTCTAATTAAAATTAGAGGTCTTACACTATACACTATGCCCAGAGGGCAGAAGTTGTTCAGGGCATCAGTATAATATTCTGCAGATAAATAAGCACATTTCATCCTCTTCCTCTGGGCTTTGTAAGAGAATGTTGCCCCTGGAGGAATGCCACATGCTATGAAAAACGTCTTCTAAATCACAATCACGTCCACACTTACTGTTTTCCTCTAGGGGCCAATACATTTCTCTTTAAAAGAAAAAAAATCTTTCAGAAAAAAAAATCACCATGCTGGTTTTCTGATGAACTGTCTGGAAGCCCTGGTTTCCCATGGGGATTCGAACCATGTATCTGCTAGAGGATGGTTCCCATCAAACTTTATCTCCTTTGGGAGGCACAGCAAAGGCATCGCCTAGTCTCTGTCACCTTCACATCACGTAACCTTGAGTGAGTTCCTTCATCCCTCCAAACTTGCCTCCTCGAAAAAATTCTACTGGTGAAGGACCTGAGATAGTTTAAAGTGAATCCACTTAAAACAAATCCTAAAATGTTACATAAAACAGTAGAAGAGACACCATTGGGATTTCAGTTTAAAAATAAAACCAAAATACTTAAAATACATTATCTGTAGCTTATATTTAGGGTACTGTTGTAACTCCATGCTCATTCTAAGAATCAACAGAGAATAAATCTGGTATGGTGGGGTCTGGGGCAAAGGTTTTAAAAAAAAATTTACAAAGCAAGATACAACCTTCTTTACGTTAATGTTCACAGATGATCATTAACAGGATCAAATTTTCAAAAATGTTTAAGAGCAATAAAAACTTTCCCAGAGGCCTCTCATAATCCTTCGATTACACATTTTCTTTGAAAGAGCTTATTGTGTTTATGTCTCAGTGACTCTCTCTTCTTCGATTGTTCATTGACAGCATTCAGAACCTTACTCGCATATGATTCAAGCACTTTTCCGACATCTTTCAACAGCATCATGAAATCATCTGAACGGTAGTCGGTAATTTTACTTTACAGATACTTGGAGTTATTATTGTTTGATGTTTACAGTACACCTGCCAACAAAACCAGTGGTAGGATGGGTGGGAAACTACTGGTAGGCAGCAAGCTCTGCTTGAGTGGGGCTAATTTTACTGCTGGTCAGTTCACCAGTGAACATTCTCATGGTAAAACAATTTCTGTTCCTCCGTGCAACCTCAACACTACCTGACCTTGGATGGCCTCCCATCCTCACCTAACCTCTCACACCTCCTTTAGGTCTTTCCTCAAATGTCACATCCATGAAGACTTTCATAACAATCTGACTTAAAATTCTAGTCCAATTCTAAGTCCATACACATTCTCTTCATTCACCCTTTTTCTGCTCCAGAGTCTTTTTCTTTTTTAAAGATTTTATTTATTTATTTTTAGAGAGAGAGGAAGGGAGGGAGAAAGAGAAGGAGAGAAACATCAATGTGTGGTTGCCTCTCGCATGCCCCAAACTGGGAACCTGGCCCACATCCTAGGCATGTGCCCTGACTGGGAATCGAACAGGCGACCCTTTGGTTCGTAGGCCTGTGCTCAATCTACTGAGCTATACCAGCCAGGGTTTGCTCTGGAGTCCGTATAGCACTTGCCAACATCTAACACACTGCATTTTTTTTTCTTGTCTGTCTCCTTCCCTGCTCCCACTAAAATAACAGCTCAGTGAGGGAAGGGAATTTTGTCTGCTTTGTTCTTTGCTTATCGCTGTCACCTACAACCATGTTTGCAGGTAGCAGGAACTTAAAAAATACAGAAGAGTGAACGAATGTTCAAACAAGAAGAACGTCCAGTATTTCAAGGGTTAGAGAGTGTTGCTGATAGTACCAGTGTTTTGAGTTTGATGCCTTATGCTAGGGGAGACAAGTAGATCCCTTCACAGCCTTGTTAATGGCTCCCTGAGGGACTAAAATGAGTGATAAGATTGATTAGTAATGTCTGCCTTTGGGCATCAAAAGTGTCCACTGGAATAATGGCATCATGCCAGATGCTTATCCCTCCTGCCTTGTATTGTTGCATAACAAACCTCAACTCCATATAGACTTTTCACTAGTGTCTTCCCTTACACACACACACACACACACACACACACTGTAGACAAAAGTGCAGCACGGCTCACATCGCTTTAAAAGCTAAGGAACATTTTTAAGATCTCGACTAAGATGTTTCCTGTTGAACCTTACTCTCTGTTTTAGCTGCCAGCTAATTGCTAATTGCCAAACCGTCGTTGCCAACAGTATAGCAGGTAGTTGTCAAACAGTATAGCATTCTCGGGAATCCGATTTTTAGATTGAAAGAAGCTCTAAAAATAATCTGATCAAATGGATCGTTTTACAGATAGAGAAACCAAGGCTTAAAAGATTAAGCCCTTGTTCTCAGGTCTCACAGCTACATCATAAATAAGAACCCCATGCCATTAGTATTTATAAACCAAAAAACAGCCAGAGATCTAAGAAACTAAGAAAAAAATTTAAAGGGAAGAAGAGAAGATGCACATTTGGGGAGATACCGTGCAGGAGACCCACACGCTTCGTGTTTTCTCTCTCAACAGAGTGAACAATCTGACTTCCCGTTTCCTGAAGGCCACTGGGTCTCAGGTCAGCCTCCCTGCTTTTGCCTTTGTTTAAGTTTTGTCAGGATAAGAGCATGTCGCTAAGGTTCTCCGATCACATGGCCTCCACCTGGTTTCCTCAGGTATCTCTTTAAGAAATGACTTCACTTAAAATGGAACTCCATTTCTCAGGGCTGGGGGTGGCCCTTCTCTCAGACAAATGGTTTTATTCCTCCTCACTCTCTCAGAAAGCTATTTCTTGCCACCACCAGAGTCAGGTGGCACCCAAGACAGCATTGGCAGCTGACAAGTCCCTATTCTTCTAAAACTATTTGCTGGAAAATTCCAATAAACGCTGCTGCTTAAGTTTTGTCCACATTACAGAAACCAGCCAGCAGTTTCTTCGAGCCTTCCTCACACCAGTACGATGTTTCATTGTATCAAAACTACCTCCTGAGCACTCGGGGAAATTTCACCCATAGGTGGGTAACTTGGAGGGCAGCGGGAGGTGGGGGAGATCCGAGGATCAGCTCATCCCCACATTGCCTTCCTCCCCGCTTCTCTTCAAGCCTTACCCACAGAGGGCCTCCAGCCCGGCCAGGCTAGGGGAGAGAGATGTCTTTATTAGAAAAATCATCCTGGATGCTGCCAAGCTCTGCATAAACAGGAAAGATTGCTTGGCAAACGAAAGGGTCATCCAAAAGTCTGCAACAAATAGACACACGCCGAGATTTCCATCACACAGAAAGCCCTGAGAAACTAGTTTTACATAAGAAAAGGGAAGGAGTAAAAAGACATTTTCCATCTAAAACAGCTGATGGGCGTTTTTCCCCTACCAAATGGACAAAAGGATATCTTGAGGAAGGGGGGGAAATGAGATCCTTTTTATTTCCCCAAGGAGAAATTCTTGGAAGATTCAGAGCTGGCGAGAAGGATCAGCTGGAACGGGGGCTCTGGGGCAGCGAGGCCTGTGACCAACAAGGACAGAGTGTGGCCAAGTCTATTTTCAGTGGCACTCGGGCTCCCTGCTGAGGCTGTCTCCGACACGCCATGCTGTGTGCTTCGTGAGGTGAGGCACTGTGCCCCACCCGCCACCGGAACCCTAGCTCCTTCCAGCGTCCTAGTCCAGCATGGGTGCTCACTCACTCCTTGGCAAACGAGTTCATAAATCCCACCCCCACTTCCTACCCCTGGCTCACCCCTCCGGTGCTCTTCCCCTTAGACTGCCATGCCACATGCTGGACGCCCCGTGAGTGATACCAAATTCCCAATGTATTCATCTGCCAACACCGTGACAAAGGCTGTCTCTAATGTTCTATCATTGAATCCTCACAATGTGTTTGTGAACCAGGCACTATCTCCCATTTTACAGATGAGGAAACCAAGACTCATAGATGCTAAGGAATGTGCCCAAGGTCACAACACAGTTTGGACTGAAAACCAGGCCTGATTGCAAAGCCTGTACTTTGATCCTGACCCCTCAGGCCTCCTTAGTAGCTTGTACCGCGACTCGGATTCTCTCTAAGACAGTACCTCTCAAGCTGTCCACACAGATCATCTCATCAAAATGCAAATTCTGATTCAGATGGTCTGCGTCAGGGCCTGAGTCCCTGCACTGCTAAAATCTGCCATGTGGTCTGTAGAATGCACTTTGGGTATCCAAAACTTGTCTTTCTGGTGTCCTCCATTTCTATTAAATAATAAGGTGGGTGTTTTTTTTTAACCTAAAACATGTTTGATTTCACTGCGTATTGGTGGTTTATTTAGCAAAGGCTTTCCGGTATAATGCAAAGTCTTAGGGACTCTGCCTCGGATCTTAGAGGGAGCATTAAAGGTTTGGGGGCAGAGATCTGACATGATCTTATCTGCATTTTAGAAAGTGTTTCTGACTGTAAGGTAGGGAACAGTTTGGGAGGAACAAGACTAGAAGCAGCAGCCCAGACAGGAGGCTACTGCAGTGGTCCAGGCAAGGGGTGATGGTGGCTTGGGGAAGCTCACCCTGCCTCCTTGCTTCTAGGAGCTTTCTAGGGGCTTTTAGCCCCTCAGGAATGTGTGATAATAGAATCAAAGGAGCTCAGAAGGAACTAGAGAAAACACTTCACCTAATCATGTAACTTTACAGAGAAAGACTGAGGTTAAGAGAGACATTCCCAAAGTCAGACAGTTTATCTATCACAGGATTTTTCAAAGTACAGTAAGTCCTCACTTCCTGACATCGATAGCTTCTGTGATTTTACATGAAACGACAGATGACAAAGTCAACTACCATAGGCTAATTGATACAAAAAAGAGGTAAGTTCCTACATCTCATCAATGTTATAACAAAACAACACTGAGTGAAACGATGTTTATTGTAGACCTGCTGTACTTTCTATAAGATGTTAACAGGTATTACGCAGGAAAAGTGAAAAGGGAAAAGAGATTCAAAGGTGTTTGGGAAACCCTTGATTAAGTAGTTAAGTAGTTTTGTTCACTGCTGGACTTCAAAGAGCCTTCATAAGCTCAAGTTCCCTGTGAGTCTTCCAGAGCGGGATAAGCATTTTCCCCGAATGACTGGGTATCTGTTTCTCATAAAAACACTCCAGGAAACTGGTGCCCAGTGTTCTTCCCTGGATCACACTGTCTCTCACTGCTTTGGGTGCATCACCTGCATCTACGCCGCATAGACACGCTTCACCTTCCACCTGCCCTGCAAAACTCCCTCCCAGCCCATGTGCTTGCCTAGCTAACTCTTTCCTCCTCATTTCTCCTGTTGTTCAGGAAGTATAAGTTGACTTAGTTGGTCTGTACTGTCTGAGCCCCTAGTGGGGAAAGTTATTTCCAAATCAGGAAGGCAGAGTTATAAGACTGAGTGCAAGTCCTAGCTTTGTTAATATCTTTTTATATAGTCATAGAAAATAAAACCCAACTGAGGCTTACCTTTTTTCGCATTTTTCAAATAATGAGGCAGAACCAGATGATCTCTTTTTCTAGCTCTATGTCTGTACAGTCAATGTCATGGTTAAGGTCTCTTTGATCTTTCTGAGCAAGGTCAGAAACTATCTGACAGGGCAGTGACTTAATTAAACTCAATCTTCCCTGTCGCACGCCCAGGTCCTCCCCTCGGGGAGTCTGATCACTGCCCCTGAGAGGTATGACACCCCTGTACCTATCAAAACACACCTTCTATTGTCTCCTCATATCCTGACACAGAGTTAGGAGTGGTCCCCCCGAGAGCACGTTGCCGTCTTTTCACAGCTATCTGCCTTTTGCACAGACAACTGGCCCACACCACCACTGGATGTGAACGGCCGAGCCCGGGTCTCCTGATTGCTCGCCCAGTCGACACTCTCTCCTAGGCACCACGACCTTTTGATTATGCCAAACAACTCCTCACTCCCAGTGGCCTCGGTAATCACCAAAGCTGCCATCCTTCAGAGAGCAACACAAATTCCTATCAGGTCCACACTCTGTCATCATGTGGCTCAGAGCTGACTGCCCAGGCTGCCACAGCCAATCCCAGCCACTTTGGTCACAATGAAACAGCCTCGGGGAAAATCGCTGGCTCACTCAGCCTTGCTCCAGCTGCAAGCAAAACCTGCCAGACCTCATTCTACTCCCAGCTTCCTTCCCCTGGCCCATCATCTTTCAGACGGGCTTCCCAGGGGAGCATAGTGTCTCTTGTGGTTGGACTTTGTGTGCATATGGAAACATTAGCCGCATAGTTTCTCACTCCCAGTGTATTCTCACTCCCCTGACTGAAGGGGCATGGGTCTGTATTCGTATCGGGGGAGACAGACAGATTTCTAGATATTGAATGTGTTTGTGAATAAACATAGGCTACTTGCCAGTCACTTTAACACTTCCATGTCATTGCTCCTCCTTGGTTTGGAAGTGCCTTCTGTCCCTTCACTTCCTATTGCCATGCCATTCACATATGGAAAACTTCTAGTTATCAGCCTTTGGTAAGAAACTCCAGTTCTCCTTAGAGAATCCACCCTTTCCACATGATTAAGTTCATGTAGGTTTCTGTGGGGATGGCCCCACCCTCTGGCTCTGGGACAGATACACAACCCAGCTTGGGCCAGTCAAAGCCTATAGTCACCTGGCCACCGTGAGTGGTTCAGGGACATGCTGGTGACTCACACAGGCCAATGACAGACAGTGAGCCCAGAACTTCTGCTAGAAATTATGAGAAAAACAGCACTTTGCACTGAGATGCTGAGGTGGCAAGATATAAGCCAAAACCTTCAGCAGCTTTTTCTGCCACAGCTTAGGAGTGTCAATGAAGCCAAAGGAAAGGAAAAATAGAGTCCAGAGAAGAAGACACGTTATTGATAATATTGTCTGAGGTTGTGAATCCCACCATACATGAAACTAACTCTGTCTACTGGCTTTTCAGATCTGTGAGCCAACAGCGATGATAATGATGACAGTAATGATGATTACGACCACCCAAGTCAGCCGAAGCCAGCAGAATGGATGCTGTGGTTTGCCACCCTATTATCCCTTCAAGACCAAGACACTCCTTCCATCAGCAGCTCTGAGTGCTGCCTGCCAATGGTCCGGCAACTGCCCTCAGCTTCATAAAACCACCTCACCCAAGGTTTTGTTTCCTCCCCAGAAGCAGCTCACATCTGATGATGGATCAATGGAAAGTGCACAGGCCCAGACCCCTAGTCTCCATTCCAGACAATTCTGAAAGGCTACCCCAAATCCTCTCCCCCAAACTGCAGTTTAACACCTCCCCCTGCCAAATCCACTTCCCTCACTGCCTCACAAGTGCTACCCCCAAGGTCAGTCCCCACGCACTCCCTGCATGAAAAGCTTCATCTCAGGGCCTGTTTACTGGGGAGCTTGATCTAAGACAGTGAGGTTTCTGCATTTGTAACCAAAGGAGTCCTAATAATATACAATCTTACAAGATCCAACCTAAATGCCACTTCGTCCATAAAACCTTCAACAACATTCAGTGCTTCCTCGTAAGCTCCCAGGGCTTAACCTGTACCTTCACTGACACATCCATTCTTCTCCATATTGATGGTCTGTCTGTCTGTCTGTCTCCTCCTGGAAGTTTGTAAGCTCTCAAAGTCTTTTTTCATGTCTGCCAGAGCCCTGACCACTTTGCACATAACTTGAGCTTGTCATAAGCTGGGGGTCCCCATGAGAAGCATCCTCTTGAAATTCCTCACTGTGATCACTTCGAGAAGCTGTTAAGATTGTATCAGTTATCTATTGCTGTGTAACAAAATATCCTAAAATTCAGCAGCTTAAGACAACAACTGTGTATTATCTCACCATTTTCTGCTGTAGAGGATCTGGAGGCAGCTTGGCTGAATGGCTCTGGCTCAGGATCTCTCGTGGGATTGTAGTCAAGATATCAGGCAGACCTGCAAGCACATGACGGCCCAACTGGGGCTGAGGGATCCGCTTCCCACATGGCTCATGCATATGGCCATTGGCAGGAGGCCTTAATCCCTCACCGCGAGGCCCTCTCCTCAGGGCTGCTTGAGCATCCTCGCAACATGGCAGGTGGCTTCCCCAAGCATGAACGATCCCAGACAGAGCAAGGAGAAGACCACAATATCTTATGTGTCCTAATATCAAAATTCTCACACTTAAGAGGGGAAGAATTAGAGCCTCCTTTTGGAACAGGTGTCTCAGAAAAAACCAAAACCAAACTGTGGGCCTATTTTAAAACCACCATAAGGATGTTGTTTATGATATTGCATAGTTTCCTCTCTGAGCCATAGGAGAATCTTTCTTAATCCCACTAGGAAAAACCCTAACCTTTTTCATAAGTAGGTTGACTGTTTTACCCTCTGTGCCCTGTAAATTGGGTAAGTGATTTTGTTCTACTCTTTGCTCCTCAGAAATTTAAAGTCACATTTGTAGCTCACCACCATCAGAGTTCAACTATCACATGGCATGTAATTTAAATGCCATCCTCATTTCTAAGTTTTGTTTTTCTCTTCCCTGGTTTTCCTTGCGCATCACTTTTCTTATTTTAAGATTTACTTTACTTTGCTATACGCTCTGCATGCTAATAAGCTTCCTTAAATCATTGTTTAGGACAAGGCTAGGTATAAATAAATAAGTGCAAGCATATAAATGTGTACATACATACCTAAAATAGGGCTCTTGATTTACTAGTATATGTCCCTAGAGTCAGAGCTCCGAACCATTTTTAAAAATCCAGGACATTTTCTCTGACAGAGCCTGTGGTAAGAAGAATAACAACAACACTTACAATAACTGCTAACATTCCCTGTGCTTTAATGATGTGCCGGGCACCGGGCTCAAAAATCTCACGACTTCATTCAACCTTCACGTTGTCCTTTCAATATAAATACTGGCATGATCCCCACTTTACAAATAAGGCTTGGAGGGGTAAAGAAACTTTGTCAAGGTCACATTTCTAGAAAGTGGCAGAGCCAAGATTCAAATTCAAGGTCACTGGGTCCTTGAACCAAAGCTATTAGCTGCTTCTGCTTTTTTAGAGCAAATGGAAAATATGTTTTCACATGTTGTCAGCGAGAAGACTGAAGCCCACAGAGGTAAATTCAAAGTCATTAAGTAGTTTATTCAACATTCCTGGTACCCAACACGATGGCAAGAGTTGGGGGTTTATAATGGAAGGGAAAACACACAGCTGAGGATTTCAAGTCTAAGCAGCAACAGGTGACTTACAAATGTAAAGCAATTTTTAAATAGAATTTATACGAGTCAAAAGGAAGATAATACTCAGTAGATGCTACAGGTGATCAATTAAGACAGAAAACTCTATGACCTGAGAAGGTGACCTAGGCCTTCTAAGAGAAGGTGAGATTTAGGCTGGACCTTGAAGAATGTACTAAAATTGGATGGATAAAGAGGATGCTGGAGTACCAGTAATGGGAAGTAGCACAACAATAAAACTCTCTAGACATCATGTTCATACTCCTGAAACCTTTGGTCCCTTAGGAACTACTTCTTAGCTCAACCATCTAATGTGCCCGGTAACTTGTAGAGAGGAAATATGCATACGCGTGTACATATACATACCTATGCATATACATTTTAAATGTGGAAGAAAGTCAAAAAGTAGCAAGACACATAGGCATTGGAATAGAAAATCAGAGCTGGTACAATACTGGCTCTGTCAAAAAATAACAGACAGGGATAATAGGACACAAAGAAGCTGTCAAGCACTGTCCCATCATTTCTGATTTGTCAGCTGAATCAATGCACATGGGTAATCCCCACAGGAGGAGTACTCTCTGTGGGACCATAAGCTATACATCATAGTTCCAGCATGGCCAGAAAGGAGTGGGCTCCTGAGGTCTGTTTGCTCTTCTGTAAAATGGGAAGAGTACAAATCTTTTCTTTGTGAAGATCAAATCATATCATTTACATGAAAATGCTTTCCAGCCCATAAAACAGGATGACGATCCCTATAACAAATCATGTTTAGAGATAAATTAACACAGCTATTGGAGATAATCTAGTAGACTCATCTTCCTGATGTTTGAATGCCTGCCACAACTTGAACTTCTCCATTGTCAGGGAACTTCCTTCCACACAAGACTGTGTATCCCATTCGGGGCCAACCTAAAGGGAACTAAGAGCTGCCTCTGGCCACGGGTACATAAGGGAGGAGTAAAGGCAGACATGCCACATATTCGCCATTGATGGTAGTTCAGAGAGGCAAATCCGAAAAACTTGGCAATGCCTCTCCCCCACTGTCAACATCACTGTCACTCTCGTCCCACCAGTCCCACTCATCTCCGACACCCTATCGCTCCTAGGGCCTAGGAGTGGAATTTTCAGTCTTCCATGTCACAGTAAAGTAGAAGCGGTCCATAAAGTGTCCCACCGCTGGACATTCCGTACTCCTACCAGGGGCCAGTTGGAAGTCCGTCTCAGTGACCTCTTGCTCGCTCCCCAAACTGGCCACTGCAGGACAAATATGCCTGGGGAGCAAGGTGAAGAAACCATTTCTTTCCATGCAGACGTCACCTTAACGGGTAATGAGGCAAGCCGCAGTGGCCGGATCTGCTGTGTAAGGCTGAAATGTCTCTAAATAGAATATGGCTCCAAGTTTTCCATGGGGCACCTGCATCAGCAGTTCTGTAAGTAAGTCACCCAGGGGAGGGAACTTTCTCTTGGGCATCCTTTGCCCCTAGCAAATCACAGCTGTGCAAAGAGAAAAAAGTAGGGTAAAGAGACAGGGCTGTAGCTTGGAAAGGGGCAGGAGGAAGAGGAGAATCACGAAAAAGAAATAAAGCAGGACACTGTTCTCACCTTTTACCGCTGATTCTCAAAATTGTTCTCAAGCCATACTAACTAACCTACATGCCAACTGCATGCAGTTTCTCCCGTCCAGGCCTTCATACGTGTTCTTCCTGCCCTTAGGAATGCTCTGTTTTGCTTTGACATCACTGCTCATGCTCACTCATAAGGTGTTAGCTGGGCTGTCACTTCCTCCAGAAAGCTTTCTGAAACCTGGGTAAGGGCCTCCTATACTTCCCCTGTCATTGCATTGATCATACTGTATTCCAAGGACCTTTCACTTATTGGTCCCTCACTAATAAAAACAATATCCAATATCAATGGAATGCTTAATAAGTGTTAATGTGTTTTACTTAATAGCACAGTAATTCTACAAGGTAATATACCCATTTTACACATGCAGAAATAGGCTCAGACAGGTTAAACACCTTAACCAACATAACAAAGGTTATTAACCTAGCAAGTGGCAGAGCTG
This sequence comes from Desmodus rotundus, assembly GCF_022682495.2. Classification (NCBI taxonomy): domain Eukaryota; kingdom Metazoa; phylum Chordata; class Mammalia; order Chiroptera; family Phyllostomidae; genus Desmodus; species Desmodus rotundus. The sequence goes on along the minus strand of NC_071392.1, from coordinate 141,239,821 downwards.
TGTGTGTTTGGAAAGCAGAACTGCCCACACTTAACCACCACACTATGCAGCACATCCCCTTACATGCTGGGCTCCACAGGCCGAGGACTGTGCCCTAGGCACTTGGTATTCTACCACTGGCGCGCCTGGCCAGGAGGTGACACTCAATATGTATTAGTTGATTAAAGAAAAGTATCATAGGCTGAATGTTTGTGTCCTCCCAAAATTTGTATGTTGAAATCCTGACCACCAAGGTGACGGTATGAGGAGGGGGGGGCCTTTGGAATGGAATTAGCACCCTTATATAAGAGGCCTGAGAAAGCTCTCTTGCCCCCTTCGGTCAGCAAGCTCACATTGAGAGGACAGCAGTCAGCAACCCAGAAAAGGGTCCGCACCAGAATTCCACCATCCTGGCACTCTGGTCGCAGACTCGCAGCCTCCAGCACTGTGAGAAATAAATTTCTGTTGTTTATAAGCCGCTTAGTCTATGGCACTTTGTTATAGCAGCTCAACCAGACTAAGATGGAAGGAATGAATACAGAGATGAGTGAATAGAGTCATTACACATCAGAAACAGAAGATTTCCTAGGGTCAATTCTTATTTGGGGAAATGAGGCTAATTGAAGGGCATTATTCTTATGTGAGTGTGTGTTTCTCAGAGCAGCCAGGAAAAAAAACACAAAGCCAAAAACAGAATTCATCCTAACCAACAAGGGAGGTCAGAAGTCAGAACCAGAGAAGTAGTCCCAAGGGTCTGGCCAAAGAAGGAGCCAGGAATGGGAGATGAGGCAAGGGGTCAGGAGCTCTGGAGGCTAGGAATAGGAAAGGATGCAAAGGGCAGCAAGGTCAAGGAGAAAAAGGTCAGGAAAGATAATAAATTAGGGGGTGACTGGAAGTCTCGTCATTCATGCTAGCCACACAGTGTAGGTGGTGGATCGGTTGCCTTAGAGTCAGGGACAGATAGATAAAGACACATAATCTATGCAGGCCCATGTGGTTTGGACCAGAAACTGCCCCAGCTCCCCTACCCCCTTGCCACTACTACATGCTGCTCCCCTAAGCCATGTCTGATCCTCACAGCATTTTCTCCCTTTATTTATAAAAACTCATTCTCTGGACTAGCTACTTTACTTTTTCCTAGAATTGTTCTCGCAGTAGTTTTAATGCTCCAGGTCCAAGGCTCAGGTAAGCTAAGAATGGGGCTAGGTATTAAATATAATAACCTTTGCAAGGTCTGACGTGGGTGGGGAAGAGCTCACTCATTAGTTGTCTTATTTTGTACACTGGGCCCATTAAGCTCCATTCCTGCAGAATTTGTTTATTACCTGTATGAATAAACCTTTTAAAAGGCTATAAACACCTATTTGATGCCTCCTGTGTGCCAGGCATTAGCCTGGAAGATGCAGACATGAGTAACAGGAGGTTAATTCCTACAAGCCCAGCAAGGGACTCCATGTTCAACAAAGGAAAGCTTGAACAGCATTCCATCAAAGGACCTGAGCACAAGGCAGGGTCCTGGTCCAGGGCTGCTGTGCTACACCCTCACTGGGCCTAGCTATGCCCTAACTGGGATCTTGGGCAAGTTAAGTGACCTCTGTGTCCTAGTTTCCTCACGTGCAAAATGTAAAATTATTATCTTTACTTCATTGGGTTGTCACAAGAATTAAACAAAATAGCACATCAGAAAGCATTTTGCAAAAGTGAACAGCACTCAGCATATTCAGTTGTCATTACTAGAAATTCTTCAGCCTCACCACAGTGCTACCGTATTTAATAGGCAGATTTGCTCGGATGCCTGGAAGAGAGATTTAAATCCCATGGACATAGGCTTTTAACAAATAAAAGAAACCCCAGTTGAGTCCAATTGATCTGAAGGAATGTGTATTGAGGACCTACTCATGCAGGAGACAAAAGTGTGATTAAACCTTACACCAGCGGGGTCAGCAAGGGATTGTCTCCCTATTTTTCAGAGGCTCAGAGAAGTAAAGTAACTTGCCTGAGTCACAAGCAAATACACAGAGCGAGTATTTTTACACAGGTCAGACAGTCTCCCCTGTACCATGTAACAGGGTCTCCCCTTCTCCCCTCCCTCTCCCCTTCTTTGGAAAACGTTTTATTCAGCCCCGAATCAGTAACCTCCAGATCTAGTCTATCACAATGGATCTCCACACTCCCTGACCCAATGATAATTTTTCTCCTCACTTTACAATTCCATTATTCAGCAAGAAACCCACAAGGGACAGGCCTATCAGCAATGAAAGGAAAGGCATATATAAGCCAGTTTCTTTATCAGTCTCTCCCATGCTTGTGATTTCAAGCTGTGTAGGAGGAACGGGAGCTGTAAGTAATGCTAATAGCATCATCCAAGGAGCAGCAGGTAATAGCTCAGAGTCCTGGAGAGGAATTGCCTTTGTGCCATGTGGGTTCTTTGTTATACCATCCCGGCTGTGAGATGAGATTCAGACAGACCAGATGTGATGGGTTTAGAAACCCCACTAACTCATGGTCCACAGCTGCCCAGAAGAGGCACAGGAGCAGAGAATGGGTTCTCCCATATATTGTCCAGACAGACTTTGCACTTCCTGGCAAGGTAAGTTAGACACACAATGCCCTCAGAGAACCTGGCACTATTTACCTGGGAGAAGAGTCAGGAGGAAGGCCTTGTCACAGCTGAGGGCTTCCCTGGGGCTCAGAGGGCTGAGAAGATGGGAACTGAACTTTTGGGGAGAAGTTACAGGGAGGCAGACTGTATCTCCATATGAGGGCGAAATTCACATTCCCTAGGAAGTGCGTGCACTCCAGAGGAAGTGGGTGCCCGCCCAAGAATGCTCATGAAAAGTGAGGAAAGCCCCGAAGGAATGTCACAGAGCATCTCATGGTGGTGAGGTGATGAGAAGACACCGAATTCTATTCCAAAACTGGGATTCCGATGTGGGGGCAGAGACTGATAGGACACAGTGGTCAAGGTCACAGAATCAGAATTCCAGGTTTACAGTTCATTACCTGTGTAACCCTATACAAGTTACCTGACCTCTCTGGGCTTCAACTTTTTTAATGAGATAGATTTGTGTGTGTGTGAGGATTAAATGAGTTAATCCCCGTGTAGCACTTAGAAGGAGTGCTTACCTCGTGGTGAGTACTCAGTAGATGTGTACTAAGTGTACACTTACCAGGTGCTTGACTCTCTCTGAGCTACAGGGATGGACAGTCACGTACAACACATGGAGACTTACTCTCATGAGTAAACAAATTCGTGATAATTTCAAACACTGATGAGTGCTACACAGAAAATAAAAGACTATAAAGAGTGTAATAAAACAGAGTATCTTTGAGAAAGGGGTAAGGGGGCACTAACAAGGGCAGGTGGAGAGGACCCCTCTAGGCTGAATTCCACTGAATAGAGAGAAGAAGCCAGCCATGCTGGGTGGGAGCATCCATGCAGAGAGGCCAAAAATCCCAGAAGCCTTGAGGTAGATCAAAGCTTAGCAGAGTAAGGAACGAGGCAAACAACCTGTGTGTCTTGGAGCAGAGGGAGTGCAGATGGAGGAACTGTGTGAGATAACATCAAAGAGGTAGGCAGGGTCTAAGCCTGTAGGATGTTGTAGGCTGCCGTGAAAGTTTGGGGTTTATTCTACCACAAGTGGGTCTTAGGCAGGGCAAGACACCATACAATTCACACTCTAAAGAGGTCCTGCACTTGACTTTTAAAAACCTGCTGTGCATGATCCTTCCTGTTCTTTCTCCATTTACAAAGGTCCCTGAGGCCCTAAAAGAGCTCTGAGTTACAAGACAGAAGGTGTCTGGGTCTCTAAATAATCTCAGAGGCATCCTCGGGATGACCAGGACAACTAATGTCAGGTTGTCGTGGAGTAAAACCAAACCTCATCTATCAAACCAGTGGGAGATGAAGGCAAAAGGGAGAGAGGGAGAGAGGGAGAGAGGAGAGAGGAGAGAGGAGAGAGGAGAGAGGAGGGGGAGAGAGGGAGAGGGCAAGCTCATGCCTGCTGCTACGAGAGGAAATCAAATGCGGGGGCAGGAATGAACTTCATTCCTAGCAGGAGACCTTCCGTCCACTTCCCTCGAATGGGGTAGGTCATTGGTTTTTGAGTGAATAAGTGGACTCTGTCAGGAACCAGCTAAACCACGTCATGAACCAGTAACTAACCATTCTCCTTGCAAATGTGACCTATAAAGGAAAGTAGCAGAAAATAAAGGGAGCAGACCAGGTTAGCCTGAGACGACATCTTTCAGGTATCCTACTTCCCCTTACAGAAGCCAGGTTTGAAATAAATAATTTCTTTCTCTATCAAGCCAGACCAGCTTTTTGAGCCCTTGCCATAGGGAACATTGGCTTTCATAGTTATAAAGCACAAAGATTACCAGGCACAGGTAGTTGAGTTCTAGGCAATAAAGAGGTGCTTGCTAATCCTATGCATCCTGACTGATGCTGCCACATCCCAAGAACTACAGGTCCATTAGGTGCACACACCTGTGCACATTCACTTGCTCAACAAGCATTTTCTGAGCATCTACTTTGTACACGAGGCACTGGTCTACATACTGGGGATGCAGGACTGGGCCAAGCAAGTAAAATTCTTTTCTTGCTGAAATAGCCAACAACCATATACAAGAAAGGCAAGGTTTCTATTCTCATAAGTAGACAAATAAATATAATTTCAGATGCTGATAAGCCCTACGAAGAAAATGATAAAGTACAACATAACAAGTGCATTTGAGGAAGGAGCAGTGGGACATAAACCAGGGCAGACAGAAGCTAACGTTCTGATAGGGTGGAAAGAGAAAATAAGCAAAAAAGTAAAATATGTGTCAGGTTGTAAGAAGCACTATAGCGAAAATCAAGCAGGAGGGCATGGAGCAGTGGTGGGGAGGATTTTAAGTAATTGGGGGGGTGGGTAACATAAGGGATTCTAGGAAGTCATATATTCAAGCCTTGTGATGCTTTAGTTATGAAGACACAAAAAAGGAAGGAGTCAAGGATACCTCCTCTATTTCTGGTTTGTGCAATGGATGGAGGTGTCATTTACTAAGGTAGAGGATAGTGTGGGAAAACAAATATGTGTGGAGAAGACCTTGAGTTTGGTTCTGAACATTTCTCTGTGATATTCAAATAGTGGTATCAAGTCGATGCTGGGCATCAACACACAGATGGTAACTGAAGTTTGGGCCATTGTTATGGACTCAATATTTCCGTCCCCCCAGAATTCAGACATTGAAATACTAACCCCCGATGTGATAGTCTTAGGAGGCGGAGCCTTTGGGAGGCAATTAGGCCATGAGGGTGGAGCACTCATGAATGGGATTTGTGCCCTTGCAAAAGGAACCCCAAAGAGCTTTCTCACCCCTTTCCACCATGGGAGGACTCAGCAAGAAGACAGCTGGCTATGAACCAGGAAGCAGGCCCTCACCAGACACTGACTCTGCCAGCACCTTGATCTTGGGCTTCCTAGCCTCCAGAACTGTGAGAAATAGATGCTTGTCCTTTAACTCACCTAGTCTATGATATTGTTGTTATAGCAGCCCAAACAGACTAAGACAAAAATGAATGAGGATTCTTTAAAATGTGAAGGTCTGCAGTCCAGAATAGCAATGGCACCTTCCTGAATTTGTTCATGACCCAGATTCCATTCATCTTTCTGCTCCATAATTTTTAGAATGCAGCCCTCGTCACATGGTCCAGGATGGCTGCAGGAGCTCCAGCCATCAAGTCTGGCCAGACAGGAAGCACACTGGTATTTCCTTTCTGCTATCAGTTTGCTCTGAGACCTTGGGAAATTCACCACCCCTCCCTGGACCTGGTTTCCCATCTGATCGGTCAAGTGCCTTGTTGCTCTAACGAGTCCTGACTCTGTCAGAACAAGGGCTGAGTAGCTCCCATCCAAAGCAGGGAGTCTGGGACACAGCCATACAAACAGAGTATTTATTGATCTGACTGAGAACCTGACCTTTAAATATTCCATTTTTGTATCAGAGCTTTGGATAAGAGCTCTCCAAGGAACTCTGAGGGTAATTGCTTTGGCTTCTGCTTTAGAGGGGACTGACTTTGATGCAATGCTGTTCTCATCTGCAGGTTTAATTTAGCTCTTTTGTCTGCATTAAACTCACTGGGAACCATCCTTTGTGTGGAGCCAAACACATCACATGGCCAGCCGTTTCTGGCTGAATTTAGACTTGCCCTTTCAGCTGAGGATCCTGGGATGCTGCGACGGCTGAGGCTGGGCAAGCGGATTGCTAATTCCCTCGGAATCCTCCCGGAGTAATCTGAACCAGCCACTGGGTGTCAGCCTTGCTTTGTCCAATTATAAGGGGAAAATAGATACTTCTGTGATTTGGGAGTTGTTTATGCGCTAAGTTCGGACTCCCAAAGAGGGTACAACCGCAATTCACATTTTTATAGCTCTTAGCATTAACCAAAAGTGTTCACTCCTCTGTCTTTACATCTAGACGCTCCCTACTCCTTTCAGCCCCTCTGTGTCACTTGCCTAGGTTACTGACACAATCCCCATTGCCAGTTTTGTGTCCTTCAAGTCCTTCTTTTTCATCGGGGAAAATCAGGACTGTAACAGGCTCAACTGTAGAATAATGAGACCCTCTCCCTGAAGGTTTGTAAACAGAAGCTACAAAACCACTTAGCAGATATGTGTGTATATCTTATGTGTGTATTTATATACATACATGTCTATAAATGTGTGTCTACATATAGACACACACACACACACACACACACACACACACACACACATCTCTTCCTGCTGAGAATATCCCTGACCCCTGGTTGTCCCTAACAAAGGAAGCCCTAAGCTGTTTAGCTTTGCAGACAGAGCGTCTAGTACCCAGCTACCTCCAAACCCTCCGTCTCATCCCTTGTCCCAAACATCTTGCTTCGGCAAGAATGAACATTCCCAAAGAGAACTGCATGCTCTCCATGCCTTTGCTTCCCCTTCTTACCAGGGAAACCTCTATTCATTCTTCTAGAGCCCCCTCCAGGAAGCTTGCTGGGTGCCCTTCCCCAAGGCCCACTCCCCAGCCTACGTTTAGCGCCCTTTCTGTAGGCACCCAGGGCACGTGGACTAAATACACAGTTTGCCCCAGAGTGTCCAAGCTAGCTGTCATGTGTCTGTCACTCACTAGATTATGGACTGCTTTAGGACAAGGACCTCCAGTTTTTTATCTTTGTGTCTCTGGCTTCTCTGTCAGTGTGTCAGGAAGGTTGTTGACATTTGGTACATGATTATTTAACCAAACTCAGCTGAAACCATGTGGTTATTAAACTTACTTTGCTGAATCTGCAACATCTCTTATATGCACACCATGCTCACAGTCCCAATTGCAATTCCCCTGGTTCAGAGATTTCCATACTTGTCACTTCCTTCGTTTGGTGACTTTTGCCATACCTGGGTATTACATGGGCTACTTTTTTATAATGACTTCTTAATTATAACCACTTATTTTGTCTCAAATAAATCTGTTAAAAAAAATTTAGCCCTGCTCAGTGTGACTCAGTTGGCTGGAACACCATCCCATACACCAAAAGGTCATGGATTCGATCCCTGGTCCGGGGGCGTGTAGGAGGCAACAGATCAATGTTTCTTTCTCACATCAGTGTTCTCTCTCCCTCTCTTCCTTTCTCTCTCTCTAAAAGCTATGAAAAGATATCCTCGGGTAGGATAAAAAAAATTTTTTAAGAAAACTTTACATTACTACCATAATTAAAAATTTGTATCACTTGCCACAAAGAGATAGTTTAAGAAAATAAAATTTAAAAAACACCCTATTAAACTCTAGCTAGACAATCTTGCCTGCTGTAGTGGGTACACTGAGACCATTAATGGATCTGTCATCCCCGACTGTACCCATGCCTCTTTGACACATGACTTTCAGTTCCTGTCACTTCTAAGACAGAACCCTTTTCTCCCTCCCTTGACTCTGAATTGGGCATAGAACTTGCTCTGGTCAATGCTGTTCTTAGACTTGGTACTTGCAAAGGCATGAAAAGCTGGGACATGGGATGGCTCCTCTGCCATGAGAATGTGCCCAGGTTGGTCTGATGGAAGCATTTCAGAAATGCATGAAGCAGAGCCTACCACCCCAGCCAAGAGGCAGCCAAGAATCTAACTGCTAAACTTGAGAGCAAATCCAGCCTTCCAAGCTAAATAAAGATTTATTGTTGAAAGGCACTGAGGTTTTGTTGAATGTCTGCTACATACATTAATATGGCAATCGATAGCCAATATACCTGCCAAGGCTCTGAACCTGAAGTGTGTTTTCTCTTTGTTAAAAAGGTACTTTAGAAAGTGGTAGAGAGGTGTTAAAATACTAGCACCCAATTGAGGATGTCTCCTTGAAATAATCAGATGGATTGAAATAGAACTGAAAAGAGAATTGCCTCATTTCATAATTCAATGTAATTCATCATAGTTTATACTTGAAATATCTCTGTACCTTTCCCACACTTCGAGATACAATGTTCTAGTTCTTGCCCTTTCTGCCTTTTTTGTAGACAAAGGATATGGCTTCCAAAATGGTCTTGGGCTCATTGCCTAAACACTAAAAGCTGAACGTGACTCAAATCCCAGGTGCTCCAGGATCTTGTCCCAGCCCTGCCCCTTCAGGCTTGCTCCCACTCTTTCCCCTGCTTTCTGTAGCAGGTACAACAGCCCAACTTGCTTAATGTTTACTGAGCACTTACTATGCAGGCTCAGCCAGAGCCGGGCGTCTACCTAGAGGGGTAGAGATGAGGAAGAGATGATTAAGACGCAGTCTTTACTTTCATCAAGCTCTCAGCTCATAAATAAAGCACGTAAGCAACCCCATGACTCCAAAATGTGAACAGTAAGTCAGAAAGCCACAGAAACCCATAGGCTTGGTAGCTAACAGAGGTACAGGAGGCAGACTGTACGTGGTAAAGTTGGAACTCTATCCCAGGTCTGTGTGACCTCAGAGTTCTATGGTCATAATGTGTAAAGGTCATGCCCAGAAAGATATTAGCAGACACATATATTCAGACTACAAATAGGACAAGTGGGCATGGGTCAAACTGAGCGAGATGAAAAGGTCTTCATGGAAGAGAATTGAGGGAAAGTGTAAAGGAGCACTAGACAGGGAGTCAAGCAATCTGAGACTCAAATCCTAGTACTAACAAGAACAAGACTAGTAAACACCTGTACGTAGTTTACGCTGAGCCAGCCTCTGTTCCAAGTGCTTTGCGTAGTCATTCACTTGATCCTCAGCACAACCGTGAAGTAAGTCTTATCATTACCACTGTTTCACAGATACGGTAACTGAGGCACAAAGACATTACACAGCTAGGAAGTAGCAGAACTGACTCAAATCCAGGCCACCTGGCTACAGGGTCCAAACTCTTAGCCACCATACTGTATAGTGGTTAATAAAATAAAAAATAAAAAAAAATAAACCTGGCAATTCCTATCCCCTCCCTGGGTCTCCATCTCAAATACAGAATGAAAGAGTTGTTTTAGATGGTCTTTACAGCTTTTCCCAACTCTGATCTTTTTTTCAGTCTCGTTTTATCTAAAGATCATAAAGGGAGGATATAGAGGCTTCTTTTCTTAAAGAATATTTTAAAATCAGATTTTTCTTGAGGAAGAATTAGGCACAGTCTTGTCTACAGCCTGGGAGTGAAGCAGATAACCTCTCACAGCTATAAAACAACAAGCCATAGCTCAACCCATAAGGAATTCCTAGGGGCCAAAGGCTGTGACCCCTTTCCTTCCAAAGATATGTGCCTTCATCTGTTTAGCCTGCTGTAGTAAAAATACCATAGACTGAGCTGGCTTAAGCAGCACACATTTCCTTCTCACAGTTCTGGAGGCTGGGTAGTCCCAGCAGGTCCGCTTTCTCTTGAGAGTATGCATCCTGGTTCACAGACGGCTCGCTGCCTTCTTGCTGTAACCTCATGTTGCAGAAGGGGCAAGGGAGAACTCTGGGCTCTCTTTTTACAAGAGCACTAATCCTGTTTGTGAGCACTCCACCCCTACGACCTCGTCACCTCTCAAAGCCCTACATCTTCAAATCCCATCACATGGGGGGCTAGGAATTCAACATAAGAACCTTGGGACACAAACATTCGGTTCATTGCAAGGTATTATGTACAAGGACCTTCAAAACTCACTGCCCATCACTGAATATCTAACAGGTCCAATTCTCCCTTAAAAGAAGAAAATAATTTGGAACATATTTTTCATAGCTCTGTGATTGCTTTGAGAGACACGGGCTATAACAAGTCATATTAAGCAAATCAAAATTCCAAAAGAGCCAACGTAGTTGGTTTATATCATAGTTCTGTAATATAAGCTACCATATTTTGCCATGTATAATGTGCACTTTTTGGCCCAAATTTTTGAGGGAAAAATAAGGATGCGCATTATACATGGGTATAATGGTTACATACCATGGGTCGAATAACACAGTGTATAACGCGCATAAAACATGGGTGTGCGTTACACACAGCAAAATACAGTATGTGACCTTGGGGAAGTCACTAAACTTCTCCACGCTTTGATTTCCTCATTGGTAATACTGAATAATCACAGTGCCTTTTTCACTAGGTTGTCATGAGGTTTAAGCAAGGTAATACAGGTACATAAAGATGAAAATTATATTACTAATAATGATAATAATATAAATTACACTATTACATGCTTATTATATGGTTTAAAGTATTGTTCTAAGCAATGTGTAACTTCCCGACCAATTACAAAATCTAAAACATCCTAAAAAAGTGATCTCTCACCCTCCTCTTGGGCCTGTGGTGATGGGTACTCGGGAACTTGAAGGCTCTCTCTCTTGGGAATGTAATCTTTGCGGCAGTAGAGATCATCCCTTCTCACATACTGTGCTAATCCCAGACCTAGATATCTTTTCTCAGATAGGTTTTTAAGAATGGTATCAATGAGACACATGAAGAAGTAACCATTCTGTAGGTTTGTTATCGTTAATGACAAAAAAGGAAATATTGATTGAACATACATAATATTAATAATTAATACTAACAGCTAAATTGATTGAGCACATGTAACATATTACTCGATAGGGATGGTCTCATCTACGCTGCGTGATAACCCAGTGAGATACGTACTATTCTGTTATCACTCCTGTTTTATAGAAACACACACAGGGGCACAAACAATGCTAAGTAACTCACCCAAATCCCCACACTTCCTACGTAGCAGAGTAGGAATTCCTTTTTTTATTTTTATTTCTTGATTTTAGAGAGAGGAATTAAGAGAGAGAGAGAGAGAGAGAGAGAGAGAGAAACATCGATTTCTGTTGCTCCCCTTATTCCTGCTTTCATTGGTTGATTCTTTTTTTTTTTTTTTTGCATCTTTTTTTTTTTTATTGTTATGCAATTACAGTTGTATGCCTTTTCTCCCCATCCCTCTACCCCACCCCAGGTGAACCCACCTCCCTCCCCCCTCTCCACCCTCCCCCTTGGTTTTGTCCATGTGTCCCTTATAGTAGTTCCTGTAATACCCTCTTCCCACTATCCCCGCCCCCACCCCCCACCCCCGCCCTGGCTATTGTTAGATTGTTCTTAACTACAATGTCTCTGGTTATATTTTGTTTGCTTTTTTCTTCTATTGCTTATGCTAAGTGAAATAAGCCAGGAAATGAGGGACAAGTACCATATGATCTCACCTTTAACTGGAACATAAGCAATTGGTTGATTCTTATATGTGTCCTGGCTGGGGATCGAACCTGCAACCTGGTGTATTGAAATGATGCTCCAACCAACTGAGAACCTGGCTGGGGCTAGAGCAGGAATTTCTACCGGGCAGTCTGATGCTGCCTTCCTGCTCTCAGGGTGCCACGCTATCTCTATGGGATACGACACTGGCACAGCAGCTGGCGTCCTTGCACTTTGCAGTAATCTGCTCTTCATCAAAATCTTCTCAGTTTATCCGGAGTGAAGCGCACGCAGCTAGAACTCTGAGGACCTTAATGTCCCAGTGCCCATCATATATTTTCACTGAGCTTCCCGGATCCCAACGTCAATAACGGATGATGCCCCGCAGTTCAGGTTCTGCACAAAGTTGCGGATGATGGGTTGCTGGTTAGCGTGTCAGCTGAAGGACAATATATTTTAATGCAAATGCAATGAGCTGGAACGACAGCATTTTCTCCAAGAGCCTTAACTAGGTTAGCATGACCTCTGAGAGGGACCAGAATTCTAACAGCCGAATTAGAATAGAAAGCCTTATGGAGATTTCTATGCTAATCAGCCATGTTTTACTGGAACGATTACGTGCTGCACGATGGCCAGTTGCCAGATTCAGCCAGGGCATCACTTGGTCAGGTGGCCAGCAGAAAATGCTGACTCAGAAAGTGCCGGGGAGGCCACATGAAGGCAACAGCACCTGAAAAGTGGGGGCAGAGGTGGGATCACAGGGCTGGGACCCCAAAGAAAGATTTTTCTTACGGGAATTGTGGCACTTTGCCTGCTTTGCAGTTTGTGCTGCAGGAAGAATCCTCTGTTGGAGAGTTAATAGGAGCCGTGCACCTCTGGGACCCGAAAACGGGGACCGGCAGCAGAGAGAAAACAAGAAAATGATTCTGTCCACACTGAGGCGTTCCCCTGGCGCCTAATCTTTGTTCTTGGCACGCAGGCCTCTGTTCTGCTGAAGTAACCGGAGACGCCAGTGTCGCCGACCTGGGCCAACAAGAAGCTCGTCAGGCCTTACATCTGTCTTCTTTGGGGGTTTGGGGAACTGACAGAAGTGCAGCTGGTCAGACACAGAGTCCTGTACCGACGAAATCCAGAAAGTAAATAAATAAATAGAAAATCAGACATGATCTTCTCTGGCCCACCCTGAGTGTGTCTGCTGGAGTCAACAACAAGAAAGGAAACAAACACCTGGAGATGGACCGCAGTGCCCCTTGGGATTGGCAATGCCACCTGGGCTGATTTTTTAATGGTTTTCAAAAGCTGCCTTGGCTCCTCCCCAGAAACACTGAATCCTGATCACAAGGGGAAACAGAGGAGAAATAATGTGTATTTTTAAATAAGCGGTGCAGGCGATTCCGATGCAGACTCAGGTCTGGGGATCGCTGTTCTGGACACAGAGGAAAAGCGCCGACGCTGCCCGGGGTCCAGCCCGCCCAGCACTCGGGCTCCGAGTGCAGGACTAGGAGCCCTGATCCAAGAACAGAATTGCTATGCATCCCGACATTGGCCCAAAACACCGTGAAAAGATTACTGTTCACCAGCACTTGATGTGTGCCAGGACACTTTACAGACATCATCTCGTTTCAGTCAAAGGTTAATGCCCCTCAGATATTTAAAAATACGCTATTTAGATTGCTGCTCTCGGGCAGAAAGGTTTCACAACAACAACATTATATGTAATTGGATCACGCAATTTTGTTCACACTTCAACCTGGATGAAGGCGGAAAATGAACTCATTTTGCCTGTTACTGAACTTTCATTTGTCTGTAACTTCCATCTGACAGTTAGTAGAAAAATGAACGAAATGATCAATGTAGTTTAAATTCTATCTCTTCTTATCTAAATTGTCACTTTAGGTAGTGTCAGTCTCCCTAGAATAAGAATTCTTTTTAATCTCTCAAATAACCTGTCCCTGCTTCTCCGCTGAGATGAATTCCGGGTATGAGGAGAGTGTGTGTGGGGGGAGCTGATTTACAAGTATCCACCGTGATGCATAGGGGCGGAGGGATGGCCGTCCATCCTTGTCCAGGGATCACACCCTTTGTCCGCCTGGTTTCTGCTCGCCCCTCTGGCCCTCACAGCAGAAATGGAGGCTGCCATGACATTTCCTCTCATTTGCTCTCTTGCCTCAACCAGAGCACAGACTGAGAGCTATGTGGGCCTCGCCTCCCCCACTGCTAGTGGCACGGATTTCTCTGCGCTCTGACTGGAACACCACTCTCCCCACCTGGTGGGTCTGAACTGCTGTTTGTACTGCAGGGCCAGCCTGTCCCAGCCACCGTACCTCACTCTGGCAAGACCCCAGACATGCTCTCAGACATTTCTGGGACCAACCTACACCACGTGGGACTGGCAGGTCCATCTTGTGCCCTAGGCTGGTGAAGAAGCAAATCTACTCTCAGTCTTGCCCTAATTTATCTAATGAGCTGCCTGCTTCCTGGGCCAAAGCCAGAGCAGGGATGAGAAAATTAGGGCCATGTCCCTCTGCTCTGTCCTCTGACCCCCTTCTCTCTCCTTCTGCTTCCCACTGCCTTTGAAGCCAGATGAGGCAGGCTCTTCCACTTGCCCTTCCTGCCGAGACCTCCCTTAGGTGAAGCGTGCCCTTGATGTGCTACACAGGCGGCAAAAGGAATCGAGGCAACTCCCTCTCAAGACTCTAGCCGAGTTTCTTATGGATGTTCCTTTTCCTGTACCCCCCACCTCTGCCATTCCTAACCTCCCCCTTTTTTTCTCTAAGAAAAAGACACCTCCAGCTAATTAGGGAGAATTTCATGTAACTGGAAAGACAAAAGATAAAAACAGGGATATTTTTAAAATATTGCCCCATTGAAAATGTATGTAGTGCTCTATGATTTTCAAAATGAGTTTTACTTTGTAAGGAAGCAACACAGGAATTACCACCTGCATTTTACAAAGGAAGACATGGAGGCACCAGCTAGCACATGATTAGTAAGTGGTCTGGAATTGTGTCCTTTATTTATTCCTAGAGCTGTCTTCTTTTATCCTACATATTTATTTTCTTTGTTCAGTGGTATTTTTTAGCCAATGCTTTCTGGAGGAATGAGTCCCACTAGGCAGGGTGAAGTAGCACATGGACAGTCCCATCATTTCACCTGCCTGTTCACATCCTACCGCCCAAAAGGCTCGGGTCAGACACCACCTGTCCCCACCACTTCCAGGACCTTGTTCGAGTCCTTTTGAAGTTATAGCCCAGTGGCATCAGTCGACACATAATTCAATACAGCAAAGTGTGGTATTGCTTTCTGACTCGTCTATCATCTAAGTAACTCTTACCTCTCAACTAGTCTACAAACTGTTCTGCACGCTATTTGAAGGCCAGGCTTAGGCTTCTAAAGTCCTGCTCTAGTGGTTAAGACAATAGATTTTGAAGTCAGATTGCTTAGGTCCAAGTTCAAATCCTGGTTCTGCTGCTCACAAGCTGTGAGACCCCAGGCATGCCATTTCACCTCTCTGAGCCTCCGCTCCCCCAGTGGAGATAATATGCCTACTGATGGGTTTACTACCAACATTAGATAAATTAATATAGTTGAAGCACTTAGAACAGTATTAAAGACATATGCCTGTGAGTACTATATGCAGAGTTGATGTTTTTATTTTATGTCTATAAGGCTGAGTACAAATCTGAAACTTGTCTAGGCTCACGTTGAATTATTTGAATTAGCTGAAGATTTTCATTGCAGATTCTATTTGAAATAATCCAATTTCTGTGACGCAAAGCTGCCCTTACCAACATTGAAATTCTTCAGGTGGATGAGTCTACGAGAGTCTGAGAAACGAATTTACACAGAAATAGATCACTGCCCCCAATGCCACGTCTCACAAAAAATGGCAGCCTTCGTCATCTCCCCGCAGAGCTCCATCTCACAAAGAAGGTGTTTTCTTCACTTTATCCCCTGTAAGCGCCGCAGCACCTCTGAGGGGTTAGGAAGTCAAGGACCCGTGCTCCCATTTTACAGGCGGCCAAACGGAGGGACCGGAAGGCAAGTGGTTGGACCGCACCACTGAGAATGTTATATGAACTCAGAGCTCTCCTCAGGGCCCAAGCTTCTACGACTCTGCTCTAGTGGTTAGGACAACAGATTCTGAAGTCAGGGTGCTGAGGTTCAAACCCTGGCTCTGCTGTTTATGAGCTGTGGGTCCAGGGCATGCCATCTTGCCTCTGTGAGCTCCTCTCCCCCTTCCCCCATGCACAGCTGCGCTCGCACCTGACCTCACGGAGTCTTCCTGAGCTTCCCAGAAAATGTATCACAAGCCCTATTTTGCAAGTGAGGACGTCACAGGTGTGGGGGCTAAGAAGTAGCAGAGCCTGGGCCAGAGCCCAAGTCTCCTGATCAAGAACCCGATGTCCCTCTGTGTCCTGAGAGCACCCCAGCCAGAGTCATGAGGAGGAGGCTCTGCAGCACAGTGCTTACAAGGTAGGTCTGGCCTCGTCCAGACCTCAGCGTGGATCCCATCTCAGCACTGGCGGTGTCGCCTCAGGAAAGTTCCTCATCTTTCTGGGCCTCGGTCTGAAAGGAGAATTACACTGTATAGTCTATGCAGATACTTGGCACAGGGTGTAGCAAATATTAAGGATTCCGCCAGGACCACTGGGAGAAACACTCCTCACTCACCACACTTCCACGTGCAAGGACTTCAGCTGGGCTAACATTCCCGGCCCCCCTCCCACCCTTACACTCCCCAGGGGAGAGGTGAGGGTTAGCAGTGTGCACACTTGGAAGGGTACTTTGGGGTCTGCTCTCAGCTGTGCATTCGGCTTACCAAAGGAGACCCCCACTCTGTAGGGGAGGCCTGTAATTTCCCACCCCACGTGGTCTGGAAAAGCTCTCTCCTGGGGTACAGTAGCAAGGCATCTATTGTTGCCTCTTTCCCAAGCCAAATCCTCTAGCCCTGCTTTCACCAACAACACATCTGACATTTTGACATCCATTTTTCTGATTCTTACATCTATCTCTTAATTGGTTTAGACTTAGGGAAGGAAGTAGGCACTATCTGTTGATCCTCTAGAATCCCGACAAAGATTAACTGCAGCCAGATTGTCAATATTATGTAAAAGATTGTTTCTAAAGCAGAAGTACCAGAGGCCTGGCCCCAGCTTCTTTGCATTCTGTCAGATGGCTGGGGCGGCTAAGGGCTTGGCTGCAACCCTCAGCAGCAGCCAGCAGTCCACCAGGCCAGGAGGCCGGAGGAAACAGACCAGAGTCTCCACCACTGTCCAATCTCACATCTCAGCAACGCGTAGAGGACAAAGCTAATTCAAGACATTTCTCAGGGCCTTCTGTTGTGAGTGGTCCCCCGTGATTAGGAACCCGTGTCCTCAATGTCCTGCTGGGCGAGTTTCACCTTGGGTGTCCCCAGAACTTTGTGGGAGTAGATGGGTAATTCTAGGAGGGTGACAAGACGTCCAGTCTATTTCAGTCCTCTAGTTCTCCAGCAGCCTGGTGTCTGAGCTAAGAGAAATGTCACTGTGTCAGATACAAGAGAGTGCCGGTGGCAAAGGCTTCCACAGGCCTATTTCTGGCTGTCCCCTGATGCTGTGTCATTGGAGGAGCTGTGACATCACAGCCTCTGCCTTTTTATCAGGGCCTGACACTACAAGTGACTCATAGGGAAAGTCGACCGTGGCTGCTGGCCTTGCTCAGTACAGACTTGGGGAGTCACGCAGCGTGACTTTGGCTGGGGTTTGGTAGGGACACGAAGACTATTAGGCAACCAGACACTATTAGGACTAGAAGTGACCTTAATTGTCCTCCACTAACAGCCCCACCTAAAGCCTGCTCCCCTGTTACAATATTCCTGAGGAACAGGCCTCTAGGTTATACTTGCAAACCTCCAAGGACATTAAGCTTATTCTCTTCCAAGGCAGCCACCTCAGGAAGATTTGAGGCATGAGACACAGCATACCTAAGAAACACGTCACTTAGCAAGAAGTCTAAAGGTAAGCGGCACCAGGGTTCGCTAGTGGCTCAAGAGAGTCACCAAAGAGGGTTCTTACCATCCTACAGGAGCTTGATGATGCTTTTCCTCATTGGTCCAATTATCTTTTCCTCATCTGACACTAACAAACCAAGAAGAAAGGGGTGCACACCACAGGCTTTCTCCTTATGGATCTCTCCCCTTGAACCAAAGTGGAAAACCTTCCCCAGGCCCCCAAAGATTTCCCTGGTATCTCCATAGTCAGAACAGGATCGTATTCCCATTCCTAATCCAAGGCCACAGTTAGGCTTGACCAACTGTGACTCATTCCTTGGAGTTGGACCCACTGCCCCCTGAACAAAGAATAGTTTTATAACCAAAGAGAAGGGGGAAATGGCTGTTATAGGTATAAGCAATCAACTATATCTGCTATAGTAGCCTGGCCCCTTGTTGAATTATTTCAAAGTTCTTCATAATATTGAGTTGAAAACTGCTTAACACTTCCCCCACCCCCAGCCATTGATTCTAGATCTACTCTGATGCCTTGTACGGAATTAACACAAGATGTTTCCATATGGTAACTTGAAACATATCAGAAAACTGATTGCTCTAGGAGAGTTTCCAGTTCTGAACTCCTCAACAGGAGACAGCCTAGTATAGAGCTCTGGAGTCAGACTGCCTGGGTTCTCCTCCCAGCTCTGCAGCTTACTAGCGATCCTGGGAAAGTTACTTTAACCTCTTAGTACCAACTTCTTCATCCGGTTAATATGTATGATCATAGTGCTTACATCCCAGGGTTGCTGTAAAGATTAGGTAGTTCATATACATAAAGCACTCAGAACAGTGCCTGGCACAATGTTGGTACATTTAAGTGTCTATTATTGCATGATCAGTTACATTTTTGGTTGCTTTCTTTTGTCAATATCCTATTTATCTGTATGTTTGGGAAAAAGTAGAAGCAGGGACTTAAATATAGATTTGTCAGTACACCCCTATAATCTAGTCATGGTTGCCACAGAGAAAGCTAAATAACAGTAATGATCTTTCATTCACCGTTGCTAATGTCTTCAGCATGTATGTGTGCAGCTGATTTTTTTTTTGAACTTGGATGAAAGCCTTACATTTAATTCTATCTCAGTTCATGGAAATAAAGCAGGACTGAAAGTACGCCTATCACTCCAGGAAGAGGAAAAAAGAGTAAAGAAACCTTAAATTCCCCAGGGGAGACTGCTCACCCATCCCCAGGACCACATTCCTCATCCTTCCCACTATACCAGTTAGAATTTACCATTACTGAGCCTGGTCTCCCAGCCACCTATCGATTCTCTGAGCACAGGGCAGTGTTATGAGCTGAATTATGCCCACTCAAAATTTGTATGTTGACGTTCTAACCCCCAGTACTCCTTGGTCTGTTCCTTCTCTTACCGGCTGGTCAGATTTAGGTCAGAAAGGAGACATCGTGTCAGCCTGACATTCTGACACTAACCCATTTTCAAATCCCTGTGCTTAAATGAAGACAATGCCCTTTGAGATAAGAACTAGTACTGTGACAAAGAGGAGAGGCAAGAATCAAAACCACACAGAAGAATTTATTGCTCCACAGCTCAGGCGAGAAGGTGAAAAGACCAAATCCAGCTGATGGTCAGGCAGTCCCTCAGAACTGTCTAAACATCTCGAAGTCCTGCTGCTCCAGGAAGTCCACCGAGACTAAGTAATATGGCAGCCCCACCCTCCTATTCCCAATCTGGTGACTCAGGAAGGACCAATACAGGAGCATCGTGCCACCAGGCCACGTGGCTGCCTTTGATCGCAAACATCTGGGGACAAGGGCAGAAGGAGGGAAGAGACTTGACTGTGAGCCCTAAAGAGGGTTCAGCAAGTCAAGCAGCTGCACATCTAAGCTGTAACCCCAGGCAACCCTCAGTCGGGTGGCCCTTCATGTGGCACATCGGCCAAGGGTCTGTCTAACTGGATGGGGAGGAGTAGGGTGAGAAGGACAGTAAGGGATGGAAGGTAGAACACAGGATGGGGGTGGGCATAGAAAATTTAACAGAGAGCAGGAAAACAATCCTTGGGGACAACCAGCCGCCCCGCATCAGTCAGCTATGCCATCAGCTCATGCCCCTGCCTTTGAACCAATCCTTGGTCTTGTTCCAGTCCTACCTATATTATATAATTTTAAATCACTTTGTATTTGTCATCCTAAAAGCAAGGAGACCTTTTGCCTTTGTACACAAAATGAAAGAAAAATGCATTTGTGCCATCATTAAATATAAAATATGTTGCAAGATATAAAACATGGAGTCATGTCTAGCTCCAAGGGAGCACTTCTACTCTGGAATCTTAAAATTCAGTCTCTATTCTCAGCTTGTTTATTCATTTATCTTTAATATAGTTGTCCATTTGTTCATTGAGTCAACAAGTATTTATTAAGAATTCTCTGTGTGCTAGGCAGTAGCTGAACAGAAGACAGTATAGTAATCAAGATAAACCCAGTTCCTTCCCATAGGGATCCCCCAGTCCAGTGGAGGAGAAAGACAATAAACAAAATGTAAATAAATAGCTACGTAGTTTCAATCGTATAGGTGCTCTGGAAGAGTAATTAACCACTTCTAAATAGCTTTGAAAAGGTTTGGTGGTTGTACCTGTTCTCTGCAGTCAGGCAACGCTTCCCTGAGGTCTGGGCTGGCTCTGCCCTGACATCTCCTGTGCGACAACTCGACTTAGTTCCTGCAGACTTATTAGGCCTCAGTTTACCTACCCGTAAAACCACAAGGCTGTACTGACGAACTCAAATGTCTCTCCATTACACTACGATTCTTGTATGTTTAATACACTCTGATTCCTGTGTACAGAGCCCTTTATAAAATGAATTTATGAAAACTGGCACAGAAAACAAGGTGACCTTTATCTGTACAGAGGCCACAGAGGATACAGTCCTCCCCAGAGAACAGTGCCCTCCTCCCCCCGAACCTGGTCAAATGCATCACTCCAGCCCCCGTCACAACCATCTCTCTCTGGGTTGGCGGTTCGCAAATTTTCTTCCCCCCAGCCAAAAGCATATTTCACCAGCATGCAGGCAGGAGTGACAGAATGGGGTTAGGACATGGAGAAGAGTGACACGTTTTTGGGTTTTTTTTTTTTTTTTTTTCATTCAAGGCACTGCAGAGAAAGAGGCAGCAGTGGGCCGATGATGGGAACTCTCTGGGACGAGGCAAACAGGAATGCCTAAGTGAATGGGGGTGCTGGGGTTCATCGGGGGTGCTGGGGTTCATTAGGAGTACAGGGGTTCAGAGTCTGGAGCGAGGAGTTGACTCGGGACACTTAGACTTTCTATTTAACTTTAGTCAAGTCATGGGCTTTCTCTGGGCCTTAGGTACCTTCTAAGCAATTAATCACTTCCTCTAACTAGCTTGATGATATTAACACATAAGCATACAAGTTATGATGTGTTAAAGAGATACAGGATTATTTAAGACAGCCATTTCTGCTTCTCATTAGCAAGGATACAGCTAAAGTTTGGGCTACGTGGGCCACCTCCTGAAAAGAACCATCTAATAGAGACAAACTGCTGTCTCGGGTGCTTTGTAAACTATACAGGACCATGTGGATGTAAGGTACAATTATGATTACAATAATCACTTAAAATGTCATTATAACTGGTGTGATTACAATAATTATGATAAGTTAAATATTCTCAACTGGGTGGTTGCATAAATAGATGAATAGTTAGAGAGATGGGTGGTCAGGCATTTCAAAACTCACATACAAGCAAGCCGCCCACCATCTATCAGAGACTGCAAAATGATCTTCTTTGCGATGCTCATTACAGAGAAACCTAAAAGAAACTAGCTCTCTATAACCCATACTACATGTGACTTAATGGAAGGCAAAATGCTAATGATTTAAGTGAATAGCACAGTGTTTTAATAAATATTAAGTCATCTGGCTCATAAGCTAAGGAATTAGTTGAGAATGGGCCCTGGCTGGTATGGCTCAGTGGATTGAGTGCCAGACTGTGAACCAAAAGGGTCACTGGTTCAATTCCCAGTCAGAGGACATGCCTGGGTTGCAGGCCAGGTCCCCAGTGGGGGGCACTTGAGAGGCAACCACACATCGATGTTTCTCTCCTTCTCTTTATCTCTCCCTTCCCCTCTCTAAAAATAAATAAATAAAATCTTTAAAAAAAAGAATTAGTTGAGAATGGTGTTATTATCCCTTTTGGCAGATATGGAGACTGAGCCAACAAAAGTTAAGGGTTTGACTGCTATCCATGAAATTTTAGAGAAAGAATAAAGAAAAGAATCTGTTTTCTTGCTTGAAAACCATGGCTCTCTCCAAGTCTACCTATGGAATGGGGAAAATATTTGTAAATCATATATCTAATACGTGGTTCATATCCAAAGTATATGAGGAACTACAAATCAATAGTGAAAAAAACTAATAATACAATTTAAAATGGGCAAAGGAACTGAATAGACATTTCTCCAAAGAAGCCGTACAAATGGCCAACAGAAGAAATGCTCAACATCGCTGGTCATCAGGGATATGCAAGTTCACAATGAGGTATCACCTCATACCTGTTAGGGTGGCTCTTTGAGAACAAAAACGGATAATAACCAGCATTGGTGAGGATGTGGAAAAATTGGAACCTGTACTATTGGCAGGAATGTGAAATGGTACAGTCACTATGGAAAACAGTAAGGAGATTCATCAAAAAATTAAAAATAGAACTACCATTTTATCCAGAAATTTCACTTTCAGAGTGTTTATCCAAAAGAGTTGAATACAAGAACTTTAAGAGCTATTTGGACTCCAAGGTTTATTGCAGGACTATTCACAACAGCCGAGAGGTAGAAACAACCCACATGTCCACCAACAGACGAACAGGTAGAGAAAATGTGGTAGAAACGTAGGGTGGAAAGCTACTCAGTCGTAAAGAGGAAGGAAACCCTGTCATATACTTCGCCATGGTTGGACCCTGAGGACGTTACGCTCAGTGAGGAAAGGCAGTCATAGAAGGACAAATACTGCATGGTTTCACTTATAAGAAGTATTTAAAACAGTCCGACTTACTGAAGCGCAAAGCAGAATGCTGGTCGCCAGGGGCTGGGAGGAGGGAGGCGTGGGGAGTTACTGCTTAATGGGCATAAGGTTCCAGTCACGACAGACGGGAAGTTCTAGCGGTCTGCTGCACACTGTGCTTGTGTTCAACAGTTAACAACACTGCGCTGTTCACTCTAAACTCCACTAAGAGGGTAGATTGTGTGTGTGTTTTTACCACAATGATTTTCAAAGGGGGGAGGGGCTCTCTGGATTTCTAAGTGTTGGGATCAATTACCCTCAGTTTGTCTTGTGTTAGAGCCGGGTGCCCACCTGAGCAAACAGCAACAACCCACTAACCTTCTATGAGCCTACAAGCACATATTGCAATTGCTGTGCTTCAGAAATATAATCATAAATCATCAGTACCAGAAAAACTTAGAGACAGGCTACCTGTCTCTACGAGAAACCTCAGAACACTGGGCTTTCCTTCGTAGACCAATATTTTGCTTAGAGAATTTATTCAGTGCCAGGTTATGTAGGGAAACCACTCGGGAACAAAATATAAATATGTGGGTCCTAGCAGAGCTACTGGATACAGAATCTCTGGGGGCGGGGCCAGGAATCTATATTTTTAAAAGCTTCCCTGGTGATTCTAATGCAGGCAATCGTCCAACCGGTGTTCATCATCTGGGTTAACCCAAACCCTTGGCTCACATCTTAGATATTCTCACATGGAGAACAAAAGGCACCTTAGCCCAGCTGGCCTTTAGTGTGTATCAATCTTGACGCGGCCTGTCTAAACGGACAGGGAAGGGTTTTCTCGTGGGTGTATCATTCCTTGTTTGAAGGTACAGTGGTGCCTCGGTACTCACCATTAATTCGTTC
This sequence comes from Desmodus rotundus, assembly GCF_022682495.2. Taxonomy (NCBI): domain Eukaryota; kingdom Metazoa; phylum Chordata; class Mammalia; order Chiroptera; family Phyllostomidae; genus Desmodus; species Desmodus rotundus. Next base: position 141,216,269 of record NC_071392.1, on the reverse strand, counting down.
CGGAACTCCTGACGAGGGCCAAAACCGAGGAGCACCGAACGATGAAGCGCTTTCTCTCGCGGAGCGTCGCTGTGGCTCACACAAGTTCTAGCAAGCACCACAAGTTCCAAGCAAGCGCCAAATGCTGAGACACTTTTTTCTCCTCAAAATGCGACGAGTACAGGGTTTGACGAGTTCTGAAGCCAACGGGTACCAAGGTATGATAGTAACTGGATAGTGACAGTTCATCAATGGCTGAATACTTATTTCTGTGAAATAACTATAAACGCTTTCCTGTGAGGGCCTTCTCTGTAAGTGCAGCCTGAAAATGATGTTTCTCAAGTCAAGCTCCCAACTGCACGGTTTTTGGAATGGAAGATGAATCACTTTCTCTCCCTGTTGGCCTCACTGAGTTAGGGCCACGAGTGGCTGGCTGACAACAAAACAAAGAGCTCCCAGAAGAGTGTGTTCTTCCCGGTAGTGAAAGTGGGGGCCTGGAGCCTGGGGCACAGCAGGTGTTTCTAACACTGGAGGGTACAAGCGAGGGTACAAGCTTTGGTCTCAAAGCCTATTAGGTTAAAATCAGGCATTAAAATTTTCAGTAAGAAAAAAAGTTTGCATTTGCTTACTGTTTGCTCTGTACCACGTTTCACACCCATCTTTCTCCTCAGTCCCCAGAGTGTCGTCTTACTGCGTGTTAGGGACATGGCCCACGGCCATGTGCTGGCCAGAGAGCCTGGAGCTGCTATTCAAACGCAGGTCCCTGGGACCACACAGTTCACCTCCTCTGAACCACTGAGCCATGGTGGGCGCAAGAGGGACATGCCTGCATCTCAGGCACTGCCTCTGTCCCCAACCAGCTAAAAGTTCAGTTGAGGGACCACATGAACACAGAAAAAGCAACCTGTTTGAAAAGGTGCCAAAATATGAGAACCATATATGTCACCACTAATCCTGGTCAAGTCACTGTTCCTCCTTGTCTTTTGGTTTTCTTATATTTTGCATAGAAATGTTAGAAAGTTAGTGTAGTTGTTATGAAAGTAGGCTCTGGTAACTAACAATCGCTTGATTTGAAATGTGACCATTTTACCACTAACTACATATCTAAATTCTTTCTGCAAAAGCCTGCAGGGCCAGATGCATCTCCAAATACAGGCTTTGGGGGTGGGGGCAGGGCTTGACAAGTAATATAGAAATATCAGACGACACACCCTTAGCCCTAGCAAGGTCCGGAGCATTTCTCAATCAAACGCACAAATATTCTTGCAGCAAAACATATACATATTAACATTGAGATGAATACAAATAGTGATGTCAGGTCAGATCAGGCTTTGCCACAAAATTGGCTCAAGTCAGATCAGGTTTTGCTGACAAATAAGTTTTTTGAAAAATAATTTTTCCATTTCAAAGACTTTTAGATTTAACTGACTAAATATGTAGCTGTTAAACATGGGAAAATTAACTGATTTGTTTTTTCTTTCCTCATT